>NC_137811.1:37180957-37228457 GCF_963921795.1 Nannobrachium achirus | reverse complement strand
GCCTTGTAGAATTTCAACAGTCTCTTGTAATGGCCCCGGCCAAGGTATCACATCAGTAACTTCCATGTGGCATTTCTCATTTCATACAATAATGTGAAGTTGAGTATACTAACCTGTTGCACATAGAATACACTGTGAAGTTGTTTACACAAAGTTAGGTTGCAACTACTGAACAAAAAAGAAAATGGTGTATACAATATACCAAACTTTTATGCACATGTACATTTGATGAGGCTCTTTTATTTTTCCCTTTATTTTTTAACTCTTTCTTTTCCTTAAATCTTTCTGTTATTCTTATTCTTTTTGTTGTTATTGTTATTATTATACCTACTGCTGCATTGCCTGAAGGAAGCCAACACAAAATAAGTTTTACTCTTATGTACCTGTACACAAGATGTAACAATAGTCTACCTTGAACGTTGAATGCATAACAATTCAAACCCATGCATATCCAGGCCCAGGGCAGGCTGGAGGACCAGCGCAGCGCAGCCCCTGGTCCCATGGACGATGAGGACTTCTTCTCCCTTCTGCTGAGGGTCCAGGGAGGTCGCATGGAGGAGCAAAGAACCGAGCTACCGCTTTAAACCTGAAGCAAGAAAATGGCCGAGCCTGGGAGCCCTAACATGTGGCATGGCTTTAGTTTAATGCCTTTTCAAAAAGGGATTGTTGTACACCTGTGTTTTAAAAAGATGTTCTAGTTCATGGCTTGTTGACCAATGATCTTTTGATAATGATTGCTCTGTGATAAAAAAAAAAAAGTTTAGCAAAACGCTAATGATTGAGCAACAAAGCTATTCATGTGAATGTCTTCACTTCTAATGAAACTGTTTACTCTTTTGCGATGAAATTGCTTTACCTTGTCTTTAGGCCATGTCTTTTCTAAATTATTAATACCAATAATTTTGGTTTTGGTTTTGCTTCTTGACAATTATTAATCATAATCCTCAAAACTAGGAGGATCACTGTGCAAACTAGGAGGATCACAGCACATCAGCCTGTGAGGAGGCATAGGGATAATCCAGTGCTTCTCAGATGTAGGACGATCCAATGGAAATGATTAACAATGTTCTGAAGCACACACGTACTCCAGTCTAGAACATCATTAATTGTTTGCAAAAAAAAGTTGTCTGTCTGTCTGTCTGTCTGTCTGTCTGTCTGTCTGTCTGTCTGACTGAGTGGTTGTTTGTGTACAGTATATGTACAGAATATCCTGTTCCTTGAGAAATGGACGGTTACGTCTCTTGATATTTCCCTCGTTGTACTGTTTACTGTACATGAACGGGTTAGCAGTGATGAGAAATAACACCAGAGATTGAGCATCATATCTTGTAAAGGTTGCATTGATTAACTGTATTGGATAATAAAATATGCATCTGAGCCTTTTATTTGCGAAATACACATTGCATTTATTGGGTCGTGAAAAAGGAGATTTGAGCTGCTCTAATTAACATATTGATAGAAATTATTATTTGATTTTATTATAATTCTACTTAACCAATATATGGCAGTGGAAATGGTTCTAAGAAAGTAAAACTACAGTTCCCTACAAGGTTGCAAGGTCAGACAGTTTTGATCAAAACACATATTGTAACAAATCAGCCAGCAGAAATCCCATTTGTTCCTCCCTAATGGATGAGATTTGGGATGTGCATAAAACATTTCCTTTCTGGTACACAGTAAAAATCATCAGTGTTAATTCCTCCATTTGTAACTGTGACTGTGAATGTAACATTTGTACGTACACACACACACACACACACACACACACACACACACACACACACACACACACACACACACACACACACACACACACACACACACACACACATGACCTCCTGGCTGCTAGTTCAGGATGGACAGAGGGGAAATTGAGAACCAACAATATTAAGGCCATGCAATATCACAGCGGCCTAGTGGCTATATGTAGAGACCGTCACCTTGATCAAACCATTTCCTTCACTCATTACAAGATGCTCCATTTAACATAAATACTTCAAATGTAAAACTCAAACACCAGACCTCTGGAAACCATATGACAACACAGTCTGTGGCTATATGAGAAGACTGCTTTTGGAGGAAGTCCTAAGATGACTGTTGATGTGAGAGAAGGGGATGGGTTACTTCCTTGAGAAGTTGTTGTATATTGAAAGACTGTGTTGGTTTCAATTGTTGGTTATGAATTGTTTTACAAGATAGTATGCTATCTTATTCAATTAACATTACAGTGGCATAACAGGAAAAAGTATGGAGATTTTCATGTTTATGTTTCTGGTAATTTTATGAGATAATAACACAAAAGTGGGGTATTGGTAAGACTGAGAGACTGACTAACCAAAGGCTTTGGGGCTCTTTCAAGAACAAACTATTTCCACATTCAACACTGACAAATTCAACACTGTGATGAGAAATCAGACATTTAAGTTTTGGTGCTAAAACTTAAGATTTGCAGAGTTGTAAAACAGAAGCAGGGAAACGTTTGTGAAAGGATACTTTTGCACATGAGTGAATACATATGGGCCTATTAATAGTTTTGGTATGAATGTTAATTTAAAATAAAGTTATACTGAGAAAATTGGACGTTAAAAATAGTGCATGCATAAGCAGGAACAAATCAAGATGTGAAAGAGCCAAACATCAGCATGCAGCTAATGGCTGCAGAGGTTCCACTTTTGAGCTGCAACTATAGCAAGCTGCAGACTGCAGTGAAATGTTTGTGGTGTGCTGGTGACCTGGTGTTATAGATTACCATGGTGACAATGGCAGAATCACACAATATATATAGCCTATAAAAAAGAAAGCGGGAACCCAGTAGAGTGTATACCTCCACTCCACTGCAACTAGCAGTTGTCAAGATATGCCATTTCCACTATGACTGATATAGTTTTGGCCTTGCCATTAATTGTGACCTTCACCTCTGATGTATTTGAACCAAAGGGTAATTGGAGCACCCTACTGATTGTTTCTTGCAATCCAGCCATCATTTATAAAGTAATTTAATTGGAAGCAGTAGTCTAAAAAGCAAATATTTGTGAATGTTCATGATGCATTTGAGTGCAAGCCTGTGTCTCTCAAGGACAGAAGGCCAACAATAGCCTACACTGTAGGCCCTACAGAGTATAATTAGACCATTTACTGAACTTTATCTATAAGCTTCTCATCAGTATTCTTCATTAGGCCTTGCAATGGATAAGCTGAAACTAGATTGTCACAGATAATAGTTTTTTATATGCCTACATTATACTTTACGAATTAAGCTACATTACAATTAGGAAGGAGTTCCTTCCTGATATATGAATATATTAAGGATTCTATTGAGTGGTATGTACCAACCAGAACACACAGGTCCTCCTCCCCTCTCCTATTGAGGTTCCTAGGACTCAGTCTTCTCATAAAAACACAAGTGAGGCATCTTTTTGGGTCTATGTGGAATTTCCCCCTTGATTCATTTGTAGGCTATATATATGTGTGCACTCAATTGACATGTTATTTTAGTTTAACTACTGTTTAGTTATGTTTCAGTTTGCCAATGTTATTTTTTGTGAAGCACTTTGGTTTGCATTGTATAATATGAAGTGGTAGCCTATAGAAATGAAGCTATTACATTATTATAAATCGCATCAAAGGTTCCAATAGATTTGATCTGTATAACTCTATGGATAAAATCGATAAAACATGCTAAAAGAAAAGAGCCTACACGAGTAGGCTGGACTCATATGACGTCATCGGTCACTTGACCAAAACAAGGATGTTGTGGTTTGGAGTTTCGACTTGCATGAGAGGCATCTGTGTTAAAAGAAGGAACCAACTAACTAACTAATTAAATGTGGAGAAAGACGTCTTTCCGAGGTGAGTAGGTGTCGACGGGTTTGATTATATTTTACAGGCAGGGTAAAGTCCAAAAATCTGTTAAATTACGAATACGTTCTGTTTCATGAATAGACGCATTCAGCTGTGGAACAGGGGAAAATATAGTTGTTGTTTTTTTACTTGCAATTTACTGATTCTTAAATGGCAGCTGTGATAAATTGAATAACAGTAGCCTTTAAGTAGTCACAATAGCATAAATAACTCTGCTTTTATAGCAGACGCACTCATTTTTGTTCTTTCTGTTTCTGTTAGTGCTGCATCTATTTTAGCATATTCCCATTCTATTTTCGCACAAGCTAATATTTTTGCACATTGTTTGGAAACGGTCAACGGACTTAAAACATTTTTGTTCCCCGTGTTTTGTGAACTTCCATCCAATAGATGTTTCCATTCTTTGTCCTGCTGATCCTGTACCAACCGCTAGAGGGAGACACTGCACCAATCACTTGCTTCAACGACAATGGAGAAGCTGTTGATTGGTAAAGTTCTTATTAATTCCAGTTAAATATATATTTATGCAGCACGTCATACAAGGTAAGCTCGCGGTGCTACCCCTCTGCTGATCATTCAGCCACATCCACACAAATAATATATCACGGCTAAATACTATAATCTTTAAAAGGTTTATTCTAACCTTCCTCACTCGGTGCTGAATGGTTTTGATTTGCTCAAGTCAATGCAACAAGGTCAAGAAAGAGACAAGCACTGAAATTTAACATACAATTTAACATATTTTTTTTGGTTCAACTACACAAACCCACTATTTCAGTTCAAAGCAAGCTATATATATATATATATATATATATATATATATATATATATATATATATATATATGGACATAGCTTCTCACGTGCATTGAATGAGAAGCTGTGTCCAAACATTTGACTGGTAGGGTATATCATTTATTCCCATCAAGAACATTCATATTAAAAAGTCGTTACAAAAGGAAAAACCTAGCTGCATCAGTATGACTGCCATTCTCTGCCTTCTCTCTCCACCGCCAGGTTCTATGTTTACAAACTCCCTAAAGAACGTGGCAAACAAACCCACTATGATGGACTGAGGTACCTGCTGCTGGAGAGAGGGTCTTCAGGGTGGACAGCAGGGAAACAGTCAGCCAATGACACCTCTGGAGCCATCGGCAGGACAGTGGGACAGTTGTATCTGCAGCAAGAGGTCTGATTATCTTTTTCTTGATTGGCCCATCTATCTATCTGGCATGGCCAGACAAATACAGGGCAATTATTATTATAATTATTTTGCAATTGCAGATTCTATCTATTAATCTAATCTATCTTTGCATCATCTCATTTTATGATACTCTTTGAGGAGTAAACAAACACACCACCAGTAGAAGTCTAATTGTATTAAGCAACATCAAATAAAAAGAAAATATGGGAATTGGTTATACTAATTAGTGCAATTCAGATCTTTCTTTTATTGTTAACAGTAGACCAGATAAAAACAAAACAGTCAACATAATAACATGTCCAGTCATAAGAATTTGCATCAGAAAACAAATAAGAACATATTGCAGTAAATCAATATACACAATACACTACAAAAAACTAACAGATCGTATAAAGAAGAGTTGCGTGAAGAGAAGTGCAAGCGCAGGTCTCAATAGTCAGGGTGCAAATTAAGTGTATATATGAAACCACTCTGCTTTGCAGCTGCTGCTATGAGAATGCTTTGAAAAATCTACTTTCTCATTGACTGAATGATATTATGATATTCTCATAAATTTACCGATCATAAATATGGAACTGGACATTTTTGGCTTATCTACTTGCAGTTCTGCTGTTTTCGCCTGAAAGATTCCCCCAACTCATCGCTTCCTCATTTCAGTTAACCACCACATCTGCTTATTGTGTGTGTGCATGCGTGCGCGGCATGTGTGTGTGTGTGCACACAAGTGCACATGCACACACAATGTACACACAGTTTTGGTTTTTGGTTTTTGTGGGGTTTTTTGTTTGCTCATTTTGTCTTGAGTTTTGCTTTTGTTATGTAGTGTGTGTTTTGTGTGAAAAAAAGAAAAATAAACATATTGTTTAAAAAAGAAATACAATGTACACACATGAGTTTTTGTTTGGTATGCACATTATTACTATGTATGCTCTTTTCAGAACACTGAGGTAGCATACATCCTTTACAATGACCAGAGGCCACCCAAGGACGTTGGTGACAGATGGCCTAACAGGATAGGGGGGCATACTAAAGGTGAGGACAAGATCATTGCTGCTATGATGATCATATTAATAAGCTTTGAGGCTTCAAGTGATTTAACTGAATATGTCTAAACAGAACACAACACTCCGGCCCATGGGTGATTTGGAGAAAAGGAAAAAACAAATAGCCCACTGCTCCTAATAGTTGGGATGGGTTAATTCACAGTTATGTACAAATGTAAATGTGCAAATACCCCAACAACAATATTTTAAAGAATTTAAAATGCCATGCATATGTACGTGACTTTGTTATGGTCTGAAGGTACATTATGTTAGAAGATGATGTCGGGCCTTGGGTGTTTTAATATTTTCTAATGTGGCCCCCTTTGAAATGTTTGGACACCCCTGGCCCACACTCACTGTCACACTGAAGCCCATGGGCTGTTCTCAAACCAAACACTTTCCTTCCCAGGGGTTGTCCTGTTGGATAAGAATCAAGGGTTCTGGTTGGTCCACAGCACGCCGGGGTTCCCCCCGGTTCGACAACAAGGACACTACTCCTACCCACACAGCGGCATGAACAATGGACAAAACTTCATTTGTGTCACCTACCCGCTGGAACGCTTCCAGACTATCGGTAAGATTGGGATTCACAATTCAGCCCATTCACACAGGCTAAAGTTGTTGTTCTAGTGCCGTTAACAGTTTGTGAGGGTTTTTTAAGTAAGGGATATTATACTGGCTCTGCTGGCTCAAAACTAAAAACAAAACAAAGTATTTCCTTGTTTACAGACGGCTGGAAGTGTTCCACAAGTGTTGCGCTGGCAGCGCGACACGGTCGCCTTGGAAAACAAGGAAGTGCTGATTAGATAGAATCCATTTTCTGATACTACGTTGTCTATTTCTCGCTTAAAATATTCTTAAAAACATTCTTGAGATCAACGTTTAGTTCTAAATGTGGCTGTGTGGTTGTTTACATGGCTGACATGTTGGATACGGCACTAAATTCATGCAGCGCAGCTTGACTGCAGCAGGTGCTCTGAGTCTTTGATTAGGCAGCGGTCTGTTATAGAGCGGAGCGGTCTGTTATCCAGAAATAACAGAGCGCTGATTTCAGCAACTGACCAATCAGAATCAAGCATTCAAACAAGCCGGGTAATAATTGATGACATTTGATGAGTTAAGAGTTGTAAAGAGGAGCACCTGCTGGCCAAAACAATGAATGTCCTGTGCTCCATTAGGTCATTATGAGTTACCTGTGGTGTTTTCAGGTATAAAACATTGGCATCTCATATTTATTTATTTGAAGATTAAGATCCAAATCTAGATATATTTTTGCTAAAAATCAGTATTACCTCAGTGGTACAAAATACAATGATTATATCATAAACCGTCATTTTGTATGCAAACGTGATTGCATTGCCATTAGCTTTGCATAAATGTTTGTATTGTATTAATGACTTTCAACCGGGTGTCCCTATTTTGGGCATGTGCTTATAGATGAATCATTAAAAGAAAGGTTAAGAATTTTCTAAAATATCTAACAGATCTACAAGTTCAGTGGTTAATACAGCAATTATTGTGTCACAATAATGTGATCAATGTGTCAAAATGATGGCTTCCTTCCTTTTAGAATTAATCCGAGTTGCATTGTTGCTGGATAACACTTAATAATCCAGTCATGTGCCGGCAACAATGATCCTGAACCAAGGATGATTTGCATAAACGGATGTCATTAAGCGTGTGACAGAAACGCCACCTCAATTCACTGGCAGACCCAGCAGTTGACTTGGTACCGTTGCCATAGCAATGCTACGGTGTAATGTAATTGGATGGAAGTATGTAACCATAGAGACGTCCAATCCTCTCTATGATAAGCTAGTGAAAATGAGGTGAATTTTGTCCAGCCACAGACTCACAACGAGCACATCGTCACTGCCGGGTGGAAACCTTGTATGTCCAAAACCGTTACTGTTTGAAAGAGAACCTGTGTTCGAATGGATCCAATGTAATCGACAGGGGGGAAAACACAGTGCTATTAATCTTTGTATGTAGTTAAAATGTGAAAGAATCTAAATTAAAGTGATAAAAAAAGAAAACAGTGCCATCTGCTGAACTGGAACAGCTGTTGTCTGGGCAGTTTGTTTCAGCAAAACGCGAAGATATCGGATCAACTGTCGCCATAATTGGTGTTAGTTCTTAAAAGACAGCTTGGAATGTCAGGGCCTTCATACATTTTGACCGTCTCTGCGGAGACCACTAGCTGCTCTTAAGTTCACCTAACCAGTGTGCAGGTAGGGTTGAATCCAGCTATTCTATTGAGCATAGGAGCATAGTATCACAGTAACACAAACTACCTACACTTCAATACTGTGCTTGCTATTGAAGGTTTCTGATAACATGAAAGATTAGACAGAGTAATTGGCTGACTGATCTCTTCTGGACAATATGTGTAAGAATGTAATGTGTTGATCTCTTCTGCACCCTCTTCTGTCACTAAGACCACATCCTGTGCACTTCCTTGCTGAATAAAACAGGTCTGGCTCTGAACTGCTGTATGATTTATGATTGATGTTAGAATGGGCATTAAAGTGTGACATATTGCCTATTTCAGGTGAGCAGCTGCAGATCAATCAGCCCAGTGTCTATGACTGTGATGTCCCTGCATCCTTGGCGTCCATGGTGCCTGCTTTGGCTGCCGTTTGCAAGAAGACACATGTCAAACTTGCTTCCAATCGCAGTGTAACTCTGACCTCATTGCACGGCACCAACTTCATCAACTTTGCAAAAGGAGCATCCTTTGACAATGGTAAAGCCATATGTGACATTGAAACATTTTATCCTGGCCTGGAGGTACCAACAACAGTTGCCCTTTGTGTTTTCTTTGTATGCACTTTTAATTTACACATGTTATTTCATGTGACATTGATTATTATATAACTAATAACTATGGTTTAAAAGCATGAATCCTAGAATCCTTATGCTGGGCATGTTATAATAGGTTAACATTCAGCTAAAATAGGCAAACATTCAGCGCAAATAGCACATATACAATCAAGTGTTGTGATGCGCTGTGTGCTTGTGTATCAACGATTGTTAGTGAAAAGATTTGGTGTAGAGGGAAAATATTAGGGGAGTATAGACCTCTGGGGGACAGGAGGTATTAGGGCTTTATAAGTGGTTAACAGCCTCATAATAAGCTTTGGTTGTTTTTTAAAATCACAGTGGCTTCGCAGAGCATGAAACAATCATAAGCATAAACCAGTAATATGATAAAACAATAGAAAAGTCAGATACAAACTTCACTCATGTTGTATTATTTCCTTCCTCACCCTTCTGCTCCGTCAGACCTGTACCACTCCTGGGTTGCCCCTACGCTCCAGTCTGACCTACTAGTCCAGTTCTGGGTGCGCTCCACAGGCATCCTCCCGTCAGACTGCTCCCAAGGCTGGAAAGTCCTGGACATCAAGCGCCTCTCTCCGGGCCAGACGTTTACCTTCGAGACCACCCAGGATCACTCCAAGTGGGCAGTGAGCACAGAGCCAGCTGGCTTGGGGACTGGAAGTTCCGGGGGTTGGGTGTGTGTGGGGGACATAAACCGCAACGAGGCAGAGGAGAAGCGAGGGGGAGGCACAGTGTGCCTACAGGACCCGGTGGTGTGGAAGGCCTACCGCACGGCAGCGCTAGAGTGTGAAATGTGTGGGGGAGAGACGAGCAAGTGTGACAGCACGGTGGAGCCTGGCGGATATTATGTCAGGTACTCGACTGGGTTTGATTAAGCGGCTGGTGTGACTAAAGATGGAATCTTGTCAGGCGTTTGTGTGTTTGTAAGATTTCATTGATATTTTTGGGGCTTTTCTGCTTTTATTGATAGTATACAGTATATGACAGGAAATGGGAGTGACACGCAGCAAAGGTCGCCAAGATCATTAGCCTAGGTGCCCGGACCACTACTTCAGCTGTCTGGGCCAGATTTAATATTTTGATATATATTTTTTATATGTGGTTGTTGAAATTGAAATGTGATATTGATAACATTTGTATGTATACAAATTATATACAGGTATATATATATATACACACACACAAAATGTATGATGGTGAATGTTAATCATTTAAGAACATTTAGCGGGTCCAAAATCAATGATGTGTTTATCAATGTAAGATGTTTGGTTCTCATGGCTTGTGGCCAATCAGTGTGGAAAAATTGCTGAGATTGATGGTATAATTATTAATAAATTAATTACTTAAACACGTAAGCAGCACTTAATCTATCTATAAATGCGACAAATCTCTGTCTGTTTGTTTGTTTGTTTGTAATCCGCGTATCTCGAGAACCGTTCGTCCCACCGGCTTCAGATTCGGCACGCGCGTTCCCCGCCGCCGCGCGGAGTGCAGTGCCAGGCCTCGACCCGACCCGACTCGCGGTTTTCCGAAACCGGCGTGAAACATTCGGAATCTCCTTATGCGGAGCTGATTGTTGACATCAGGCTGTTCCGGAGGAAATCGGCGCAAGCGCTGAGTCATTGTGACATCACTTCATAAAAGGCTCTGACATCACGTACGCCACATGAGTCAACACAAAATCTCTGTGAATGTGTATGTATGTATGTAATCCGCGTATCTCGAGAACCCTTCTTCCCACCGGCACGCGCGTTCTCCAGATATGGGCATAAAGTCTGACATCAGAGTTTTCCGCAACCGGTACTGTGTGTGCAGAGATCTTCATATATGGGCATAAGTGGACAAAGACAAACAGATGGTCAAAACGGGTCCTATGACAACAGGTATATTGGGGTTTGCATTAAAGGGTGGGGCATTCATGGGGTTTGCATTAAAGGGTGGGGCATTCATTCCCTATTTCAAATTCGGCACGTGCGTTCCCCACCGCAGCAGGTAGTGCAGTGCTCGGCCTCAACCCGACCCGACCCACGATTGTTTGAAAAAGCGACAGAAATCTCATATATGGGCATAAAATGGACGCAGATAAACAGATATCTCCATATATGGCATATATGGGCATACAATGGATGCAGAATCACAAAGATCTCCATATACGGGCATAAAAGGGACACAGACAGACAGATACAGAGATCTCCATATATGGGCATAAAATGGATGCAGATAGACAGATATCTCCATATATGGGCATATATGGGCATAAAATGGACCCAGAACTATAACTGCAGTGATCTCCATATATGGACATAAAATGGACACCGACAGACAGATACAGATATCTCCATATATGGGCAAAAATGGACACAGGCAGACAAATGGTCAAAACGGGTCCTATGAAAACAGGTATAATGGGGTTTGCATTAAAGGGCGGGGCATTCATTCCCTATTTACATTGTTCCGAGTTGGCCAGGTCGCCGACTAGACGCTGGAGTATTAATAATTATCTATCTATAAATGCGACAAATCTCTGTCTGTTTGTTTGTTTGTTTGTAATCCGCGTATCTCGAGAACCGTTCGTCCCACCGGCTTCAGATTCGGCGCGCGCGTTCCCCGCCGCCGCGCGGAGTGCAGTGCCAGGCCTCGACCCGACCCGACTCGCGGTTTTCCGAAACCGGCGCGAAACGTTCGGAATCTCCTTATGCGGAGCTGATTGTTGACATCAGGCTGTTCCGGAGGAAATCGGCGCAAGCGCTGAGTCATTGTGACATCACTTCATAAAAGGCTCTGACATCACGTACGCCACATGAGTCAACACAAAATCTCTGTGAATGTGTATGTAAGTATGTAATCCGCGTATCTCGAGAACCCTTCTTCCCACCGGCACGCGCGTTCTCCAGATATGGGCATAAAGTCTGACATCAGAGTTTTCCGCAACCGGTACTGTGTGTGCAGAGATCTTCATATATGGGCATAAGTGGACAAAGACAAACAGATGGTCAAAACGGGGTCCTATGACAACAGGTATATTGGGGTTTGCATTAAAGGGTGGGGCATTCATGGGGTTTGCATTAAAGGGTGGGGCATTCATTCCCTATTTCAAATTCGGCACGTGCGTTCCCCACCGCAGCAGGTAGTGCAGTGCTCGGCCTCAACCCGACCCACGATTGTTTGAAAAAGCGACAGAAATCTCATATATGGGCATAAAATGGACGCAGATAAACAGATATCTCCATATATGGCATATATGGGCATACAATGGATGCAGAATCACAAAGATCTCCATATACGGGCATAAAAGGGACACAGACAGACAGATACAGAGATCTCCATATATGGGCATAAAATGGATGCAGATAGACAGATATCTCCATATATGGGCATATATGGGCATAAAATGGACCCAGAACTATAACTGCAGTGATCTCCATATATGGACATAAAATGGACACCGACAGACAGATACAGATATCTCCATATATGGGCAAAAATGGACACAGGCAGACAAATGGTCAAAACGGGTCCTATGAAAACAGGTATAATGGGGTTTGCATTAAAGGGCGGGGCATTCATTCCCTATTTACATTGTTCCGAGTTGGCCAGGTCGCCGACTAGACGCTGGGCCGCCCGAAGGGCGGCCCAGCTTCTAGTAATAATAATACATCAAACTTATAGAGAGCTTTTCTAGATGCTCGGATGCTTTACAAAACAAAAATTCTAAGAAAAAAAGGTTTATAAAAGAAAACTAACGATAGTCTAAAAACGGGTGAAAACAACTGATTTGGGATTAGGTGAGAAAGGCCAGTCTGAGGAGGTGGGTTTTAAGAGTGGCTTGACATGACGACAGGGCTCACATTCCTGTCCATCATGAAATATGCAGCTTGTGCAATGAACCTGAAACCACTACTCGAGAGGGTGTGTGTGTGCGTGTGCGTGTGCGTGTGTGTGTGCGCGTGCGTGCGTGCGTGTGTGTGAGAGAGAGTGTGAGAGCTTCAAGGGGGGAGGCTGTGTGACATCTAGTGGCTGAATGTTGTTATCTTGCTGTGGTTCTCAGCCCACAACCACTGACCAGCAGCACCTTTAGGGCAGCGGTTCCTAAACGTTTTAGCCCGAGACCCAAAAGAGAAATTAGACATTTGCCCGGGATGCAAACTAGTGAAAACAGAAGATCTACAAGCTCACAACGTGGCACGGAGCGACACGTTGTGAGCTTGTAGGCTATTTTCACTACTTCTTTTGAACATTTGTGTTCTAATTTATGGAAATTCATAGATTTTTCTTTTATTTAGAAATGAAATTACTTACACAAATGTTTTGAAATAATATTTAAAAAGAGAATGTAGTAAATTAAATGTGTTGTTGACCCACAAATGGGTCCCGAACCAGTGCTTTAGGGCATACTGTAGACTTTTTAAAGAGTTACTAGGAAGAGATGTTGTGATGTAGAAGGTATAGGGCAGGGTTCCCCAATTAGTTTTCCCCAAGGGCCAAATTATGTCTAGGGTACCAAGCCGAGGGCCACAACCTTGCAGGGGGTGACGGTGGGCATTCCCGCTACTCCAGTGACAGTTCAGATATCGTCGTTGTCGGGTGAAAATCTTGTATGTTCAAAACCGTTCGTTTTGCATTTGTCATTTTAAAAATGAGCTGTTTTCACTACTTTTGTGCGACAGCCTTGTATGATTTGTGAAAGAACTTACACATTTTGAGACACGAGATTTCCATCCGACAACGACGATATACTAGTGTTGTTGCTGCTCTTATACCACCATTATTACTGGGGTTGGTGTGGGCCAGACAGTAGCCCCCTGCGGGCCGCAAATGGCCCGCGGGCCGCCTATTGGGAAACCCTGGTATAGGGTGTAGGGCGACATCCAGAAGCTGGATATTATCTATAGCACCTTTTAAAGGTAACATACGGTACTTTAGTCTTACAATAGTTACTGGGTAGCATTGGAAATGTTAAAATAATATACATAGGATACACAGGGTTGGTTGGTTTGTTTTTATAAGCACCGTTGCAAACGCTTTATACGCAACTCTTTCATCATTCCTTAACTGTTTTTTTGAGATGTGTCCTCGTTAAATATTGTGATTCTAATCCGAGCTACATGTATGCATTGCTATAACCCATTCAGAACGGGTACACATTATAGTGTATTATTATTTTATGCTTTAACTATTGAAAAATAGCAGATATACAAAAATCGTGAAAATTGGAATTTTGACCCGATTCTATAAGTGTCTTTTGAATCCCTCTAAGGTTTTTTTTTTGTTGAAAAACCTATGTTTCTATGTCAGCAATCTGGCCGGCCATCATCAAAGAAAAGGTCCTTTTCACTTAACTGGAGCTCAGTTAGTCTGTTCTTGAGAGACTACTATGTCAGTGGTTCTCAAACCTTTTCATGTGAAGGACCCCCAAAATGATATTTATTTGGCCACGGACCCGCATCTCAAAATATTTAGTTCCAGGGACCACCCAGATGCAAAATTTGAGTTACAAATATTCGCTTTGAAAATACATAGGCCTATATTCAAAGATTTGCACAAATTTTCATGACTTTTTCAAAAATAGCAGATCTACAAGCTTGCACCGCGGCACTCGGTGCCGCGCTGCGAGCTTGTATATCTGCTATTTTTCACTGGTTAAAGCATTCAATAATTCTAGGCCTGTTAAAGGAACTGGTACTGTGCAATAGCAAAGAAATAACATTAAAACGGGTTGTATTCATTTAATGTTAAAAGGCTGATAGTTAAACGACTGATAGTGTGTTAGGGTATATTACGGGTTTATTGATAATCGATAGGTGCCATGAATGTGTAGGGTTATTTGATATGATGTTTGTTTCTTTTGCATTGTTTTGTTTTACAGGCTTTTAGACATTCATTATGCAGATTCTCAATGACTTTCATACCACCGTCAAAGATTAAGATGCTGGTTGTCTTGAATTTTAATAAAGTCTGTGCGTAATAGCACATTATTTGCATGTTCATTTACATTTTAACTGCTTCATCCAAATGAAACGTATCATGGGTATCAGATGTAAAATGTAGCTTGACATCTTTAAAATAAATACAAATATTCAGTTGCAGCAAAAAATAGCCTCTGTCGGGCACATTATTTAGGCATTTACAGTATATGGAAACATCAATCAGCAGCACTGGGACTAATAAAAAAGTACATTTATTACCACAAAAATAGGATGTTATGTATGTAGTGCATTAATAGCTCTGAAGTCAGCAGATAACAGCACTGTAGGTGACTCAACATTTCTTACATTGCACATCCACATACTGTGTATACATTCCAAAGAGCACCCTGTATAGAAAGGCACTGAAACAATCAGTAGTAGCATGCTGGTAACTGCAGTGTGCTACAGTACATCTAAAATAGCCCAGAATCCTCTCCTCTCCCTGGCCATACCGTAGCCCAAGCCTCAGCCTCTCTAAGGAGCCTTCACCAGCGGGTATGACGGCGGCCAGAGGTCACCGGAGTTCATCCACGTTAAAGACGTATTTCCACCAAATCCACCCCTCAAAGGCCTGTGTGTGTAGAGGTCTTTGATCTAACTTCTAACTTGAATATTTACATGCATTTTTTATGCTAACTCGAGAACCAGCATGAAATCGAGGCTCTGTACTCAAGTGTGCAAGTGTGCAGCTAACAAACAATGAAGATCCGGTATACTGTATTTCCAGATGAGGATATTAATTTAACTTATCCTTTTTCGCTGTCGGGTGGAGACCTCATAATTGTGTCCAAAACTGTTAATTTTCAGGATTCAATTTTTAAAATTGCAAAAACAGCAGATATACATGCTGTTTTTGCTACTTTTGTGTGACGAAATATGGAATTAATTAATTTATGAAAAAACAAAAGGTTAAAATATGGAGGTAAGAGGGTTCTGCACGACAGCAACAACTTAATAACTCTCCCCCCAATAGGAGTTATTATAGAAGTATAAATATAATTAAATTCTTCATTTAACACATTTTAACTACTAATAGAGAAGGACCAGTACTAAGGCAGGATTATGTCACTACTCTAGCATGCATGTATTTTGGTGTGTGAGGGAACTGGATCAGCCAGATGACACACCGCATGAACATGAGGAGAACATGCAAACTCCACACAGAAAGGCCCCGGTCGGATTTGAACCCCGAACCTTCTTGCTGTGAGGCAAACAATGCTAACCTGAGGTAGCACCCAATTACCTTTCTGCATCAAGTTAAGAGTTCAGCTCTTAACTTTCAAAGCTCTCCTTAGCTCACACAGGTTAATGAGGGGTGATTTTGAGAACATAGATTCAGACAGAACAAATTGCACCTTCCGAGGAACCACTATTTAGAAAATAGCTTATGTTGTGTTGTAAGGTTTAGCATTAGGATCTAATGGTAGAATGTTCTGTCTGTTCAATAGGCACACAATAGTAGTTCATGCTGTATTTTCTTTGTTTTATCTGGGAGGTTTTAGTTCACGTGTTACTTCTCTTATGGTGCATTTCAAGTGTACAGTTAAGCAACGTGACAAGCTTTGAAAGTGCTCTTTGTCTTTAAGTTTCGACTGGAATGATTATTTTATGTGACTGTACATAAAACATTCATGGTTAGGCCTATAGACATAACTGGACCTAATAATTTCGCAGGCATACAATTTACTGCAATCAAATAGAGGAGGCTAATTCAAAATAGCCACCTAACTATCAAATCGATGAGAAAATTGTGTTAAATCAAGAATTGATTTGAAATCGAATAGTGAATTCAAGAATCAAAATCAAATCAAAATGTGATATTACTGACAATTCCTACCTCTAATGCATGATTCACACACAATTGGTTCCTTTTGAATTCATTCACATGGGTTAATAGCTCCTTGTCAGTGTAAACACAATCTTGACATGATATAGACATATAATACATACGTATATAAAAATACACAAAACATTTAGATTTCTCATACAGCCTATTAAGACAAATTTCAGGGTTTTTCTAGGATGATGTAATGTAGCTTTGCCAATCCATGTCATCATGTCATCCTTATTCAGATGCATGCCATACGGTGAGGCCAGCTTTGACACCCCTTGCATAACTCTGTAATTTATAATTATTTGCAGTCGGTCAATGACATGAAAAATGAAATGTGATTTTTGGTCACAATTCTGGTTTACTTGGACTACACTGAGGTCTCAAACAGCACATAAATGCACGTAATTTCACCATTATAAGTTATCTTCTTCCAAAAGTAAAATCACTCACAGTTGAGGTACCTTACACCACAAGAATTAAGTGCTGTTGGTAAATAAGTGAGACAATTAATATCCATTGTGCAAGAATGGAAAACATGCCGATGTATGACTCAGCACCAAATGCTATAGACTTCCATTGCTCTTCCTCTAGATTCTTATCGTGTACTGTCACCTGAAGGAGAGGACAAGCAAAATATGTCCCTGCTGCATATAACTGGGCAGCACTTTGTTGAAAATGTCTTTAAAAGTACCTGGGATGGAGCTGCTCATGAAGCAAGTTGAGACACATCCTAAGCGTGCTCGCTTTGGTAGAACAAGCTCAGAGGGAATGTGGGAAGCGTTCCCTTTGGGGAGGAAGGCATAGATCATTTGGATTTTGCAGGGTTGAGGGACTCGAGGACATGTTTCTGAAAGGCTCGTCTGTCTTGTCTCAAGACCCTGGAGAACAATGAGCTGGGTTGATTTTGGGGATAAATTGTTGTTAAAATAGAGTTCTGACCAGTCTCCTTCCCTTGGCCTTGATTCGCGGGAAAGTGGCGCTGGTCTCTGTGCTGATTGGCTGTAGGCCAGGTGGGGTGTTCCCGCCTTGCCTCCTCAACAGGAAGTCAACACTAGATGAGGTCATGGCATAGAAGACATTTCCTGTGGCGGGGATGGCCAACTCTACAGCCAAAGAAACAATAAACACATCAGTATTCAAGTTAACCAAATGCTGTGATGAAAATGCCACCTGTATTCTAAAATGTATGATTGATGAAAACACCATCGATATTCTAAAATGTACGATTCATTCTAGCACCTAAAAATGATCTGATTCTATTGCTTTGGGTAACGTCAGCACCTTTTCCATCAGGCAGAAGTTGGATTAGCTCATATCTGGATGACTCTTTGGGGTCCTGATTGTGCTTTTCTAAGGCAGAACTGATCACAGTGGGGGTCTTGTCATTGCTTGTCACCTGAGGAAATAGAAGAGAATGACAATGACAACTTGACTGGCACTAATGATATCCTGGGTAAATTTTATCCTGGGGATTTTATGTCACATAATTATGGGATACATGCAGACATGACTAAAAGGCTTGAGTATATTTGGAGTTACGCTTTTTCCACTTTGTGGTATTTGATCCTAGTTATATTTATACATCTTATTGCTGAGAACCCACTGCCTAAACAACAATGGCATCCAGAGGCGCACATGCTTTTCCCCCTTGCTTGAGTATATTAGTGTGTATAACTTTTTAATTACTTTCATGTTTCCTCATAGAGAAAGAAAGAGAAAACATTATTGTTTCAAGAAATAATAATAACGATCCTGGTTTAGTACCAGTATGCTGCGATACAAGTTTCCATCTTGCAAGTCCATCCGTATCCTGATGATTCTCATATCTGGCCCTGACCCGTGGGTGTTATAGGTGGGATTGTTGCCACAGGAGACGGATCGACGGTGAGATTTGACAGGAGTGGACGGAGTCAACTTGACTGGAGGGGTGTCGTTGGTTGGAGGGGAGGAGTCAACATCCAGACAGGACACCGAGGGAGACTTCATATGCTGCAATGAACAAACAAACAAACAAAGAATAGTAAGGAGGCCATTTGAGGACATGAATGAGTTCTGGTATGGGATGACCTTATCGTGTGAGGCTGTTGTGCAGATGTGGATGCAAGCAACTAGATGTAACAAACCATGTTTTTCCCCCTCTAAACGTCTCCTGTGTACGAGTGCAGATCTGGGTCGAGTAATATTTTGCAATTCCTTTTCATGTGCCGTCAACATGAAAAAGCATGAATGATGCATTTGAAACTCAAAGGAGTGTATTTCTCAGACAAAAAAAAATAAAAAGTCATTTCCCACTCATACGAGTAGTCCTGATGCTAGAGTCATGCATCTCTCCAAGTAAACACAAATACCGAGTATTATTTGGTCCAGGATTATTAATATTGGATCACTTTTGCTATTACACTTACCCTGGCGAGTTTGGAAAGCAGGTTGTTGACAGGGGAGGGGAAGTCAAAGAGGCTATCACTGTCACACGTGAGGCTTGTCCGTGAAGTGCTCAAACTGTCCACACATAG
Organism: Nannobrachium achirus; assembly: GCF_963921795.1. Classification (NCBI taxonomy): domain Eukaryota; kingdom Metazoa; phylum Chordata; class Actinopteri; order Myctophiformes; family Myctophidae; genus Nannobrachium; species Nannobrachium achirus. The sequence continues at coordinate 37,209,197 of NC_137811.1, read as the reverse complement.
AATCACATCAATACATTAAAGGGCTGTCCACATCAAGAACAATACAACCCTAACAATGATGAGGCGAGCATCCACACTGAAAACATTCTGTAAACACAAATGACTGATTTTTAGATATTGTATTTTTAATGTAAATGGATTATTATTTAGCTTAATGTACTGTTTGTTCATAAACAGTATACTTACTCTGGGCATTGTGTAATAATCACTGTTGGGTTCAGGCCTCTAGGGCTAGGCTCGCTCATTTCAATTTCATTGGACAGTCTGTAACTGCAATAATAGACATCATCCAACATGTCAGTCAGTCTCAAATAAGATCAGTAATATGTTTGAAAGAAATGTTATAACACCTGTGTTGAAATGATCAGCCATTTACCTCTCCTCCTCTGTTAACGCAGGTACACTTTGATACCAGTGAACAAAGGCCGCATCAGAGTTGAAAACACAGTTTTTACAGGAGGACTGCAGGAGCCGTATTTGAGCTAAAACCTCAAATTCCTGTCAACAAAGAACAGTATCGCCGTAAGCCTCATTACAGTGTATCACCTTACCACCAGTATCACTTATGTTTCTTAACACCTCCCAGAAACACAAACACCAGTGCAGACTAGAGTGCCTCTCAGTATTTCAACAGAGGGTCATAGTAAGAATCAACTTTAGACCCTTCAAACTGACCAAGTTAGGGTTAAAAACCATTGCAACACATCTTGCCAGAATCACTTTAACTTTTAGAACCAACAAAACACCAGTGTTTTGTGATTAAATATGATCTCACAGGTTTTAGGGATTATTATAGGTACTTGATATTTTACATATATCAAAAATACATCATCTTGACCCAAGAACAACTGCCACACTTACCCGCCTCCTTTTGTCAAAATTGATGTAGCCGTTCTGGAAAGGGAGGGACAGGATGCGTCATTGCAACTTCATGGTCACTTGCATAATCAGTTAAGTAATGTACTTTGGCTCTATGAACTCATATTGATAGACAAATAAGAGGAACTCACTTCTAGCCTGTCTTTTACTGCCGTGTCGAGCATGGTGAGGTCTGTGAGGAAGATTCCAAGGTAGGGCACTGTGCCTTTGGCACTTGACTGTGGGCAAAAAGGTACAGTAGTATTTTATCAGCCAATAAGCAGGCTACAGGGTTTCCCACAGACATCTGAAAGGGCCTGCCCTACACAGTCAGAGAGTTCATTGTCATTTGATTTGTTATTTGACCCAGGGCTTATTCACTCACACAGACACACACACCACTTACCGCCGTATGACGTCTGTTGTTCGTCCTACTATCCAGGTTGGCAAACTTCGACGTACCCTCCTGAAAAACACGAGCGAATGAGACACTGCATTCGGTCGAGATACTAAGCAATATAACAAAAACTATTTGTGAACTATTGCTGCAAAGAGTTTTTCAAAGAACAAAGAGAGAGAGAGAGAATTTGTAACCTTTTCCAGAAAAACTGAAAGATTGAGGGAAGCGGCTTGTTCTTTAGAAAATCAAAGCCCTTACAGAAGGCAATGATGTTTTTCAGACTTCAAAGCACCAAGGAAAGTTTTCCAAATGAAAGCCCTGGGCATGTGTTTAGATGAATTCCCCAGAGGGTCTATGGAGAAAATTACAGCTAATGCAAAGATATTGATGCCTGTGCTGCAGCATTATAGAGTCAAAACATAGCTAATCCTGCCAATTTCTCCAGCTCTCTCTCTCACAATGATACCCTAAACAGTAAATATGAAGTCGAGATGGATGCCTTACAAACTAGGGTGCCAGTGTTGACAGAACAAAGGTGATCACACACAGCTAGATTGAGACTAGACATTTCACAACTGAACATAATACTAGTACTGACTTGAAGATTTGGGTTATTCAATTTGGATTTGGATTATATAAATCCTTGTATCTACCGTACATTGTACCCGTCATATCTACTAGTACTGACACTTAGTGGTTATTATATGGCTATTCAAACTTGTGAGCCGCCAGTCGGGATGGGATAACCATTCAATAGTAGAACACCGATTTTAAAATGAATCTCAGAAACTTGGACACATTTGTAAGGACATTTGTAACTCAGCAGGAGGCAGTGAAATTGGTTCACGCTTTTAACTTTAATGGTCTGGAATATAGCAATGCACTTTTAACTGCACTTCCATTCTACCTCTGAGGGCGGATTCTGACAATGCTTTTCAATGGGAACGGAGTGTAGGGCTGTCACGATTATGACATTTTACATGACGATTAATTTTCACTCAAATAATTGCGATTAACGATTTAATTGTGTATTTGTCGTTGACAATGACATTTCTGTTTGTCTTTTAGGCTTTGAAGTTGCACCTGGCAATTATGACACATAACTTAAATATAAAAAGAATTTACTGACATATTTGACAACTTTATACTTAAAAAAGAACATTGACAGTGGAAATAGACGATCTACAAGCTCACAACACGTCGCATCGCGACGCGTTGTGAGCTTGTAGATCTGCTATTTCCACTACTTTTTGAAAGTGTTTGAAATATTAACATTTCTCAACATGGCAACGATAATTGCGATTACCTAAAATAATTGCGATTAGACGATTATGTAATAATTGTGACAGCCCTATCAGCAGATTTCTGCAAAAACAACAACAACAACAACAACAATGCTCTGTTCCCATTGATGAAAAGCATGGGCAGGTATAGAATAGATGGAATCAGTGACCGTGCCCTTAACTCATTCTGGGCGATCCCCGTAGAAACCGTAGATTTCCCGCTGTACCGCGGTGCCAGGCCCGTCGATCCCGGAAGTTTAATTAGCTTTAATCATTATGAAAGGATTAAAAGTATTATCGCAGATTTTCGCTGATTCTGGCTCTTTAGGCCCGCCCCCCTAACTGTATCCGGTCATTTCCGGTCTGGACCGGATCTAGCTTTCGGTATCCGGTCTGAGCCTGGGCCATAGTCCCGCCTCCGTTGGTTTACAGTGTAACAGAAGAGAAAGCTACTCGGCGATGGAACACTCGTTTTTCAATCGGATTTTTGCGTTTAGAAACTTTGATCCAGTCTCTACACGCCTGGATTATGATCCCCGCACATATCGTGCGTTTTGTGCGCGAACGTGTCCACTTGTTACCATAGCGCACAGTTGGCTTTTTTCAATGTTTTTTCATGTAAACACTGGCGGATAAGCAGGGATACAGCGTGGCAATGGATATGTCTATTTCAATGGGGGTTTTTTATTCGAAAGCTTGTCACCGAGTCTACAGTCTACTAGATGAGTCGCGCACAGGTTGTGCACGATGCGTGCGTGTGCCCACGTTAAAAGGTAAGGACAATTTGGCAGCTGCTTACTACAGCTATGTTTAAAATGGCAGCAAAATTGTTAAGGTGCAGTCATACCTAATTTCAGCTGACAATACTTGCTACAATGCTCTGCTTCACACTAACAGCGCAGCTTGTCTGGAGCAATTCAGAGTTCAACATCTATCCCAAGGTCAACATTTATGGCCATAGTGGCTCACTTTCAACACAGATCATGTTGGGTTAGTGTTTTAACCAGCAACACAAAGCATGCAGAACCCACAGTCCACACAGTCTCTATTAGCAAGAATGTATGGTCAAACCTCTTACGTTAGTATGGAAACCACGTGAATTCTCAAATAGGACAAATCTATGTGAATTATGGCAGTGGTTCTCAACCTGTGGGTCGGGACCCCAAACTTTATGTGCAACATTATTTTCTCACTCAACAATAAACAAACCAACATAAAGTTTAAGTGTATAGAGGGTATCTGCACATTTCCAAAGTAACAATTTAGGGACTTTTAATATCTCTAAAATGACAAATTAAACATTGGCCAAATTGTCAAATATTAAGGCAGAAATTGTGAAAATAGACGATCTACATGCTCACAACGCCTCGCGTTCCGAGGCGTTGTGAGCATCTGCTATTTTCACAATAGAACTGTGTTATGCAAAATGTAATTCCTCAACTCTTAGTGCTCGTCAGGGTGGAGGGGTCTCCAGTTAAAATATGATTATTTTGGGGGTCGTGGCCTGAAAAGGTGGAGAACCACTGAATTATGGGATGCTGTTACGGTCTCCATGGCAACTCACCTCCTTCAGTAGTTCCCTGCTTTGTGCGTAGTTGTCCTTCTCTGAAAATATGTCTGACAGCTCCTCGTATCGTCTCACCACTTCCCTGCCAGGAATCAGGAGGTAAAAAAATATGGCATTCACACAAAAATATTACACATCGTTATTTGGGGTGCTTGCATATTCTCTACTCACATACAAAATGTAAGACATGTACTCAACGGCGGGTGCATGTCATCGGCAAATAATGTGTCAAACAATGTTTAAATGTGACCGAAGTGAGCACATGATAATGCAGTGTGCACAAGGGCAATGGTTCTCATCCCATTCTGGTTCAGGGTCCACATGAAAATCTGGAAAGCGTTAGTGGTCAGATGTGTTCCGGCTCGGACTGGTGGAACTAAACATAACAGTCCGCTTTAAAGGAGTTGTTCACCTAAATGAATACGTATCTTAGATTAATTACACACCGCATGAAGCTTTCCAAAGCCAATAATGAGCAATAATGAGACTCAGTAGGAGACTTCCACGAGTCGACTCCACCAGTCATCAAATTATTGGCTTAGGAATGCGACAAAAACTAAAAATGTGTAACTGATAGAAAATAAGTAATTCTTTGGGGGAACTACTCCTTTAAGTCCCCAATTAAAAAATCAAGGTTTTAAAGAAAGAAAGGTTTATGCTTTTTATTAACATAATGTTCTAAAGGTAGACGCCGTGCCGTATCTTTTTTTTGCTGTGTCACGCCTCACACGCGCAGTCACGCGCGTGTGCGTTCCTCTCACCTTGGCTACTAGCATAACAGTAGCTCAGGTGTACGTCCTCATATACAGTATAAATGGAGCATCTTAGCAACAGACAGTACTGCTACAGTATCCTAGGGCGCCTTAGCCACCGTTGAAGAAGTTACTTGTTCAATGCCAACTTTCTTTAAAACATTATCTTTTTCCCCCCACCATTACATCTGTTGAAATAATGTATTTTATTTCTTTATATAGCCTACATCCTACCACCTTTTGCAGCTTCTCTGTTTCAAGGCATTCCATCAGAATATTTAGAAAACGCTTGAATAAAACTAGTCAAACATGTTTACTTTTCTTATGCACTCGCGAGTCGCGGGAACATGTATGCACATGCGTGCGCATGGCGTCATTTAACGTGCGTCCCCCTCAAACATTTAATCACCAATGCAACACTGCTCACACTGGCACACCAGTGGGCCCTGCACCACAGGTTGACAATGGCTGCAGCGTGCACAGACCTGTCAGTCTCCTGCCAAGTCCTGCGTAGTCTGTGTATGGGATTACTCTGCAGAGCGGACACAATGGCATACAGGGACGAGAAGTTCTTCCTGGCTCTGCACTCCTGTTGAAAACACAAGTGTACACGTTACAGCACAGTACATGCGCGTGCATGCCACGTAAACACAAATGCATGCAAGCATGTGAAAGCACGCACATGCACGCGCACACACACACACCCACACACACACAGTCACACACACGCACACACACACAGTAACAGAACACCTTGCATGCGTTTGTATAGTGTTGAGTTTCGCTGTGTGATACGCTCAATAATGCATACACTACAACAGGCTTCTCCTATGAGGAGCAGGGTGAGCTCAGGACAGTATTTTGGTGATAAACAAACTGTGCCACATAAAAACAAAGAGTGCTACGCTGTTCAAAGAGTAGCTTGATTTCTCTCCCAGAGAAAGAGAGGTTTGGAAAGGAGTCAGCCTGTCCATTTGCAAGTAAAGGTTCATTTATACTTAATTGTGACACGTCACTTGTGACTCATAATTTGTCATATGCTTTGTTGGTTGGGGTGGTCATGCGACAAGGCTAAGAGATCTGCTTGTTGCAGGGTTAAAATGTTTTTTTAAGTACAAGTGCTAGGGTGTTTTGTACAGTAAATCCTATTAGCGGGGCTGGGATCTAGTGGTAGGTAAACCAGATTAGTAACTCGGTTTGCCTACATTTTCATTAGTGAAATAAAGATTATCTACATTTGAAAGCTGATATAAACCTCAATGTTACACATTCACCATAAACACGACATGGGGCCATGACAGTTAGGTTTTGCACAAAAATAAAAACATTACGCTTTATTATCATCCCAACACTTAAAGCAGTTGTTCTCAACCTTTTCCAAAATAATCATAATCATATTTTAACGGGGGACCCCCCACCCTGACAAGCACTAAGAATTGAGGCATTATATTTTGTATAAAATGGTTCTATTGTTGCGAGGCGTTGTGAGCATGTAGATCGGCTATTTTCTGCTTTGAATATTTCACAATTTGGCCAATGTTTAATTTGTCATTTTAGAGGTATTAAGAAGACCTTAAATTGTCACTTTAAAAATGTGCTGATACCCTCTATACACTTAAACCATATGTTGGTTTGTTTACTGTTGAGTGAGAAAACAATGTTGCACATTAAGTTAATCATCTGGGGACCCCCCAAAATAATTTGTGGGTCCCGACCCACAGTTAAGAACCACTGACTTAAAGGTGCAAGATAACAATACAGGATAACCTTAAGGAATATTTACAACACATCCAGTGCAATTTTTGAACTAGGAGCTTTGAGATGTACGAGTCACAGACCTCTGCCACGCCGATCCATTTCTCCAGGAGCCGGGCTCTCTGCTGGCTACGTAGGCTGGTGGGCCAAAGGCAGGACGCTAGAACTGCTTGGGCCAACTTGTTGAACTGACGTATGGTGGCCCGGACAGACCAACAAACCCCCTCCCTGCCTTTCTTATCCCTCTGAGACCACAGGGAGCCCAGACAGTGATACGGGACCAACCGCACAAACAGTTCCTGAGAGGGAGGGAAAGAACATGAACCTAATTTACCACAGCACATATCAAATCATCTTAGCATCACTTATATAATGCAGAGGTTCTCTAACTTCAAAGAACCCCCGAATTAATATCATGGATCGTTCTCCCCCAGAACAGTGGACGCTTCCAGAGGTTCCAGAAGTGAACCTCACCGTCTCAATCCTGGTGAGCTGCTCAGCAATCAGCGCAGCGGGGAATCCCAGGACGTTGGTGGGGTCAAACGTAGAGGAGTTGGAGGGAGTGCTGGTGGAGATCGATAGCCCTGCAAGAAAACAGGCTCCTCAGTAAAAATGTATGGACAATAAAATGTCTCAATGGCAGATGATGACAGAAAGTCCCTGTCTACTGTCACTCTTCAGCACTTATTTCTTCATTTTGAAGCAATGAGATTTGTTTTTGGGCTTTTATGCCTTTATTGTTAGGACAGTAGACTGTCAGGAAATGGGGGGTGAGATGGGGAGTGACACGCGCAAAGGTCGTCCGGATCGGGAATCAAACCGGCGACGCCACCAGGCATCCACCCCTACGTGGCAATGCCTATGTGGTATGCGCCTGGACCAGTTGGCCAGCAGGCGCCCCAGAGCTTCAGCTTCTTGAAACCTTCTTGTTTAAACCAAAATATCACCTAGTGTGTGTGTGTTCACAGCAAACTTTAATTCTGTCTATGCGGACGGATTCTGTTCTGCTTTTCAAAGGGAAGGAGCGTTTTTTTGTTTTGTTGTTGTTGCAGATATCTGCGAATGGCAACAAACAGCTCCGTTCCGCAATGGAAGAATCAACGTTCCTGTGACTGCACAGTTTTACATCAGCTTTAATTAGAAATTCGGTTGACCAATAATTGTAAATGTTTTAATATTATTATTACCCTTATTACCCTTATTATTATTATTATTATTATTATTACCCTTATTAAAAAAATCTAATCAGCTATAACTTAAATTTTGTAATTGCAACTTTGGTATTTCTTCTCCAATGTTAGTTTTTCCTTTATTTATTGTATTGTCTTCTCCTCATTACGGGTCTGGAATACGTTGATTATCATATTATAGATAAATCAAGAAACATGAAAAGCTTACCCCTGTGTGGCTCTGAGAGCAGGGCCTTCTCACTGAGCTCCTCTGCTATCCTGAGCAGGCGAGCACAGAGTTCAGCCCCCGAGGAGGAGCCCTGGGGCAGGAGGGGAGCCAGGCGCAGCAGGCGGGAAGGCTCCCCCAGTGCATGGAAGTCTTCAGGATACTCTGAGAGCCACGTGCTGAACACTGTGCACACCGCTCTGCCATGACACAGGTTCAAGAGGAACACAGAGATGAGAAGATTATAAACACTAGGGTATTAAGTAGGGATGGGACGATATGAAAATGTCATATCACGATTATTGTGACAAAATAAATCGTGATTTACGATATTATCGCGATAATCAAAATCCATTATCCTGGGATGGAACATTTGCCAAAAAATAGTCGATCTACAAGCTCACAACCACGCGACGTGTTGTGAGCTTGTAGATCGACTATTCTTTGGCAAAGACATTTGATATAGAGTGAATAAAAGACTATCAAGAACGTATATTATAAGTACCTTTTACCAATTATAGAGGGCTTAAGTGGTACCGGATATGCAGCTCGGCAAATAAGAGGTGAATTGATCCCAGTGCATGACGGAGGACGATATCACAATACATTAAATTTGTGTTTTTTATCACGATAAACGATAATGTCGCTTATCGTTCCATCCCTAAACACAAGAGACAGAACATGGTGCCTATCTGCAGTAGTGTTTCCAACATGTGTGGCCCATGAATGGTAAATGGTGCATTTATATAGATGACATAGATTGGCATTACATTCACACACACATTCATACACCCATGGCGGAGGAGACCATGCAAGGCACCAACCAGCACATGGGGAGGAATTAGGGGTTCAATGTCTTGGACACTAACTCTGGGGGAGCCCGGGATCGAATTGCGGTTCTCCATCCGGTCGCTCTACCGGCCACTCTACCCCTGAGCCACTGCCGCCCATCTAAGAATAAAGGAAAATGTATTTGTCCCGTCTCTTGTCTGTGACTATGATCCCTTACTTATGGCTGCTCTAGCGATGGTGATCTGGGCCTTTAATGTATTTCTTTATTCAGAATTTAATTTATCCGGTTGCACTCATTGCACAACAAGGCTGACATTTAAATGCCTAGAATGCACAAAAACAAAGATACAAGGAAGGAAGCACTGCCTAGAAATACTAACATCAAATGTACTGTAAGACCAGATCCATAGTACTGTACTGAAACAGAAGCAAGAAGGAAAACTGAATGAATAATGATACACGATGTTTAGCATAAAGAGTATGCATGCACACACATAATATACACATGCATTGCATAAATACAAGTAGAGTACAGTACAATACACACACACATGTGCGTACAGTCGCACGCGCACACACACACACACACACACACACACACGCACACACACGCACACACACGCGCACACACACACACACACACACACACACACACACACACACACACACACACACACACACACACACACACACACACACACACACACACACACACACACACACACACACATCACATCACATCACCCCCAAAGATCCCTGCAGACATGTGATAACATCGCTGTCTGGCAGAAACCTTGTATCTCCATATTTCATCCTTTTATATGCGATTGTGCGTTCATAAATGAATGCTATTGGTCATCCTTTAACCACTTAGAGTTGGCCTGTATGACATGCCCAAATAGGGATACCAGGTTGAAAGTGGTTTAGCCTGGGATTTGTAAATGTTTAACCAATGAAAATACACTGGAACACGGGTTGTTTTGTCTATTTCCTGAAAAGTAAAAGCTTTGGACATACAAGGTTTCCGCCCAACAGCAAAAAGACATGTTATCTGTATTTTCAAAGGCTCACTTGTTGAAAGATTGTCTGGTCTGGCTCTGTGTGTTATTCCCTGGAGGGTTCTCCAACCTACCAACAAGAAATAAAAAAAGAGAGAACACTATGTTTGTGGGGAAATAGTACAAAATATATTTACTTGAAAGTGTCAGTTACACTACTGTGTCATAAATGTTACAGTGCAGTAAGTTATTTACGTTTTATTTTTTTATTTTTTTTTCAAAGTAGTTTGTTAGTTAAAATGTTTGAGGAAACAGGACAGAAAAAACATTTGTCTCGATTCAAACGTTTCCACTCCTTTGGGAATAGTTTCCAAACCATTGCTTCAAAATACTCTAAAGGCTTTATTAGCACTTAAGGATTTCATGTTGCTAAACCAAATAGTAATTTGTACACAGTTGCTTGTGATAACATAATCAGCTAAATCAACATAGCTAATTTGTTTGGTTGGAACTGTTGATTGTAGCATTGAGAGTCGAGACGGATACAACTCTTTAGTTGTAAGGATTTAGTGATTTACTGAGCACTGAGATCGAACCCCAGTCTCCCACCCAGCAAACCGACACACAACATACCGTGCCACTGCCAATAGAGCTGAGCCCAATTGGTAGATGTGGTGCCCCAGACACAACAACTCTGCCCATCGGGCTCAGCTCCTGGCGGGATAGGATGTGCATCGGGTTGCCAAGTAGGAGACTGCGGTTCGATCCTAGCTCGGCGCAAATCACTACATCTGAGGGAATTTCGCAAGCTTTCATATTATGGTAAAATCATAGCCCAATTTTATTACAGTGTTATTAAGTCTGAAGAACAGTCTTGGCTTGACATGTCACTATTGGTTTATGTACCAATGAAGTGCAATTAAGAAGCTACAGTGTGTGGACAATCTTTGATGTTTTTTTATGTTCTTCTTTTGGCCTTAAATGTTTCATGGATGTGCACGTCTACTTTGCATTGTTTACTGTTATCAAATCTGTAATTATCATTGAACTGTATAAGTGTATATTAACGATGTAGCCTGATTTGGTCACTTATTAAACATTCTATTCTTAGTAAAACAGACCTGAGCTTGCTCTGTACTTCTACTATTCTTCTATCTACACCAAATCTCTTAGCTGAAAATAGACGATCTACAAGCACCCCCCAGAATATGGATGCTGGGCTTCAACTGGTTTAAATTGTGCAATAAAAACCGAGTTATGAAAGAATCCAGAAAAGTAAACTGATAAATGACTGACAAGACAAATAAAACTGACAAGAAAAAATAACAACCCTGATAGTCTGCTGACACGGACATGGTCATGTGACAAAGTATGAATTAGACCCAACCGGAAATGCATAGTTTACTGGAATTTTTATCTACCTGAACCCCAGGATTCCTATTTTGAGGGGAACATTCCCCCAAAACAGCATACAGTATCTACAAGGTCACAACACGTCACAACAGGTTTTTACTGTTGTTTTGGCAGCTTTCACAGTTTGTTTTGGTAGCACAAAAATGTAGCACAGAAACCAAAACAAACAGTGAAAACACCAAAATACAGCAAGAGGGCAATTTGTTTCTGCATGAAAACACACCACCAGCTGATAACTGCTGGTAGAGAGGGAAATGATTGGTAAACATGTATATTGTTGTTATGTGAAAAGTGACTTTACGTCAAAATGAACCTTTGGGAAAATAAATAATGTAATGTGGGCACACAACATACAGTAGCTGATCTACCTGTCACTGAGGATGTCCAGCACTCTCTTGGTGGTGGTGAAAGAGCGATAGGTGGAGAGGAAGATGGTGCAGAAGGAGGTGTCTCCCATGGAGAAGGAGTGGAGCAGATGGCGCACCAATTTCTCTTCTGTCCCCGCTTTGACACTCTGGGAACGAGAGGTCGCAGACTGGAGAGGGGGGAGAAAGAGAGACACACACATACACACAGAGACAGACAGAAACAGAGAGAAAGAAAGAGAGAGAGGAGAGATAGTAGGAAACAGATGCTTTAGTGACAAGATAAATATCCACCATTCATCGGCATCTGTCCGTTAGGACATCCATCCATCCATACATCCGTCCATCTATCAATCCAATCAGTCTGTTTATCAGTCCATCTGTGTATGTATGTACAGTATGTACAGTATGTATGTATGTATGTATGTATGTATGTATGTATCTATCTATCTGCCTGTCTGTCTGTCTGTCTGTCTGTCCTCCCCGCTCTCTCTCTCTCTCTCTCTCTCTCTCTCTCTCTCTCTCTCTCTCTCTCTCTCTCTCGCTAGCAGCTAGTATTGTTGTCATTGGTGTCATATGTCTTGGTCAGTCATGGGTGAGTTCATTCTTATAAGGGACATAGTTACCATTGGACTGGTGGGGACCCCATGCTGTGGTCTGACCACCACCGTGTAGATGATTCCATCCTCCTCTTCCTCCACCACAGTGGACTGAAAAATCAAGAAAAACACCACGGTCACTGCTTCACCTCAATATCAAGTTGTATTCAAATGTACCGGCAGAACCTTGTGGTAGCTTCCTTATTATCCTTATCTTCCTAATTATGAATGATAAATGATAAGTGCAGTATTGCACTGTACAATATTGACTGATAGATTGTACAAATAGACCCTTGTGAGTACATGCTCAGATTAAAAGTAACACATGGGGTATTACTGTGTGCCAAGCAATCTCAATAATTATACCTATACTGAAAACATTTGTTTGAGTTTACTGTGTATAAAATGTCCTATGTGTGAAAAGGGTTAGCAATTCAAAAAGCTTCAGATTGATTAGTGTCCTGATAATGCTTGTGTCTTGGTATGTGATTCCGGCAAAGTGGATTTCCACTAATGCTATTTAAAGGAGTACTTCACCCCCCAAATTAAAATGTTGTCTATTGATTACTCACGCCATGGAGACTGGAGTTCAATAATATTGAATTTAACTCAAGTCGTTGAACTCAAGTCTCCATGGCATGAGTAATCAATAGAAAAAAGTCATTTTGAGGGTGAACTACTCCTTTAATATCTCACACCAGTATCAGTACGAGTGCATCCCTAGCCTCAGTACATGTTCCACTTGGTAACTGAGTTGTCCTTACTAGGTCCAGAGGACAGTACCATGTAGTCTTCATCGGTGATGGTTCTACCTGAGGAAAAGAAACATATAACACATATATAATTTAGCATTATAAAGGTTAAATCACACACCTCTCTCTTGATTTGAGGCAGACATTGAATTATATTAAGGTATAAAAATCTATTTGCAGATACTTGGAATTTGTTTGAGATACACTTTAAATATCATTGCACAGTTACATTTTCTCAGTTGCTTTATCATTGTATTTGAATGCATTTGAAGCCAGAAAAGTTAATCAGAACATACTCTCTGGTGAAAAGAATACTTTAATGAAATAAATTAAAATGACCATGACTTCTTAACTGTGCAATGGTGTTTAGCGAACATTGACTCCATTATTCAGGTAAGTTCAGTAATGTTTGATTTAACACAAAAATAAAGCCATGAATGGGAAAATGGTCTGGTTATGTACAGCAAATAATACCATGACAGCTATATTTCTTTAGGATGTTACTAAAGAATATTGCTTAATACAAAACATTGACTCATAGCTTTACACCCACCCAACAGCGTGCACACACACTCAAAAGGAGGTTGCAGATACCTGAGATTCCCCTGTCAAGCAAAGTGAGAAGTTGACAACTGAATCAAATTGCCAGAGCAGCAAAGTGCTCCCACCAATATATCCTCTAAGTACGTCGACATTGAGGGTAGTGCCCATAATTAAAACACTAATCAATATCACTTTACACTTCTCCTGACATTCAAACCCGTGCGACTGTGATTTTCCACAATGAAGAATGCATGAGCAAAACACAGTGACGTCATCAATAGTGTCTGACATCACCAAGCCCTTTCCAGACAGTTTATGCAGACTAGAACATTTCCAACAAACACACAAGCAGATCATATCACTAGATCTATACAGTTGCTCATAGTATGCAATATCCTAATGAGGTCATCTGACTGATGTATTAGCATGAATAAGAATCCACCAGACTGATGAAATACCGTGACTAGAGTTGATAAAAGTTCACCACTTACAGCAGCCTTCGCTTGCAAACAAAAACAATGTATCCTACCGATTCTCTCTCCCGTCTCCTATCTCCAAATCTCTTTGCATAATATTGTATACAGTACTTCAAACCAGTTATTCTGCTCAGTGTCTGTGCTTGCTTCTGCAGTGAGTGAATGGGAATTTGTCGGTGGCTCTTTCCCACGAAAAAAAAAGAAAGGAAAAAAATGGTTACCTCCGACACTGCATGTCCAGGCTGGTAGCAATCCCCTAGCTTCCTGGAAATCTTCAGAAGAAACTGGCCAACAGCATCTATCCCACTTCCTGTCATCAGCCTGGTAGTTCTTTTTCTTTTCCTGACTATCTTTGTTACACTGCCCGTTGACCTAATTCTGTACTGTGTGTTTGTCTGTGAGACTTTGCCGTCTTGTGGCTACAGTATGTCACACAAAAACACACACCTGAAGCAGGAGCTAGGTCCGGCCCCTTTGTGTCTGCATCACCTGGACACACCCATAAAACACACACACACACACACACACACACACACACACACACACACACACACACACACACACACACACATACACACTCGCACACACACGTGCACTAGTCACGCAAAGATAGGAGGGAAGTCGTATGTGGTGACTCATTTACCCCACTATACACCGTCTCTCTCTAGCACGAGCATGTGTACGCGCATATACACAACATGCACTCTCTCTCTCTCTCTCTCCCTCTCTCTCTCACACACACACACACACGCACGCACACGCACACAGGCGCGCGCACACACACACACACACACACACACACACACACACACACACACACACACACACACACACACACACACACACACACACACACACACACACACACACACACGCACACACACAGAGACAATGCCTTGCAGCTATTTCCAGAACAATACCCCCTCTCTTTCGATCTCTCCCCTCTTTTCTGCTTCTTGTCCCTTTGTAGATGACCTTCCTATGCTGATAAACCAGTTCCACAGTGTATCCTCCTATACAAAAACAGACCACATGCAAGCAAACTCATGAGCACGCGTAATTAACCGACTTAGAAGCCTGGCCCATCCTTTAACACAAATGCTTTATTGTGTCCCATATATAGACTACAAATTAGGCATTATAAACTTTGAGTGAACTAACTAATAAAGCCGGAAGCGAGCTGTTTGTTTAAGGAGCTAATGACATTGCAGAGGGACGCCGTGTTTGCACACAGGTGGAGACTTTCACAACTGTGTGTGGGAGGAGGATTAGCTTATTAGCATGTTAGCTATCTCATTATTACCCCCTGTAAGGGTGCAGGCAAGTATTTTGTTGCTATCTTGTGTTAGGTTAGGCCTACATCAACAGAAGTTATGTAAACCTTTACTCAAATCAGTATTCATGAATATGCTTTTTTTAAACACTATTACATATGTACTTATAAAGTGACCAGAACTTGAAGCAGAATACTTTTTATTGTCATGTAATAGGATTCAAGATTCCAGAGGGTGTATATTTGGTCACTCACTCATGTGGCAGAGAGAGAGAGAGAGAGAGAGAGAGAGAGAACAAGCAGCAAAATGTTGGTGTGGCATGCTCCGCAGACCGTGACAACAATGACAATACAGTATAACAACAATAATAATAGCATAATAATCTAATCAGTTCATCTTTCCTGTGTGATATCACATTCACAATCTTATATTTACAAGTGGCTTAGAGGCCACGCCCACTTCAAGCACGGACATGAAGCCTCTTCAAGCACGGACATGAAGCCTCCACAAAACGGACATGCTTGAAGCCAAGCCAGCCCAATTCGCCCCCCGTCGCCATGGTGACCGCCCTTCATTGGCTCCCACACCCATCCCCCCAGGCTATGGGGCCTGCAGCAACATTCCAACACTCCCCCAGGCACAGGGAGGGGGATGTGCCAACAACTCCACTCATTTCCAACAACAACAGAAAGGCATCAACACCTACTTCTCTCCAGTGCGTCCGGCCGTCAAATATGTCCGACCGGAAACGTGCTGCGGCACAATAGTTCCGCCACAATAGTTCCCCCCCCAATTTTTTTTTTTTTTTTTAATTTTTTTTTAAACTTTTTAATTTTACCTTTTTTTTTTTTTTTACCTTTTTTTTTTTTAACTAGATGTGAGCGGCCCGAAGGGCCGCGACCCTCTAGTGACTTACAACGGATGAACGGAAAACGAGAAAATATCATGCCTCCAGGCTCCAGCCACCGGCTGTCTGCTGTTAGAAGCAGTTAAGTGTCCTAAGTGCATAGGTTAAAAAATACAGGTAGCATTTTAGCAGCAATGGGGAGTGCACAGAATATGGGGGTAGAATATTTTAGCCTAGGTGTCCAATAGGCTGCTGGATTGCCATGAAATACCCTGCACCTTCATGAATCCAAGAGGTTGTGGCGACCCCATGGCTGCTGTGGTTGTGGAACTTGTGGCTGCTGTGGTGACCCCATGGCCTGTCCTCTTCCTCAGTCTAGCACAAGGCTTACCAAACCTAAATGGGTCCCGACCCACCCAAACTTTCCTGCCCCAACCCCAAAATAATGCTGCCATTGACTCGTGACCCCAGCCTAACCCCGGAGGTAATTTTATGCACATAAACGTATATATGTATATATATATATATATGTATATGTATGTGTGTATATATATATATATCCATCCATCCATCCATCTTCAACCGCTTATCCGGAATCGGGTCGCAGGGGTAACAGTTCCAACTGAGACCTCCAGATTTCCTTATCCCGAGCAACTTCCTCCACTCCCTCAGGGAGTATACCGAGGTGTTCCCAAGCCAGTTTGGAGATATAATCCCTCCATCTGGTCTTTGGTCTGCCACGGGGTCTCCTCCCAGTGGGACGCGCATCGAGGACCTTCCTAGGAAGGCTTCATGACCATAGGTGAGAGTAGGAACGAAAATTGCTCGGTAGACAGAGAGCTTTGCCTTCCGGCTCAACTCTTTTTTCTTCACCACAGTACGATTTAGCGACTGCAAAACGGCTCCTGCTGCTCTGATTCTCCGGCTGATCTCCTTCTCCGTCTTCCCCTTTCTCTCATTCGTGAACAAGACCCCGAGATACTTAAACTCCTTCACCTGGAGTAAAGCCTCATTCCCTACTTGGACTGCACAATCCATCGGTTTCCTGCTATATATATATATATATATATATATATATATATATATATATATCAAGCATCTATATTGGAGCACTTGGAGGCAATCCTAAACCAGAATGTTTAGCTACATATTCCCACAAACACCTCTCACAAACATAGCCACCACGTCGAACAAACGTGAAAATTTTAAAATGTCCACATTTTAAACATGCCACTCTTTGAACCGCATTTATTTCAATTTAACAAAATTTGCCTCACGCAGAGCAGCCACTCCTGACGGAATGATCCAACGTTGACCGGCGACGCGATTTGCGTCACAAATGGGCGTAAACACAACGCACTCCAACTAAGTAACTGCCTGCAAGCTGCAAGCAACAGAGATGGGGGGAGGATGGGGGGGTGGAGAGTAGAGAGAGTAGAGAGACAGAGCGGAGCTCAGCGACACGACCAAATGCAGCACTCCAATTGGCTAGGACTGATCACGTGGCACACGTGCCGACGTCCCACGTCACACCAGCGCCATACGTGCTGCTGACGTAACGTGCTGCTGACGTGAAGTCAACACAAGGCTAACAGTTAGCTAAACAAATGATGTACTCACGTTTGCAGAGTCAATAGCACTACTGTCCACATTCCAGTACAGTCCATCACTTAGGCACGAGTCCCGATCACATTACCATAATCTTCATGTATGTACATCCCATTACAGCCACATAACGTTAGGCATTTTATTTATGCGCAGTTTCTAACAGGGAGTGCGTCCGCCGGTAAAATATGTCCGACCGGAAACGTGCTGCGCCACAATAGTTCCCCCCATAGAGAGGCATCAGATAGATGGATACATCGATCATAGATGTATCTATCTATCTGCAGATAGATAGATAGATAGATAGATAGATAGATAGTACTATAGAGAATCAATTATAAGAAAAACAATCATAATAATTAAAACACATATTATTAACAATAATAATATATGGAATTAATATAGCACATCTATCTATACTGAGAGCCACAGAAAGATAGATTGGATACACACATCTATCAATAGATAGATAGATAGATAGATAGATAGATATTATAATACAATAATAATAATAAGGGTAATAATAATAATAATACAAACTTTAATATCTGGATTTTATATAGTACTTTTACACTACAGTACAGTACGGCACAGTACAGTAGTACCATAAACTACAGTACAGTACAGTACAGTACAGTACAGTACAGTACAGTACAGTATGGTACAGTACAGTACAGTACACTACGGTACAAATTTTTTTTTTGTTTTTAAACTTTTTTTTTCCACAAAAATTTTTTTTTCTTATTTTTTATTTATTTATTTTTTTTACTTTTTGTGAAAAAAAAAAAAACGTTTTTTAGTAAAGAAGCGGGCGTGGACTCTAGATGTGAGCGGCCGCGAACCTCTAGTATATATATATATCACAACCCTAACCCAGCAGGCCCCCCCTGGCCGCGGTTCCTCTCCACCCCCTCACCGAGACACCCATCTCCATAGTCCTCTACACTGCTGCACATGTGATTTCATCAATAGAATTGATGACGTAATACGGCAAGGCGGACCTCATGAGACTAGGTTTAAGGAGCAAGTCGCTTTTAGACTCTTGTTATTGTTATCCCTGAATGTACAACAAAACAGACAGAACACAAGGAACGAGTGGAAGGGAATATTCATATGTTAGATCATCAGTAGCATACCGCAGACAGAGAAATCATACTGTAGGTAGTGTCGGGGTATTCAGTGGTGGCTAGCTAGGCACATAGATATTAATATAGAATTGTAAAAACGGGTAAAATTATAATTCATTCATATTCAGCACTGCATTTCCCCCACCAGACATAACGTTCTTTCTCACTTTCAAATGAGAGCAACCTGGTAACCCCCCACAGACAGATGTTGTGTTCTCTTGGCTCATATGGTAGTTTTAATCAATCACCTCAAATGGCACAAATGTAAAGTTTATAAAATGAGGTGCGAAAATACATTGAAAACAACATGAGCTATTTTCTGAATCCATACCATCTCAGACATTGCTGGATGTATTGAATGCCTCATTAACTACTACTGCATATTCACTGGAACATGCATTGAAGTTGCATTCCAAAACTAATCTGAATCTGGGTCAGAGAAAGCTGCTTTTTGATGTAGAAAGATTTGGCAAACAATCTGCCAAACAATTTGTAGTTCAGCTTCAGCTACCTTCAAGGCCAGAAGATAAGGATCATGTTCTAGGCTACTGTACTGCAGGTTATGTTCTCTTCTCTTCCGTGAGAAAAATCATGATAAGAGAATGGACTGGAACCTCCAGCCATTGTCTATTTTATAGCTCCTGTCATTCCCCAAAAAAAAGAAAATTAAAGAAGAGAAATTCTTACTTTTCCACGATTGCACCATTGTGGTGAAGTTCAACCATTGATTTGTTTATGTTCCCCACAAAACATGAAACTTCTTTCATGACTCAATGCTCTCCTTTTCTTCTTATTTCCATCCACCGCCACCCCAATACAGGAAGTACATAATAAGCGGAGACAAACACAGGAAGCAGGACGTGCTGTCGTGTTGCGATGCTATTTTTCTTCCCCTCTCCTTCCATCACAACTAACACAGCCATGCCTTTCCTGAATGTCGTGTACATTGACTACTGGAGAGCACAAGAAAACATGGCATGATGTACTAGACTCCAGTCTCTCTATCATCACCCTGTCTTAAAGGGTAAATGTTAAACGCTGCTTTTATAGCGCCTTTATCCAAAGTGCTTCACAATGTGCATTGCATTTACACACACACACACACGCACACGCACACGCACGCACACACACACACACACACACACACACACACACACACACGCACACGCACACACACACACACACACACACACACAGCAGAGACAACCATGAGATGTACTATGAGAAGGACACACTAACCAGGGACGTGCTGGGCCCCTGATTCAGCCCGGGAAAAAGAGTTGTAGAGGCCCTCATTGCGCGCTAAGAGAGAGATCTCTCTCTATAGCGCTGCTGCTACTCAAAGATTTGCCATTTCAGATTATGACGAGTGACAAGCCAGTGGGCCAATTACATGAGTTATATTTTGTCGTTGTCGGGTGGAAACCTTGTATGTCTAAAACCGTTTGTTTTGTATTTATCATTTTCAAAATGATTTAAACTAGTGAAAACAGCCGATCTACAAGCACACAACGCCTCGCACCGCGAGGCGTTGTGTGCTTGTAGATCGGCTGTTTTCACTACTTTTGTGCGACGGCCTTGTATGATGAAGCAGGGCTTTGCTTTTCAAAAAAATTCATTAATTTGAAACTTGGAGATATGAGGTTTCTGCCAGACAGTGACGATTTACTTTGTTGGCCGCCCAGCCCCCAAAATGGAACGAAGGCCGACATTTTATTTTTAATTATTTTCCTAATGGCCGGCCTGGACCGGCTGGGAATGAACCGGCCGTTCGGGAGTTGTCCCGCTTTTCCCAATGGCCAGCACGTCACTGACACTAACCCAGGGGGAGTCGTAGATCGAACCAGGAATTTCCGATTCCCAAGTGGCCACACTACCTCCTGAGCCATTGCCATTACACCGTTTTAAATTCCACTTCCGTCTACCAGACTGTTGGAAACAACAACGCCTTCCTTTTATGTAAGCCTGTGTCGTCATGCTTCCAAGATACAGCAAACCTTGGAAAAAACAATTATACAGCTACCCAGCTGACACCATCATTGTATTGTATATTACACAAGTCTAATCTCTGAATGAGGGTCATACATGAATATGTCTTATAGTTTTTTTGTTTTGTGTTCCTTAACCCCTACCACCGCTTCCTTCCTATCTTTCTCTTGGCTCTTCTTCTCACACTTTAATCTGTACCCCTGCATGCCCCTTAATATTTACCCTCTGTCATGTATGAACTTGTGGTGTTCAAGGGGAAAGTTCTATATAGAATATACTGTGGGAATCAAATAGCTTCATCAATATACTCAATATCCTTGTAGGAATCAAATTCAATCAAACCAAACTGTCCAGGTTTGGTGTCCAATGCATAACCCATTAATTAATTAGCCCTCATGGTAATGTAATAATGTAAAGTCTGAGTCTGCAGAAAAGTTGCACAGCGACACACAGTGAGCTTGTAGAGCTACCGGTATTTACAGCGTACGACACCAGCGCACAACTTAATCTTAGGACTGCGTCGCTCACTGACAATAAACTGAAAAGTGTGTCATTTCACGCTTTCAAGCTGAAAAGTCTTCGTACTACGACAAAGTATAACACATTCTCATGCATCCACGTCTGCCCTCATTAAATAATGAGCAAGTTGCTGTATTGGATTCCGCCTGACAGACAGTCATTGGGGATTGCCTATGATACAGTATACTGTGTGCACTGTGGCAAGGGGAGCAGGTGTTCAACAGAATCGACCTGCTGACCGGCATGTATATTATTTACCATCAGGCCCAATAGTTATCATGCGGTCTGACCAAGAAGGAAGTCAGCTCAGCTGGAGAGCTGAGTCAATGCAATGTCTTTTTTTAGCCTCCAGGGAGTTTCTTGTGGCTGCGTGTGTTAAGATAGACCAAAGCCATCAAGCAGATAGTAGATCATGTGCAATTGTTGTCAAGTGAGAGCAAAGGGCCAAGGGTTGTGTGTGCGCGGAAGATGCATCATTTCAGTCAAAATGGATTAGTATGGACAGAATGGAGGATTGAAGTCCAGATAAACAAACTTTTGTTCAACAAATATAATGTAAACATTTTCACTATACACGGTAGGAGACTTGAGAAGAACTGGTGGATTGTGAATTGCACATATCAAATGGTTAAGTAAAATGAAATGTCCATCTCGAAACAATCTAACATGGTTTGGCTCAAACTAAAGGAAATAAACTAAAACAAAAAACAACAACTAACCTTTATGAACATTCTGTAGACCACCTTACATAGGCTACTTTATCCAGCAATCATATATGCTGCTGTAACAATGACAACTTTTACCCAAGCAAATGCAACCCTTTCCTTACTTTTGAATTGTCTGAAAACTGATGTCACCTTGAACATTCTTGTATTGAAACACAGTTTCACAGTTAGTTGAAGTTTATATCTGAGCAGGTTTGCACTGTCCTGTGTCAGTACTCAGTAGTACCATACCTTATGGCAAGAGTCTTCAACAGGGGGTCCGGGACCCCTAGGGGGTCCTCAGAATTATTACAGGGGGTCCTCCAAATCGTGGTGTGATAGCAACCACTTGAACCCTAGCGTCCATATTCTGAGAACTTTAGCCAAAAATAGCAGCTCTACAAGCTCACAAGCAGCTCTACAAGCTCACAATCTATTTATGAAATATTGATGGTTCAAGTGGTTAAATATCTGTGGTTAAATATCTTCCAAAAGATATCTGTGGTTAAATATCTGTTAAACTTCAACTGAGTAATTTAACTTCACGTTTAACCTTCTAACAGGTATGGCCCATACATGTGCCAGATCGGTAATTACATCGAAAATATGAGATCACACTTTCATGAATGAAACAGGCTATGAAACCAGTAATTCGTTGTATGGAACAACAGCATTTGAGTTGACATCATGCTTTGGTGGTGACTACACCATTCTTCTTCTCAACCCCTTTCATTCAACCGGTATGCCCCTGGGGTTTGATGAAAACCAACCAACCACATCTGTTGTTTACTCAAGAAACTGGAAGTTGTGCCCTGTTTCTACACAAAGAAGCCCATTCTAAATACGTTTAATCTGTGTTGAACAGAAAAGCCAGTATAGTTTACACGTCTTTGCAATGGCCATATTGCAGCGTATATGAACATTGTTAATAGCCATTGGAAGAATGTAATTCACAATAATCCTATGAATGCACATACTGAAAATCAAAATGCATAGCGTTCTTACAACAATGCAATGTAAAACAACAACAACAACAACAACTGGTGTACTTAAAAAGGTATTTGAGATCACTTGCCGCTTTCTCAGACTGTTGGATATATTAAATGGTAAATGGTGCATTTATATAGCGCATATATAAATTTGTTGGCCACAACCATTTAAAGCGCTTTACAATGTGCATTACATTCACCCATACATTCATACACCGGTGGCTGTGAAAACCATGCAAGGCACCAACCAGCTCACCGGGAGCAACTCAGGGTTCAGTGTCTTGCCCAAGGACACATGTAGACAGAAGGAGCCGGGATTTGAACCACGATCCATGGATCATTGGCCAACCTGCTCCACCTCCTGAGCTACAGCCGCCCCTACATGTGCTTTGTTCAAGTTCAATGGAAAAAAAAAGAAGAAAAATCATACCTGTGAAACTTCCATTTCATTGCTGACCATTCCTCTCTCTGAATGGTCATTTAAAGTTCTGTTGTCAGGTTGTAGTGGACGGTAACCAATGAGAGGCACATCTCCTGACTCCACCCCTGGCAGGTCCACACCACCTGTTCGTAGACTCCGGGGGAGCATGGTGCCAGCTCCTATACAGATACAAAGATAACACACACAATATGTTTGCAGGTAAATGTAAGGACGAGATTATCGTTTGGTACTACAGATTGCACTTAGCCAGTTAACATTAATGTAATCATCTTGATATTTTTTTGGAGAATGTGCAATTGATTTGACATTATATTTCTGAACATGAAGAAAATAATAATAACATTATTATTATTATAGTTAAACATTATTATATGTTACAAAAGGGGTATGAAGTAAACGTATTAATTCTTGTTCCTACTAAATCTAATATAAATATGTATACCACATGTATAACCCATATATTATAATCATGTATACATGTAAATTCTCTTAGTATCTATCTATATATACCGGTATATGCCCATATAATGCACTTACTATGATTATGAATAAATGACAACAGGTAGAACGGCAATGACGTGTTGAGAAAGAGTGATGGAGAAAGAGTGATGGAAACAAATTAGAATCATACCTTCTATTCAAAGTGAAGTCAATGGCATTTGCTGCACGTTATTTATGCTATGTCAAACACAGCTGATCCTTTGGTTTATGCTAAGGACTAACCACTTTCAACCTGGGGTCCCTATTTTGGGCATGTCATTAGAGGCGATAACATGCCATTTTCTTATTTTAATTATTACTTTTTTTGTAAAGCAGAAGAAATAGCCGATCTAACTCTCACAAAACAAACAGGGCATTATGGGTTAACAGGTCTACAGGCCTATTATGCAACAATATTGTTAACAAGAAGGTCAGTCCGTCACTTAATTTGTATGGAATTTACATTTTCACTGGGACTGGGCCCGACACTGGTCAAGATTTGAATGGCAACCAATGTTTCCCTTTTCCTTGTCCCTCTTTGCTATTTGGACTGACCTGAAGATACACATCTCGTAAACACAAAATTCAGGAAGAGAGGAAGGGGAAGGGGGTGTGGGAGAAAGAGTGAGAGAGAGATAAACAGGCAGACATGCAGACAAAGATAGAGGCAGAAATTCATAAAGAAGGGGTGCAGAATCAGATATAATCTGTTAGGGCTATATAAAGTTTACGTAAATATGTACAGTACATGATGATGCATGGCTGTGTTGAAATGTATCGTTATTTTATTTTGCAAGTTTGCATTATGTGGATTACATGTAGTATTATGTAGTATGCGCTACCATTATTGGTTCTCAAAAGTGTTCAAGGAGTAGGACCCATGTAACTCTGATAGTGTACAAATGGAACCATTCAATTAGGGCCCAGGAGGGTCCCTGGAAACAATTTGAGAACCACTGCTCTACATGTTTCCCTGTGCAAAGTTGTACTGATTAAAAGTACAATTAAGAAACCTCCAAATGTCTAGAAGATGATGTGTATCCACTTCTGTCATCAAACTTGTTCAAACAACACTTTAACACAACTCCTGAGGGTAGCATGGTGGCATTGGTCTACAGACACCATATCACATGACTTGAGGTCAGGAAACTAATTTTGTTCATTTTCATGCATGAAATAACCAATGGCATCATTGGGAAGATTGGGAAGCTTACCAGAAACCAACGGTTTTTCCAGAGATGTGAATGCCTTGATTGCCTTCTATTCACTAGCTCTGACTAACCAAAGCTAACCGTCTGTATGCTAACAGCTGAGGTGTACACAAAGTGTAACTAGGTTACAACAGTCAGACACACCTCACCTCACAGGGATCTCTATTCAACACATTCAGCCATTGGGTGGTGCTATGTTGACTCCTAAAATTGTCACACAAAAATGTAGCCGACACAACGACACGATTACAAACAACAAATTCCGTTTAAACTGTTAAAGTTTGCGCGTGATGACAAATTAACTCTCCTGTTTAGTTTAACACAAGACACGAAATTATTATTTGTGCGCTCGCTTACAGACCCTAATGTTGTGCTGGCTGGTTCCAGTATTAAAAAGAAACGATGACAAGCTGTAATTCCATGCAACTTACTGATAGCCAAATGAATCACATTCGCTGGGTGTCGTGTACGCGAAGTACGCAACTGTGGTGCTGTCAGCTGAATTCACACTGCATTGGATGGCTGCTGTTCTCTGGCGATGGGAGAAGACACGACACAACCGTTTGTTTTCAGATGAGAGGAGAGTCTTTCGCCCATCCGTCCTACAGCGACGACGAGGGAGGGCGTCTCTCTCTCTCTCTCGCTCTCTCTCCCTCCCTCCCTCCCTCCCTCCCTCCCTCTCTCTCTCTCTCTCTCTCTCTCTCTCTCTCTCTCTCTTCCCCTGCTATCAATGTCCCCTGAACAGCCTGTCAAACCTTTATCAGCTGATAGCACACTCTCTCTCTCTCTCTCTCTCTCTCTCTCTCTCTCTCTCTCTCTCTCTCTCTCTCTCTCTCTCTCTCTCTAATGACGACGCAGTTCCTTACTGTGCTACCATCACCTGGGCAAAGTCGAAGTGGAAAGTGAAAAAATTACATTTATTATATCATTATTATTATTAAAAAAAAACTGCTTCCCTTGGTGTGAGAGGCATAACTACAATTTGGCAGTTAGGCTTTGTGTGTGTGTGTGTGTGTGTGTGTGTGTGTGTGTGTGTGTGTGTGTGTGTGTGTGTGTCATATAACATAGCTAGATCAAAAATCATATCTAATTATTGCTATATCTATATCACCATGTCACGTCATTCACAACACATGACACATCAAGTCATATAGCCTATCATATCATATATCATATCATATCATATCATATCATATCATATCATATCATATCATATCAAATCATATTGTCATGTCATGGCATGTCAATCATGGCATGTGTATAACACATCATCTGTCAAGAAAGGTCAAAAAAGGACCTGCTTCTGTGACAAAGTTCAGCCTAAAGGGACCTACCTTTGCTGCATGGAGTGATTACTGGTAGTCCATTTCACTGGAGGTGTAGTAGTGCATGCTCGCCACCTAGTGGTACCAGTAAGATATTCACACTTCATCATTTTCATTATGCCAGGGGCCATTTTGATCCTCTCAACAATATTACCACATGCTTGACTAGTGTGAGTCATGCCTCAGACACAATACAAACAAAGTGAAACTACAAACATCAGGAGAGAAAATAAATAATGCCAGTAGCCTACACAGGCCTGTATGTATGAATGATAGGCCAACATATGTAGGCCTATATGTACAGTATGTTGTCAGGTCATCATTGTAAATAAGAATGTGTTCTAAATAAAGTTGACAACTGTGCAAGACAACCCATTTATATTAGGCTATTTGCAATTCCTTTTGACATTTATTTTCTATTGTATATTCACAAAACTGTAATTGTAATCTAGAGAATGTGTCTAGCAACCCATAACGCAAGAACTGCGTTCGGTGTTTCTGCCGCGTCCTCTGTTTGTGTTTACGCCCGTAGCCAATCAGAGACCAGCATTCCTGGTGACGTCACCATCAACAGCCAATGAGGGACCAGCATTCTTCGTGACGTCACCATCAACAAGTGCGACTCTGCTGGCCTAGGCCATACATGCATGATGTCCACGAGTGCACAAGATGCAAGTTGGCACCTTGACAGAGTGCACTCTATTTGTTGCAACCGAGGGTTGCAGTTTTACTATGAGAAACGTCACAGCTTGTCCACGTCCGTGTAGACGTGTAGGCCTACACACTTTTACGGTCTATGGGTTTGCTGCTCTGACATCATGTTCTAATGTCACTGTGATGTCAGGGGAACCACTCTACCAGAATGGGTTTGCCGCTCTGACATCACGCTCTGGCTTCACTGTCACACTAACAGAATCCCGCCCATATATGGAGTTCCCTGATATCACCAATATTAATGATGCCCTGTTAGAGAGATCCCTTTGATGCAAGGGGGAACAAATCATTTTATGCTCATATATGGAGATATAGAGATCCCTGTGATGCTAGGGGAACAAATCCCTTTTATGCCCCATATATGGAGATCCCTGATGTTTAGGGCGAGGTCGCTTGTCGCCCTGAAGCGTCGTATATTTAGCACTCTAGAGGTTCGGGCCACCTATCTAACCAATATGTCCTGTTTCTGCCCATGTGGAGATATCTGTCTACCTGTATACCCTATATTATTGCCCATATATGGTAGGGGATCCCTGATGTCACTAGTATATGCCCATACCTTGTATATTGGCATGCACATGCCCATATGGGCATAATGTTTGGATCGGTGGTTCTGAACAATATCCTTATATGCCCACGGACAACAGCATATCTACGACTTGGTGACGGGGCACCGCACTCCCTCAAGTCTTTGCCGATGCATGTGCCGAGTTTGAAGTTGGTCAGCATGCACATCTACTCCCTACTCCTTGGGGTTTTTTTGTTAGACACATTAGCCACGTCCCCCTGTTTGGAGTTAATTTCAAGTTTGGATTTCAATGGTTGTGCGTCTCTGACACGTTTCTAATGACCAAACATGAAAACTAGAACCAGTAAGACTCCCCAATGGGAGATAAGCGACTGTCAGGTCGCATGTATACACATTAATGGTTTCTGCAAAAACCAACCGCATGGTAGCGCTAGAAGAGGGGAATGTGAGAAATCAGGGGCGGAGGTTGTGGTTTGCCAGCCAAAGAGTGTGTGTGTGTGCAAAGTTTGGAATGGATAGGGGCAACAGTGCCAGAGA
>NC_137811.1:37155957-37175957 GCF_963921795.1 Nannobrachium achirus | reverse complement strand
GAAAGAAATCCTTACTTGCTGTTCCTCGCTCACGGAGCACAGCTAAAGATGATCAACAATATTCAGACTTAGCTCATGGCCAGGTAGCTATCCAACCACAGTTTCTATCAAAGTTAAACATTGCTTTAATGTTGATCCTACTAAGCACAGATATAAAAAGCTAGATACCTCCTCCGCCGCTGCAGTTCATTAGCGCGACTGGTCAAACACCTCTGGCGGAAGTGCATAACTGGAACTGCGGAAGGCACTCTGCCCCCTCCAATGGGAAAGAGGGAGTCCTGCCAGTCCTGCATCTGATTGGACTACCGAGCTTCCCATTCTGTGACGCACAAGGAAGCGTCCTTCAGAATTCCCAAGAGCCCCGCCTCAGAATTCTGGAGGCTTGCGTAGAGTTATTGGGAGGCTTGCCAGGAGTCTTGGACCAGCAACCCCCAGCCGGAAGAGGCGTCTACCTTTCTATGTCTGTGCTACTAAGTCTAACATATTGGATGCTGCCACAATTGCATATAAAGACATTTAGATCTTAGGATATTAAAGTGTGTCAGGACTGTGATAAGGTAAGGTGACACAAGATGTGGTAAGATGATGTACGCATGTACTTTATTAATCCTAAATGGAACCGCAGCTGTCAAATCACAGCAAGAAGTCATAGAAATGACACCCACCAACAAGGACATCCAAACAAATAAATTATTGTTTACCGGAAAATGGAGGTGGCTCATTACTTGAGAACCTCTGCTTAATATGTCCATTTAGACTACTGTTTTATACTAAAAAGATTAATGAAATAGAAATGCATAAAATAGAGATGGTCTGATCGATCGGCCAGTGATCATGATCGGAAGATTTCTAATATAAAATATGAGATTAGAGAATTCCAATAATAGTTAAATTCACAGATCCGATCGATGACATATTAAACATGAGCTCTCATGTTGAGCCCAGCTGCTACACTCTCCTAACCACTTTTAATTTCACTTTCAAAATGTTTCACAAATGGCGAAATTAGCCGATCGACAATCTCACAATGCGTCTCGTTGGGGCGCTTTGTAAGCTAGTAGATCAGCTATTTTCGCTACTTCTGTATGGCATTGTTGAACGACGAAGATAATTAATTTATGGGGGAAAAAAACAAAACGTTGAAATATGGAAAATCGTACTGTATATGGTTTCTGCCCAACAAATAACAACCAATGTCACAATTGAATTAAATAACATCTAAATTAGCATAGAGCACAGCATGATGCTACTATTTCTCTCTGTCCTTCAAGCTCTATCCTTTCCTTCCATAACAGGTTATCATCCAGAGTGTCACACGCCAACCATTGAACCAGAAGCTGACAGCGATTCCTGGATATGTCGGCAATGTGTCTTTGCAGTTGCAACCAAGGTCAGGCTCCTAATCTCTCCCTCTCGTACATTAAAAACACATTTAGTATGGACATGTGGGGAAATCCAGTCAAATATATCAGGTTTCACTTCAACTTACCATTCCTGTGTGTGGGTAACCACACTAATTTGGACAGTATTGACTTCAGTATCATATGGCCTACATTGCGTCTGAGTCAAGAGGAGTCCATTTAAAGTCAATCAATCACACGTGCTCCAATTCTGTTGATGTGAGATGAGAAAGCACCCTGGTTAATTGTCAATCAGTCAATGTCTGTATCTCATTGTCCATATTTCTGTGTCTCAGACGCTGTCTCCCACAATTGACCTACAATAGACAGAGATAAATTGCTTTTTCTGGACTGTTTCCTCCAAAATGTAATCGGCCTCAAATTGCTCTAACATGACTGTGATTGGAGGGGTCACTGACCAATGGGTTTTTGTCCAAAACGTGTTTCAGAGAGGCGGGGCCCTCAAGCGAGGACGCTTTGCCCGACTCATGCATTTCATGAAACTCCGCCTACCATATCAGCTGTCGTCTTTAGACTGGGATCAGCAGCACCTGACCAATCAGCAACAGTGTTACTGCTACTGTGCCGGGCCTGGAGAGTGAGTGACAGTGTGTATTAGGCCACTTAAAGTTTGAACATACTGTATACCCTTTAGTAATGCTCGTTTTCAGGCCAAGGACCCCTTAGTTGAGAGAGAGATGAAGCATGGGACCCCCACTACCTTATCATAGGTTCCATATAGTTTCATGTTTGACAGGACAATCGTCAGTGTATTTTGGATTCATGTCAATTTGTGTTTTCAGATATTTAACCACTTGAACCGTCAATACTTAGGTCCTAATAAACGTTACCTTCACTCTGTACTTAGTCTGCTCTTTTTCCCCTCTACACCAAACCTCTTTGCCAAAAAAAGCCGATCTACAAGCTCACAATGCTTCGCTGCGCGAGGCGTTGTGAACTTGTAGATCTGCTATTTTTGGCTAAAGTTCTCAGAATATGGACGCTAGGGTTCAAGTGGTTAATATAAAAAAGGAGAAAAAAAAGGTTTCTATCACTCAATGATTTGGAGGACCCTGTTGTAACTCTGAGGACCCCCTAGGAGTCCCGGACCCCCTGTTGAAAACCCCTGCTCTAGACATTTTTGAGATTCTTTTGATTCAGTCCTGGGTCAAATACTAGCTATTTGCAAGTCATTTGTATTGTGTTAATTATGAAAAAGAAAAAATCTCAAATTCTTTTCTGTGATTGGCGACATTTTCATTATATTCTGTATTCATTACATTGCCCTGTGTGGCCAATCCCAAACATGTGGCACCAAAGTAGGGTAAAACCAACTGTGAATAGTTTATGCAAATATTTTGTGATTTATGTCTGCAATACCCTTTTTTCTTCGAGCCAGAGCAGACAAAGCTTACATGCTGTTCAGTAGATGCATCTAGAGCTAAACGCAATTCATACTCCTCGCATCATGCGTAAGAATCTTGTTAGGTGACCCACAGAAATCAGATTCCTTATGCTTACCCAGCAGGATTGTGTATCATATTTCTAATTTTATATTGCAGGTGGAATCTGAAAATGTTACAGTGTGGAAGTTGTGGTCAGTGGTTCCATGAAGCTTGCACACAGTGTCTAACCAAACCTTTGCTGTATGGCGACAGGTAACTTAAACACCATTAATATTTCTTTCAGATTTAGAATCAAGTACTTTTAATGTGCAGGAGGTTAGTGGCATATGAAGACTAAGGGACAATATTTCACATTTATTGCAAGGCGATAAGACGTATGACTGATAGTAGTCTATACAGAGTACATTCTACAAATGATGACCCTGCCATAGTCTGCGTCTCATGCGTGCAATAAAACATAGCCTTCCGTTAAATTATTTTTGTCATTCATTAATCTTCTGTGTTATCTGACCGGATTTTACACCCATCTTGACACCGTGTTTCTATCGAGTCTGATGACGCAAAATTGGGAGGGATTAAATGTTAGATTGACAGTCAGGTTGAATGAGGCGTGTTTGTTGCAACATCTGCTGAGATGGTGATGGAGGAAGGGAAGAGTGAGTTCACAGTTGGAATAGTAAGCATGTGCCGCCGCTGTGTTTCCTCATCTTTCCAATGACCTTCAGCATACAGATGCATATAAAAAGACTAATGCCTAGAGTACACCGTTGTTGCGATATGAGCTCTCCGGTTCAGTGTCACGCATGACGATATATATCAGGGTGTAGCGGCCTTAATGGTGGGATAGGCATACCAGTCTATTACTGTGGTAATGGTTTATTTGTACCTGTACCAAGATCAGTTATATAGGAAGGAGAGACAAAATGATTATGCAGGAGAGATTAAAAACAGATTCAAGGAACTTCAAGGGAAAAAAAACATTACAATTGTAGAATTGAGACTAAACAACTATCTAATAACACCATGACTTCATGTGGATCTTGGACTTCATGGGGCTAGTCTATGTTGTCTGTGACCTATGACTCAGTATTTGGGCAATACAAGGTTTCAGCCCAATCCGACTGCCATTTCCTTTGTAAAATTAAAGTCAAATATCTCAGAAAATATAAAACTGCATGGAGACACTTCCTTAGCCTTCCAACCCAATTTTCCTGTTAGGACTATTAATGGTTTACTTTACCAGGGTCTGGTTATTTTATATAAACCTGTGTTAACCTAATTTTTAGTTTTTCTAATTACCAAAACATGTATGTTGTTTGATTCCAAGGGGGGGAAGCACGCACATCCCAACAAAAACTTTTCAGGTGCTGGACAACAATACGTACATAGGAGAAAAGGAGGGGAAGTCACACTATAGTAGCTCCCAGTAAAAAAAAACTCCCCTCCTTTCCTCTAATGCTCATCTTTCTCAAATGCGTGAACCTTTCGTGCAGCATAATGCAAATGCTATTTTTGTGGAACGCTGACAGAGTTGTTATATGGTTCAAAGATTCCACAGGTTAATGCACATTCTAATACACTAGAAAATGTTCATTGTTAAGTGTTGCCAAACTACTGTGTGGACGTGTTTTAGGTTTTACCAGTTCCAGTGCTCAGTTTGTGCCAATGGCTTAGAGACCATCCAAAGATTACCCATGACATGGTGAGCTCTACATCATTATGCACAACATCACGTTATTTACACAGCTTGTTGAAAGAGAATAATACCAGTTTAGTTACTTAACACTATGTTGTAGTATAGGTTGAGGATTATTTGTGAAGTATGTGTACCAAACAGCATGTGTTGTTTGTTTGTGTGTGTGTGTGTGTGTGTGAGTGAGTGTGAAGTCACTTTTAAACCTCCACAATTCTAATTATGGTCATTGTGTTATTGTTCAGCATGGTAGTTCATGCTTTAACTTATACCATGTTGTTACAACGTACATTTTGTTGAAAACAAAAAAACAATGAATGAGCTTTAAAGTCAAACAGCCTTTTAATTGTACATTTGATCGTGTGATCTTTTTGTTAACTTTTTGTTTTCTATCGTTTTCCTCTGTTATAAAACAGGGTGGATTTGGCTCATTTGGTGCTCTACCATCTCTCACTGTGCTGCAAGAGGAAATACTTTGATTTTGACCATGAAATCCTGTCCTTCACCAATGAGAATTGGGAGTCACTGCTTCTCGGCGAGGTATTGATATTTCCACACTTAAGACAATGATGAAATGACGTGAAATTCTGCCAGCCGTTTAGTATTAACAACTGAGAGCCCATTAGCCACTCATTATGACAGTAAAGGAAAAGAAGACTCTATTTTAAAATATCTAAATGTTCCTATACTCTGGGACAATCAATATGTATGGCGCTGGCTATAAAAAGCAGTAGAACTAAGACTCAAAATGGCCAATTTTATAGAATAAAGTAAATTCTTGTGACCATGTTTCTCAGTCATTGTCTGAATTCATAAACTAATTGGCAGTTTCCTGTAAGATATTTTCAAAGGCAAATGTTTGTCATGACATATGGTGGCAGTCAATCACGTACTTCTCCACAATGACAGCTGCATCAGGTTATTTTCCATATTTTCCATATTCTTGTCAGTGAGTGTAAAAAATGATTGTGTGCTCTAAGGTTTTCTGTCTGATTGCCATCCTCTGTGTAAATATAACTTTTCATTCTCATTTCTCCAGCTCTCTGACACACCAAGGCAAGACCGCTGTCACAATTTGCTCAATGCTCTGAACTCCCACAAGGACAGGTAAGACGCTGCATACGATGAGAAGAATAAACAGAGGCCACACATTATTGGATTTGATGAATAGTGCCCTTTGAATAGTGGTTTACTTCTTAATATCTGATGCGTGAGGGTTGGACATAAAAGCCGAAAACTGCAGTGGGTAAGATTGAGTCTTTGTAAAAGACTTACAGGAATGGTTCACCCCCCAAAATGACTTTTTCTGCTTTTATTTTCGTCGCATTCCTAATTTGATGACCAGCAGTGGTTCCCGAGCCACAAAGCGCCTGCTTTATTCCCTATGGAGACACAAAAGGTCTCCTCAAATTATTGGTTGAATGCGACAAAAACAAAGAATATCCATGAATTCAAGTCTGTTGGGTTAGTAATCGATAGGAAAAATGATCATTTTGGGGGTGAACTATCCTTTTAACCGCAAAACAGGATTCCCTGTGATTCCTGCAATTCAACATTGACATTTCTGTAAGACTGAGTTTAGGGATCCTTATTTTTGAACAGTTGATTAGTGATGTGTTCTCTGTTGGTGGTAAAAGAGTAATGATGACATGGAAACAATTTAAAGTTGCAATTATTAACTTAATTAATTTTAAATTAATATTGAAAAGTGTTTTCATTCAACTGGTTAGAAAAGGCACGTTTCTGGAAGCACTTCTAATTCCAGTTACATCCTGAATTACCGTCTAATTACATTTCCAAAGATTATGTTTTAATTTTAAGAAGTGAAATAACATGTGCGCTTTACTGCTTATCTATTCATAAATCACACAATGGTGTGTGTGTGTGTGTGTGTGTGTGTGTTTGTGTGTGTGTGTGTGTGTGTGTGTGTGTGTGTGTGTGTGTGTGTGTGTGTGTGTGTGTGTGTGTGTGTGTGTGCGCGCGCGCGTGTGTGTGTGCGACTGTGCGCGTGTGTGCGCGTGTGTGTGTGTGTGTGTGTGTGTGTGTGGCTCTCCTTTACACTGCTACATTACACAAAAACAACTACACAACACTAACACAATGACAACACAACTTCACTAACACAAAACTAGAATATATGACGAATACCACACACACGTGTCCATAAAGAAACAGACATGCGAATACAGGCCTGCACTAGTCCATCTATACATTCCAGGAGTCGCTGTACAGTATGTATGTCTGCATGCCTGTCCTTGGCATATCTCGAGAATCATTCATTCGATCACCTTCACATAATATGGCGGCTGTATTGCTGTGGACCGAAGGAAGTGTAATGTCAAGTGTGAAGACGATTGGTTTAGTAGTTCTCCAGAACTGTCCGACTACGAACAGGCACACGTTCTGAACATTGGTCACACCTAACAGGTGCTGCACTAGTTTGTATGAATTAAATGAACAAAAACAAAAACACAATTAACGAGTAAGGGAAGCTGAGATCTCCACCAGGCCACGTGTTCTACCCAGGGCTGTGTAAAATGACTGGGTACATCCCATGGCAGGATTGTATTCATGTACGAATCTGTAGTAATAAGTATTGATAATGTGTTCTTAGATGTAATTGTAAGTGTGGTGTTATTGGAGTGTAATGCTGCCTGTCGTCCAGGGATAGAGAAATTGTTTGAGTAATGGAGCTCAAATGTTAGAGTGGTGGAGGTATGTACGTATTTGAAAAGTTGGCAGGCTTTCAGGTTACTGAACGGTGTGCGTGTACACATGCGCACGTGTCATAAGTACTGCAGTCTTTGTGTCTGTCTTTCGCTCTTTGTGTTGCAGGGCGCATACATATGCGTGACAGACAGTGGGTGTAGCCAGGGACGTGCAGAGAACGTTAGAGAGGCTGAAATTTCTAAAGGGGCCTTTTGGTGAAAATAGCAGACCTCCAAGAGGTCTTGGAGGTCAGCTATTTTCGGTGCTTGATACCACACTGAACTAAGCATAATCAAGTCAATACTGGAGATGGCGTGGTACGGCATGGATTTCTACACAGAGAGGGCAATTCTTTCAACATAATATGCTGCATTCAAGTTCAATAGAGTTTGCACAAGGCAATTATCTTGAATGCTGTCTTCAGGTATGGCATGGAAAGTGGGCATTTGTATTTCTTTCACCATAGTAAAAACTGCATTCATGGTCTGGAGAGGGCACCTTTTACAGATGCATTATATGTACACGTGCCTGGGTGTAGCAGTCTCTCTGCCGCTCTCTTTCATGGTGTGGGGTGTCGTAGGTACTGTGTCTGTGTCTGTCAGTTGTTTTGAATTACACACGCTGTCTCTTGCAAGAAGCAAATCTCATTGCAGTAGATACCATACAGATGGATACCAAATACCGGTATGCTAGTTCCACTTCATACTTGTTGTTTCCCATAGCCTGGAGGGGCAGTGAGTGAGATGATAAATTCACAAAAACTAAATAGCATAGTTGTTGATGGATTGGAAAAATATTTGAGGGTTAAATCCTTGGCCTACTGGCCAACATGTTTGATGCTGATCGGTCCAGCCATTTGCGACTTTAGCCCCGAACACACAGACAGACAGACAGACAGATCCAGAGACATACAGGGGGAAAAAAACCTAATAATCTCCGGTCATGGCAAATTCTTTACGTTTTAATGTCTGCATTCTACAAGGTGTAACTACAAACCTCAGGTAATTTGTTTCTGTGGTTTCGGGTTTTTGTATTGCTTCACCCAGGTTTGTCTCCGGGAAGGAGATCAAGAAGAAGAAATGTCTGTTTGGACTCCAGGTCCGAGCTCCGCCTCCACTCACGTCTGATTCGTCCCCCCTCATAACAGAGCCGCCCATCAACATCACACACCGCAGAAGGTCAGAGTAAGGACGATGGCTCTCTTTTCAACTCTTATCTGAATATGAGCTCCAGGGCTCCCACCAGGCATATCGCCATTATGCATGAACAATTAACTTAGGAATAAAAGAATGCAATTTTCATGTGACAATTAATTCATCAGTGACGAATATTCTTTTAAAAGAGAAATCCAACGTGCATGTGTGCACTTATGTGTGCTTATGCGTGTGCGTTTGTAATGTGTGTCTTTACAGACGATTTCCTTCACACTGTTCCTTCTTCTTATATCCTTTAAATTGTAATTGTTAAGCTGGCGTTCTTTTCAAGAGCCAGTTACACTGCAACAGTAGTATAATCTTAAATCCCTTGATCACCAAACCAGAAGCAGGCAAGAATAATGAGCGCAGAGGGTCAAAGCCATAGAGCCCAGGCTCAAGATGTTGCAAATATTCCGGTCACTAGAATAACCATGTAACTATGTAGGGAAGTGGCAAATACACAGATTTGCCACTTAACATTTTACCAGAAAATAATCAGTCACAGCTGGAAAGGTAGGAGAGTTGGGGACACAAATAATTAATTGCGACCGTAAGGTCGCAGTTTAGTATGAAAACCTCCACCGGCCGTCCGTCCGTCCGTCCGTCCGTCCGTCCGTCACACACGTCACACCTTTGCCCTGCTCAATGTATACGTGTAACGCCTGATACTGAGGTGATGTGTCACTGTGACATCACAGATACTGAGGTGATGTGTCACTGTGACATCACAGGTGAGATCGCAGTGATGTCAGATACTCAGAGCAGGGATCTCCATATTTAGGCATAAACAGGTGACATCACAGTGATGTCAGATACTCAGAGCAGGTATCTCCATATATGGGCATAAAATGGATTCTGTTAGGGATCTCCATACTGTATATGGGCATAAAAGGGATTAGTGATGTCAGATACTCAGAGCAGGGATCTCCATATATGGGCATAAAAGGGATTAGTGATGTCAGATACTCAGAGCAGGGATCTCCATATATGGGCATAAAAGGGATTCAGATGGAGATTCAACTTCAATGAGTAACAATGGCAAACTGTCAACTGCCCGTATGTCTTGATAATTGGTAAAACAAACTTTTGGCCTATTTGTGGCTTATCATCACATCCAACCATCTTAAGATACTCAGCTAGTGGGGAATGCTCTCTTCCCTGGTGAGAATTGCCCCTTTATATAGGGCTTGTTTGTGTATTGTATGACATCACGCCACATCATCAGCTGTGGACTCTGTGATGTCATCGTATCTCCATATATGGCCATCTCCGTATATGGAGATATAAGTCGTCCATGCCCAGGTATGGGCTGGTGAGGTCAGACTTTGTGTGATGGGTAGGTTATCTCCATATATGGAGATTCAACATTCCAGGTGTAACTATGGCTGCCCGTATGACGTGAGAGGTGGAGGCTGTGATATTTGTGGAGATAAGCGACCAACGGTCGCTTATCTCCCGATTAGGGAGTCTTACTGGTTATAATAATAATAATAATAATAATAGTGT
Source organism: Nannobrachium achirus (assembly GCF_963921795.1). Taxonomy (NCBI): domain Eukaryota; kingdom Metazoa; phylum Chordata; class Actinopteri; order Myctophiformes; family Myctophidae; genus Nannobrachium; species Nannobrachium achirus. The sequence goes on along the minus strand of NC_137811.1, from coordinate 37,166,047 downwards.
TCAACTTGGTTACCCGTGATGTTTGGACTAGATCCATGTATTTTGTCTTACTTTATGAATTCACAACTGGAGTCAAATGCGTATTAATCCACTGCACAAATCTCATTTACACACTGCCGCACTATTATAGGTTATTCATGGGAGCACTGTCTGTGTTTGTGTTTGTGCACTCAACCTGAGTGTATGATTGTGTGCTTGCACATTTATTTGTGAGTGTTTCTTTACTCAGTGTTTGGGTGCAAGTGTATTAGTGTGGTGGTTCTCAAACTGTTTTGGCATCATTACTCCATTTCCTTGAGTTCCGAATCCAAGCACCCTCTTTACTAAGTAAGCCTTGCTGAGCCATGAGGCCCATAGGGCAGGAGCCTATCTCCTGTTTTTGTAGCGTTAGGCAGCTTGATGTACAAGTACACCCCCTGGACATGACGCCCGTATGTCTCAGGGACTTACTCCCAATCCAACCCTTGATGTTGAGTGCCAAGCAGGGAGGCATTATTGTGTCCCATCTTTACAGTTTTTGGTATGACCCGGCCGGGGATTGAATCCTGAAGCACTGAAGCACCTAAATATTTTGCTTAGAAACGGCAAGAGAAAACCATAGCCAACATGTGATGTTGTTAATTGAAGACTTTATTAGAAGTTTGCATAGAAAAAGGTACAGTTTCATGACGGTACAGCTCACTGGTACAAGGTCAACTAAAAGGAGATCCTAGGAAAGCACTTATTTACGTGCTTATTTACACAGGAAACCATTGAAGTATCTCATATAACATTGAATGACAGACGGATAGAACACAGTACTATGCAGTAGATATAGTAAAAGAAAAAATATATACATAGGTAAATACAAAGAGGGGTCAGGGGAGGCTGGGCTAGGTTTGTTATTGCCAGTTGCAAATGGCTGCCGCCTGTAAGTGGTTTTTCAGGGCGATTTTAAAGGATGCTAGGGAACCACACTCCTTTAAGGCCTTCGGTAGGGCGTTCCACATTTTGGTTGTATAGCAGAAGAACGGGTTTGACCCTTTGTTTGTGTTGACTTTGGGTTGAACGTGATCTGTGGCGCTGCCTCTGGGGTTGTAATTGTGGACGTCCTTAATGTTTATAAAGTATTTTGCCAGGTACATGGGTATCTTAGTGGTGTAGTGTATCTTGTACACCAGGCCCATTGCAAGTTGCTGTACTCTGTCATCTACTCTGAGCCACCCCACTCTTAACTGGTGAGTAGTGGTGAGGTGAATCTGATAGGGAAGATTAAGCAGGACCCTAATTAGTTTGTTTTGGGCTGTTTGGATAATAACCCATCTTATAACTATACAAATAAGAAATCCTAGTTTTGATGTTAATATGTTCAAATAATGTGTACATTAATATTGCTTACTATTCAATTACAATTGTGCTTGTCATATTTTTTGATTAATACCCTACACTACAGATCAGCAGGTTCACAAAGTTGATCAATGTTTTAAATTTGAATTCTTCCATTTTCCACTTTCTCTCTCATGGTACCCTTTAGGGATAACGAAAAACCCCCATTTGAGAAACAACGTATTGTGTTTAAGTGTACTGTATGCATGCATGCATACTGAACGTGTGTGGTGTTTATTTGTTGGAGTGCATGCATGCGTGCTTACATGTGTGCTTATTTATCTGTATGTGTGTGTGTGTGTGTGTGTGTGTGTGTGTGTGTGTGTGTGTGTGTGTGTGTGTGTGTGCGTGCGTGCGTGCGTGCGTGCGTGCGTGCGTGCGTGCGTGCGTGCGTGCGTGCGCGTGTGTGTGTGGCCCGTACTTCAGCCCATTGTCACTGCCTTGCCAGAGGAGAGCGGGGGGGCCAGAGTCCCGTAAATCAAAGCGACGCATCATGGAAACACAGGTCAGTGCTTCCACTCTAACTGGGGTGTGGTGTGGTGGGGTAGGGGCCTTGTGTAGAGGCTCTCGTCACTTGTGTACAGTATGCTTCAAAGCCGAGTGCAGCATAGCAATGATGGATTTTTGCCATTTATGGGTCTGTCTATCTGGCACGTTGTGGCCAGCGCCAGAGGGTGATGCTTTACAGATACGGTAACATGGTCAATGAAAGCTTATCTTTTTAAATGTATATACTGTAGTCTATGCCTACTTAATGTATTTTATTAATATCTGCAGTTCAAGGCAGCACATATCGCCACCATCAAACCCAACTCCGAGCAGCTCGCACTGAATCAGTCAACATCACGTGTCACGGTTACTATTTTTACACTGTATTCTTAACCGTGAATACAGTTGAATTGTATCCTCCTACACTATACCACACGCTCCTTCATACATGGGCACATGTACAGTAATCCTGAAACAATATGCATTACAGAGCAATCCTATTTTAACTAAGGCACATGCAGGCCCATTGTAGCCCCATCACTGACGCTAATCTTGGCCATGTTGGAGGGGTTTCTGGTCGGTAATAGCGGGGGAAAGCGAGTTGGGAAAGAATGCTGATATGTGTAGCCTGGGCATGCTTCCAACTGCACTTTGCAGTCGATTACAGTTTGGCCAGGTGGTGTTGGCACCTTGACAGTGCGGCATTGACGGAGCACATCCATTTAAAGGCACAGACACTGAATAAAGCCTCTGAATAATAATAATCTGCCGCCCTAGTGGCATTGCCAGAACAGGAAAATGATACAGGCTAGCGTGATACCGTATGTCACACTTCAGCGATGAAGAATGCTACAGCGTTAAAGGCGTATCCCGCCTATACTGACGTTTCCGTTGAGTGATGGTTCTGATGATGGTCTGATGTTTTTGCTTGCCACGGTCCGTGAGCCTGTACTTGAGGAAAGCTGCCTAAGTTGAAGCGATCCATTTAAACAGGACATCCTACCGCTATGCCTGATGAGCCATTGGATGGGACCTTTACCTACATCTATCATACTGTATCTAATGCAGTAGTATTGATACTCAACCATAGGCAACACTATGGTGATGATGGTGTATATTAGGTTGTAAACCATATATATATACAGCACACACACACACACACACACACACACACACACACACACACACACACACACACACACACACACACACACACACACACGTCACGCACACATACATATATACAGTATACTATTCATGTGTGCTTTCATTGCTCACATTGAATACCCCAAATGCAGTTTGTGTGATTGTATCTGTGATTGTTTTATGCATGACCGACCACTAAGGTATTAATGTTTCATTGGCTCCTGTGATCATGTTGGCATCCAAACACAAGCCGTACCAGTGTGTGTGCCTCTTGTACCCAGCCTTGTCCACCCCCAGTCCCTGCCAACCCCATGGAGTTGCTGCCATGTTGCCATGGCTACATGGGAGGAGCCAGCCTCTACAACTCCAGGAAGTCAGAAGAGGAGCTGAACCTGGGGTGAGGATGAGTACTTTATCTTGTGGTTCATTTGTTTCTGCAGTGTTTTTGGCTAGTTGGTTGATAGGGCTTGAATGGCAAGTGTTGCACATGATGCAACTCTAAATATTGACGAGATATCTGCAATAGCTGCTCAAAATGTATAATCCAGAATCCAAAAGATCTCCACGTTGACTTACTGTACATTGCATAGTGAAACAGGTCTCACAGTTACTCTCTTAGCATGCAACAAAGACAAAAATTACGAATCCTGACTGATAGTATTATCAGCGTTCTTTTACACAGGCAATAACAAACAGTGATTCCGATCTGGACCTTCTTCCTAATTCACATTCATTTGATGTGTCTTCCGTGAGGAAGAAGCCCAACAAATCCACGGTGAGGCCTTTAGGAGGGCCATTCAACTGCAGCAGCTGAATGGAATGTTTGGATTGGGGTCTGGTGCAACGCACAGGTTCTGAACCTGGTGAGAGCAGGAGAGGACCTGGTAAGACGTAGGAGGAGCCCGGCCAGGAGTCAACCCATAGAGCCTAGTTCTTCCACGCGCCAGAATGGCTCCCCAATCCTGGCAGAGTAGTTCCGGTGCTGCACATTGAGTGACCCTGTCTTTCCCTAATAGGACTGATCGTGGATAGCTACTGGGACGTAAGTCGGGACTTGATCAACCCCGGCTGGGTCACCTGGGCGAGGGTGTATGATGTTGCGAGACCCGAAACACCCGTCGACCCCAGGCTACATCACTGATGATACGTCCCAGCTGCATCCTTGTGATGTTTTTTACACTGTAATTACAAATTGTTGTAATGTTGTAATGTTGTCTGGTTTTGTATTTTATGCATAGATTGAGGATATCTCAGCAATATTTGTAACTACACAACCCAAACTCTTCCATACAAACTTTCTTTAAATGAACAAGTTAATTTAGACAAATATCTATCAAATGTATTTTCTTTTGAAACATAGTAGTTTTCTGGTGTATTATTTTTGGTAATTTCATGATGCCTATGTACATTGTATTGAATAATTTGCACATGCTTTTTGCAGTTCTCCCCCTAAGAGGATGTTTGCCCTCTACCACCCCACTTACAATGGGAACACTGCACTCTCCAGGACCCTACACCACTACAATAGGTTTCTATCATTTAAAGACGGAACATTTCTGCATGCTGAAATATTCAACCTTATTTATTCTTATTTAGGTAGTTTGTATGATTATATATGATGGAAAACACGAGCACATCAAATGTGCACCCTCTCCATCTAGTTCTAATCTCCAGTTAGTTTTAGTTCAATATAATAAGCTTGTACCAACATTCCATCCTTTGAACATACTGTAACTCAATGAGCTAATATTCCTTCGTTCTATCCATGCCTTCATGGCTCCCCCACGTCCCCGTCTGTCTCTCCAGCGTGGAGGAGTCTTGCAGAGTGCCTCCACCCTGCGTGCCCTACTCTCCCAACTCCAATGCCAACCATCACCACCACCATCACCACCACCACCTCCACCAGCATCACCACCACCAAGCAGGCCAGAAGCAGCTGGAGCCCTGTCCGTCCCTCCTCCTGCGTGACCTGGCCCCTTACCAGGCCAGCACGGGTGGAGGAGGTGGAGTAGGCGGAGGAGGGGGGGGAGGCGGCGGAGGCGGCGGAGGCGGAGCAGGCGGAGCAGGCGGGATGGGGATGGGGGGGGACGGGCCGGCGGTGAGGAGCTGGGGAGGAGGGGAGGCGGTGCGGATCTTGGCGAGACGTGTCACGCCGGACGGGAAAGTGCAGTACCTCGTGGAGTGGGGGAACGTAAACGTGTACTGAGAAAGAAAGAGGGAGAGAGAAAGAAAGAAAAAAGGTGAGGAAAGAGAAAAGCAGATTCAGTGGCTGTTTTGAAGTTGCCACAGAAATGTGTACCTGTAGTGCTGTGGTGTTTGAAGTACAAAGCAAAACAAAACAACAAAATCTTAACATATTGCAAATCCAGGTTGCTCTCATATCATCGCCTCTATTCTAGATGATTATAATATCACTACTACTACTTGTTACTAGAACCCCTCTTTGCTAGTGTTTCTCTTATATTTGTACTGTTACCTTTGGAATATGCCTTCGCATTTATCATATTTTACAATGACAGAGAAATATATAAACACTCTGCCACTTTGTTGTTGTTTGGGACACTTTGTGTAGAATCTCTGAATGTCCTTAATGACCAAATGAACCATCATGGCCCACAACAGTCGATACAAAAGATTAATACTTAATTAAGTGATTTGTTAATAAATCAATTGATGAAAAAGCATGTGAACCCCAACTTGAAAATCAACGTCTTGGCCCATAGTGTATATTACAACAATTTGCAATTAGTGAATGGATATTGAGGTCACAAACAAGTCAAACAGCCTGCAGCCATTCTGCAACACTACTTCCATCAGATGTCACACTTACGATTGTTCATTCATCAGCCTTTCGGCTAATGTTCCTGTTGAGCTCAGTGGGAAAATGAGCCCAGCAAATTAGCGCTGATCGATGTCAGCTTGAAACACAGAGGAAATAGAATGATAGTGGCTTGGCTGCCTTAATTGCTCACAAAAGGACAAAAAGTGTTGTAGCTTTTGTTAATTTGCATCATACGTTAACAATCTCTTATCACTTGCCACATATCAATAAAGTAGGGTAGGGTACTGAGTGTTTCTACTTTTTCACACTGGGTAGCTGCCCAGATCACAGTATTCTGCTGTCGGTCACTGAAATTGGGGTTTTTAGTGCCTTGTTCAAGGGCATGACGATAGTTTGCTCATGCATCTCTCCTACACATAATTTCCGAGCACTTTTAGGGATTTAAATAAAGGCCTATTCGCACAGTTTCTGACTACCTCCTCAGTTTTATGTTATTTCAGTAAGGACCCAAAAACAACAAATTACTTGGAGTTTTACTTATTTCTTTCTCTACACTGTTAAGAGATTATATACATACTGTATGTTACTACCGGGTTACCAGTTTGTTACATAAGATTTTGTCATACATAACTTACATCTAGACTACTATATATGTATTAGAATTAGAAGCCACAAGGAGGCTTTTGTTTTATAGATAGAATTATATATTCACAATATATTGTTATGATCAAAGGACTTTATTTTATTTTTGATGTGGTTGCATAGTGCCTACCTGAGTCGACCACTCAAGGGACAGTTGAGATCGTGTTGCTCTTGGATGATTGGTGGCTCTTCCTCATCTGATGAATAAATACATCTGCAGTAGCCAACATACGTGCACCGGTGATGATAAAACATATTTGAAACTAAATCTACATTGTGCATTCCAAACAGACATCATAGTACTGTTTAATGGCCCTATTCCAGTGTACTGTAATATACCCCTTATATTGGAAGTGCTTAATCATATCTCTATCTAAGGTCTCTATCCACAACTTTCCAACATCCCATCGTGCATTGCGCAGAATGTGCAGGCAGCTTCCGGCGCCGCAGCCGAGAGTAATCTAGATGCTCACAACGGTTGCATCTGCGACGCGACGTGAGCTTATATGTCTGCTGTTAACCGGAAGTGTCCCGCAAATAATGCTACAGTAAATTCTCGCGGAAACAGGTGGATAGAATGTTGAATGTTTTGACATAATCATCCTGGGCAGTAAGGCAAGACAGTTATGTTGGCGTAATACCCAAGATTTAACACAGTATCCCATGTTGGAACCCAAACAAACACTGCTCATTCAAGTGAGAATCCCCTCTTCAGACAAGGCTACTCTGTTGCATTAGTATGCACCTACCACACATACAGTAATGCAAAGAGTAACACACTGGAATAAAGCCATTGCGGTGTTGTAATTTCATCTATACCAACAATAACAAAGGGATTTTACATGTGGTCTATTGTTTCAGCTTTGGATGAGTGTTTCTTTTTTAATTGTCACAAACTCAGTGATAGGTCAAGACATAAGAGCTCACATACTGTTCTGCTGTTGTTCAAAATCAGGTCATAGACTAAAATGAGTCAATTCTTATCTTCCATATTTCAATACAGGCAAAGATGTTATTATTAGGCCCAATTCCTAACTCAAATACGAAACCATGGTACTTTGTTTACGATCTACGATAACTTACAGAAGTTTGTTTCCAGAGGTCACGGTCTGATCTCAGACTAACAGATGTGCTTTCAGTAGTAAATGGGAATTAGGCTTATAGACGCCTTTGTTAAAGCAGGTTGCACAAATCCGTAACACTGTAGTGCAAGTTTCAGAGTTTATATTTTATACAGAATTTTATTTCAGCAATTTGTTAAGTTGTTCGGTAAAACTGGCATGTTTGAATGTGTCAATTTTAACTACACAACGACCTGTAGTCTGTTATGTTGAAAAATATATATGTTTAATCTACTGTTAGAATCATTTCAATACAAAACCCTGAATCTTTATTTTAATGTTGACTTTCTTTTCTGAATTACACTATCTCAGCACTACGCTACGGAAATGTGGTAGCTTTTAAAGCTGCACACTACAAACATTTCAAGAAACTGAAATGATGTATATTTCCATTTTAATCCTCAGTGACTTTGACTGTAGTTGATTAGAAAGGGTGTGTTGAACTGTCCTAGATGATGGTAATAATGAATGTATTTGTGTGTTTTCAATGGTTCGTCTACTATGCCCTTCAAGTGCTTGTTAGCTCATGTTCTCAATGGAACTCAACCAGATTAGTACAAAGCAAAACTGGAGGAAATAAGGAATGTGAACTTGAGGAAGAACATTTTCTGGAGAGACAATATTCTATTTCTGTTTTGTAGTCAAGTTCATGTTTAGTTTGATGTATTTTTGGAAAATTATGTTTGTACATGTATACCCTGCATTTACACACCTAATATGTAACATGGAAAATTAAAAAAGAAAAAACATGGTAACAAAACAAAAAATCACTTGTCTTCAAAAAATTACAGTGTCTATGAAATTGACAGATATACACAGGCAGACAGACAGAATGGATGGATGGATGGATGGATGAACGTTGGATGGATATATATCTGTGTATAGACACAGACAGGATGTTTAATTATCAAATATATTGTTTGTTATTGTACACAGAAATTGTCTATTTTGAAGTGACCATATTTCAAAGCAGACCACTGTTTCCCAAGATCAGACGTTTGCCTGGGACCCAAGCTAGTGAAAACAGCTGATCTACAATCTCACTTTGTGAATAAAATAAAATAAAATATATATATATATATATGTGTGTGTGTGTGTGTGTGTGTGTGTGTGTGTGTGTGTGTGTGTGTGTGTGTGTGTGTGTGTGTGTGTGTGTGTGTGTGTGTGTGTGTGAAAAAACTATTAAGGGACCCATTAAAATGTGTCTGCGACCCACAAATGGGCCCCGACCCAGTGTTTGTGAAACAGAGTATTAGACTAGAGCTACTATTTCTCTGCAATTGCTGATTGCAACCACCAGGTGGTAGTCACATGTCGAGATTGAGACCACTGCAGGTAGGCCCAGGGCTAGAACACAGGAACGCCATTATGGCTCAAGTCAAGGTTCACAGTCAATGGACAGTTTCCTTTAGTTTTCACTTGATACAGTTTCGAGTTTGGACGCGTCTAAAACAAAATGACTAGGCCTACGTGCTGCAGGGAACTTTTGGATTAATCACAATTGACAAACTGACAATGATTTGCTGGTATTCAAAGTAGGGAGGGATGCTTTGATTCGTGTTGGCGGTGGCATATCATGATAATGCCATGTTTTGGACCGTGCTCATGAAGATGCCTTCAACAGGTTTGTCTGCTTTGTCTGCGTGAGGCGTTGCATTTAATCACCACCATTTTTGTGGCAATAATTTTTTATGGGGAAAATGATAACACAAGACAGTGGGATGATGAACCGGCTTATGTTATGAACACCAGTGGTTCTCAAACCTTTTCATGTCATGAGGACCCCCAAATTCCGACCCCATTTTAAAAGGTATGCCAGGGACCCCCATAAGAGGATATTTTTTGCGGCTCTAGCAGTGATTCCCAACCTCCAGTTTGACAACCATTTAAGGCTTTAATGGTATTTCTATCTCTGTGACCCCAATTCGTTTATATTGTAAAATCAATGTTAATTTACTCAGAGAGTGCATGGATAGGCCTAGGCCTACATGCACATTTGTCCATTTGTAGCTTACACTCCATTTGTATGCTACATTTGGTCATTCTACATTTGTCCATGTGTAGCCTACACTCTCTGGCCATTTGGTCCCTAACCATCATTTAGCTGGGGGGTGAGGGGTCCCCTGGACCTTCCTCAAGGACCCCACTTTGAGAACCAATGCCTTATGCTTATGTAAACGTTAAAGTGAATTCATGTGTCACTATCTGAAGAGGAACCATGGCTCCACTTAACCCCCGACCCTTACCATATCAATAAACAATGCACCGTAAGTCACTTTTTACACACTTTCTCTCGCTCCCCGTTTCTGCCTTTCTTGCGTTCCCGACTGCGTAGCGTGCTGGAGTTTTAAGAGATTAATATAAAGTAGCCTGAAGTCTGTACAGTTTTGCTGCAATTTAGGCTTGCTACTTTCTCAAAACATAATCACGAACATGAAATCCATTCCACAGGCTAAAGATAGATGGTTTATTGGGAAGAGCGCACACACGCACGCACGCACACGCGCGCGCACACACACACACACACACACACAGTCACAGTCCC
>NC_137811.1:37128457-37150957 GCF_963921795.1 Nannobrachium achirus | reverse complement strand
TCAATTTTTTTTTTCTCAAATTTTTTTTCTCACAGTTTTTTTTTCAAAATTTCTTTTTCTCAAAAGTTTTTTTCTCAAATTTTTTTTCTCACAAAACAATTTTTTCTCAAAAAACTGTCGTTAAAGTGCGACCCGTGATAACGGCCAAAAATGCTCCAAAACGCCACTAATTAGTCGAAATGGCTGACTTCCTGTTTGGTTTCTGATTGGCTGCTGGCCTTGTGACGTGGGTAGAGCTGCGAGGGCCTGGTCATCGCTGCTTGCAGCTTTAATTCATTAATCGTCCATGACCTTAATTGGGGCCTATTTCGCCAAACAGGAAGTGCCCCTCACCAAACAGGAAGTGACCCTTGATCTCGTGAACCGTTTGTCATACAGACACGCGGGTTGCGTCAAATGAAATAACGCTAATGCTAACACCAACCGCTACACAAGGTTGCACAGACTTAGCGAGCTGCAGGCACACTTAAAATTTCTTAGAAATTTTCTCTTCTAGTTTAATTTGGAGAGTGCAAAATTGTACCCATCAGGGACAGGGTCCATTATACTTTATAGCCTACCTACCTAGAGGTTAATCAGTGGTTTATGTAAATAGTACGAACAAGTATGTGTTAGGCTCAAATGTGCAAAAACATGTATTGTTAAAAAGTTAAACATATCCTGGTGGGTTAAATATTTCATCCACTCAGGAGACACGACATCCCAATGATCATGTATCAGTTGGTGTTACAGTTCGTCAGCGCATGTACTTGTTCAATCACTTCCTCACTGTATTTTCTGTTTACGAAAGCTGGAGAGATGGGAAGACCCATGTTACTGCACACACACTCTATAAATGATTACCGTACTAGAAGAAGATAAAGATATTTAACACTTATTTAAAACATATCACTTACAACACCTTTAATTATACTGCGTTGAACGACAGAGTCACATGCCTAAAATAGCAGATCTACAAGCTCACAACATTTCACAGTCATTGAGTTTGTAGATCGCTATTTTCAGTGCACAACTCTGTCATATGACAAAGTAAACATCAGGCAATACACACTGTGGACCATGACCAGGTATATACTGTATATTTGATACTTAGTATACATGATCAAACAAAGAGGACTTGAAATAGAATAACAATGTGTTCTGTTTTTTGTTATTTAGGATTTCGGCTGCCAAGTTATGCAGAACACATAGAAATTTATAGAATGGCTAATTCCATACTTGCAATGCTATGCTTTGATATATGTTTGTTCAATATGAAGATGCGTTGGTTATGGTGTCCATAGCGATAAGTGTCATCGGGATCTTCAGCAATGTAGAGTAGTGGCAGTGAACACGGAAGTAGGGCACTTATGACCTCTAATTCTCTCTGGTGAAACATGTACAGTATGCTTAAGCTACTTACAGTAAACCATTCCAAGGCAAGGACTTGCAACTATAGCAAAATGGCTTAAAAAGAAAGAAAGAAAGTAAGAAAGATATTACACTGGCAAATATAAAGAAATTATACATACCATATACTGTATGTACCGAATCTTAATATTCCCTCTTTTGAATGCAATCTGATTAAAATGTATAATCATTTCTCAATTGTAATATTTTCAAGTGTGTGTGTGTGTGTGTGTGTGTGTGTGTGTGTGTGTGTGTGTGTGTGTGTGTGTGTGAGAGAGAGAGATGTACCGTATTTTCCGGACTATAAGGCGCACTTAAAAGCCTTTAATTTTCTCAAAAAACTACAGTGCGCCTTATAGTCCAGTGCGCCTTATATATGGATCATTCATTGACATTGACATTCCCTTTAGCACAGCTCCATCTGTTGGATGCATAACGCAACGGTAGCGTCTATTATGTGCGCCTTATAGTCAGGTGCGCCTTATATATGAAAACAGTTTGAAAATAGACCATTCATTGACAGTGCGCCTTATAGTCAGGTGCGCCTTATAGTCCAGAAAATACTGTACACAGTATTTTAGTGTGGAAATGATCAGAAACTGTTTTGGAGTAGGCAGGCTCTATACGGTACTGGTTAAAATAGACTGTGATGCGAGGTTAGGTGAGGAGAGAGTATGGCAGAGCGATATGACTTCAGATCAATATCACGATCATTTCAAACTCGATTACGATAGCAGATCTACAAGCTCAAAACACGTCATGATGCGTTGTGAGGCTGTAGATCAGCAATTATGCACAGCACCATTGTACTAGGAATTATTATACAGGGCTAAAGTGGTTAATCATGCAGACCAATCGATTTCGTAAATAATAAAAAATCTATTTGAAATTCTTTGTGTCGAATCTTTGATATGGATGTCGGTTTTGGTTCTATTTTCAGTTAATTGTCCAGCCCTTTAGGCTGGCAGAGAGCTCTCTGTGTGGCTGTTCAGCCTGACCATATCGGAGCACGAGAAGAGAAGTGTACAGCAAGTACAGTTAGACATTTAGTTATTGACAGAACAATATTTGAAAGAAGGTTATGGCAAAGTCCCCATCCCCCTTCCATTTGCCCCCGCTTTCAAAACCTGTGTGCTATCTGCCTTACACTTTGCATTCAGCCAACAGTATACTTGTTACAGTACCTCATCACTGTCTATCTATCTTCTTTATACAGTCTTATACATCTTAATTTATTCTCCAGTGCACGATGATGACACTTGGGCCACATTGTTAGCTTGAAAATCTGTTCTTTTCAACAAGCGGCACAGACTCAGTCATAGGCTACTATTCGTTTTAATACAGACTCAAAGTCAGTCTTAAACTGCTCTTCTTTCATCTTTTTTCCCTCTGTTTCCCAGCACTGATCTGGCTTCACTAAAGAATGCTTAGAACACTATCACCTAAGCCTTTAGTGCTGATACTGGCAAAATGTACATGTTAGAAACGGCTTGCTGTGAGGAATGGCTTCTTAACACCACTGGGTAGGGGGTGTACAGTACAGTATTAATTAATTTCCACTGCAAAGCGTGAGTGGAATGACTCAGTGGGTTTGCGCTGAGAGAATGCCTTGCATTTAGATTGATCTTGTCAGGGATCACTCACAGCTAAAAGGTCAGAATGAGCTACCTCCTCTCCTAAGCCAATCGGGGGGCTGCCAATCCAGGATAATGATCTCCCTCTGGATACGGTTGGCTGTTGAGGAGCTTTCGGGCATGAACTTGTCCAATCCTACGAATGCTCATGGAATGGAGACTATGAGGTCCCATGCAGCTTTGAAGTTAGCCTACTCAGTGGATGACAGTAGTATGAGTCATGGGGTGATGACTGTTATTACGTTTTTATTTTCAAATAAGTATTTTCAAGATGACTGCTTTAGCAAAATCTGGAGTGTTCATTTAAAGAAGGGATCTGGGATTCCAGGTTAGCTGCCATGTATTTAAGAATGTGATATCTACACGTAAAATCATTAAGAATTATTACGTTATTAGTTATTTTCCAGATTTTGCCAGAAGGCCAAAGAATCAAACAGCAAGTAAAATTAGGGTCTGATACTACAGGCTGTAAAATAATGGACCCTGAAATTAAAAGACAGAAAGCTTATTAAATCACAGTGTGTGCAGTGCAGCCCGGAGCTGGATTCCACATCCAAGAGTCCGGTTCGCGAAATATCTTAAGAGGGAAATAACACATTCTGCCCAGCCTAGCATATATGTTGCTACACCCATGGCGCCAATCACAACTCCAGTACAAGGCACTGTAGGGGTGTTCTAATCAAACACCTGTGAGCTTTTCACCTCCGGGCATCTAGCTATTTTTAGTGCTGTGCTGTGCTGTGCTGTGCGTGCGTGCGTGCGTGCGTGCGTGCGCGTGTGTGTGTGTGTGTTAAACGTGCAAGCATGTATGTTTAAGACGCGTGCGTGTAAGTAAGATCCTGTTAGTTACACTGTGCTTTGTGTACAGGCTATGCATGTTTTGTGCGTGCGCGCGCACGCATGTGTTTGTGTGTTTGTTTATACAGTTTGTGTACATGTGTGAGTGATTTCTTTTCAAGTTGCATGTTTTTCCAAGGCTGACATGCTGCAATCCCTTGGTGAAAGTCATATCAGGTCATGCTTATTGCACTACTGAACTAAGCCTCCCATCAATTGATAATAAATGCATGTAGGAAAAGTTTCGCGATACATGTCTCAAATCTGGAAACAACTTTTCTTTTCTTTATTGAGAGGGTGGCCAGCAGGAGTGGAGGTGACTGTAGAAATGGGGGGTTTCATGATATTTCTGTATAATTAATTAAACAGCGCAATGAATAGTAACATAAAAGAGATGACAAGAGTTGGGTGTTGACTCAGGAATTCAGCCTAATTGAAAATCAGGACATTTAAAATGATATAGTCCTCACTGAAGAGATTACTATATTACTATGTATTATATAGTATTAACAAATAAATTAATTGCAAAGATTATGGTGTCATAGAATGCTATTTAAACGAGGTGTGAGCATGCTTGAACACGGTGCAAGTAATATGCTAATACACCTCTCTTTTTGTGATGCTAATGGGATCCTGCACAGTGAAATGAGCTGTGTTCATAATAGCTCTGAGGTTGTGGATCCTTGAGTGCATTTTCACATTCTTTAGTCGAAAATGAACACTGAGCATTTTGCTGTGTGGTGTGCTGCGTGTTGGGAATTATCGCAGGGAGTCTCACTCACTTCAGCTGTGATGCATTTTAATTGGCTGTAATCAAATACATGGTTATGCTTGTGCTGGACAAGAGAGCCAGTGGGCCGTGACATTTCAAAGCACTGTGTTACCATATGAAGGGCTCTCACAACAAATAAGATAATGTAGGAACGGCAGACACTTTGACCAAATCAACATATTGCCGCTGTGGGATGGAAACCTTCCATATCCAAAACGGATACAATTCAGATAATGGAAAAACAATGCACTTGGTTTCAATGGAGCCAATGTGCTTATTATTTAGTCACGCCAAACTCTTGTTAATTCTTTAATTGATTCAATATTTATAGAAACCACCAGGCAGACTTCAAAATCTTTCAATGGTTGCAAAGATTGTCGATCTACAAGCTCAGAATGTGCCGGGATGGGACGCATTGTGAGGTTATATTTGCATTAAAAAAATGTATGTGGAGATAAAAGGTTTCTGTCTGACAGTGTACTGTATATGTTGAAGCTGGACAGGACAGCCAATTGGACCCAGAAGTAGTACTAGTTTTTGAGCGGTGGTCACACCGTCTCCATAGCGTGGCTGTGTGTGTATCCGTGTATGTATGTATGTATGTATGTATGTGTGTCTGTATGTAGCCTCTGGTGTAGCCTCAGTACCCCTGGGTGACCAGAGAGGTGCTGTTGAGTCTAGCCTGCCCTGAGCATCAACTGCAATAGCAGTGGTGGCACACACACACACACACACACACACACACACACACACACACACACACACACACACACACACACACACACACACACACACACACACACACACACACACACACACACACACACACACACACACACACACACACACACACACACACACACACACACTTCAAACTTGGGTTTGATTTTTGTTGTTTAAGACCTGAGGCCGATTCTACAAAATGCTGTCTAAATCCTTCAGGTTTCTGAAAAAAAAAACACATGTTGCTATATACAGTTTAGTCAGGAACACTCACGTCAAAGTAGATTTAACCATTTATTGCATAAATGGAATACAGTTAATCTTGGCGTTAAAAGGCCCCGCGCTCTGAGATGTTCCCTGAATTTTGTACTGTACATGCATGCTTGCTAAGCAAAATCAGGGAACGCTAAGCAAGACTCCCATAGGGATACAATAGCAGAACAATAGCAATACATTGACACATAACTTAAAATCAACTGACGTAATCACAAGTATTTGAGCTTAGCCAGACTGATCAAAGGTGGAGGCTGGAGTGGAGGAGGAAGCCAAGCATAGGTAGGGAAAGCGAGACGTATAAAGAGCTGACTGACAGCTGACTACAGCTGGGCGGGACTTTTGTGTCCTGCATAAACTAACGCTGAAGGCTTCATTTAAAATGTGTGTGTGTGTGTGTGTGTGTGTGTGTGTGTGTGTGTGTGTGTGTGTGTGTGTGTGTGTGTGTGTGTGTGTGTGTGTGTGTTTGTGCATGCGTGTGTGCGTGCGTGAGTGTGAGAGAGACACGTGTGTGAGACGTGTGCGCGTGCTTGTGCATACCAGTGATATAGCATCCACTTCAAACTGCCCTGACGCATTATTTGAGTATATTTCTACTGTATCAAACCAATAACTCACATTAGTAAGCTTAGTAATAAGCTATTCATCTTTGGTGTGATTGGAAAATTGTTTGGGAAAGTAAAATGTAGGTGTCTTATTTAACGAGTTTCTATAGCTATGTTTCCAGTGGAATACCAGCACACAAAAAACAAAAAACAAACTTAGATACATTTCCAGCATAGGCGGGGAAGAGTCATTCTCACATTGCTCTCCTTACCGGCTAAATACCATCGCGGGACTGTTTGAACGTTAGATGAATATAACGGGTACAGTACTTAAAGATTGCACGAGAGGGGTTTCTAAGCATGCAAGATTAGATGTTGGGGATGATAAAATATGTATTTAGGACACACATAAACAATAAATATCCATCTGTAGGCTGTCTGACCAGCTAATTTAACTCTCTACTCTGGTCGCAGATCTCTGTCTCTCTCTGTGTGTGTGTGTGTGTGTGTGTGTGTGTGTGTGTGTGTGTGTGTGTGTGTGTGTGTGTGTGTGTGTGTGTGTGTGTGTGTGTGTGTGTGTGTGTGTCTCTCTCTCTCTCTCTCTCTCTCCACACAAAATCTCCACACAAAATGTAATGAAAGTTATATGCTTCAATCGTAGTTGGACACTCCATCACCATGCAAATATATTTTTCACCTTTCTCTTAGTTTCACCAACATTGCTCTCTCACACACACTCTCTCTCTCTCACTACAAGCCATAGGCTACTCTCTCAAACCAGTAAAGACAGACTCAGTCTGTCTCACTATATCCAATGCTCTCTCAACCAAACTGTCTCACTATATCCAATGCTCTCTCAACCAAACCTTGGCTCAGTGCACCAATGCACACACACGTGCGCGCACACGCACGCACGCATGCATGCACACAATGGAGGAATTCCCTTTTGATTAAAGGGATATTTTACTTTCAAACATGTGTGGGGTCATTTTAACATCTCTAAGGCTTGTGTGATCACCCCAGAAAGTTTTTAAGTTGCTTGATTCAGTATTTATAGACTTGATATTAATTTTATCAGACCCATTGTAACATTTAAACTATATTTTAACCATGATGGATTCATCGAAAAACACATCCGTCCTTGGTTCTGGTGACTCATACTGCCCTCCTGTACAGTATATAAAAGTAATTGGAAAAAACACATCCCCTCATGCATTAGAAGGACAATACCAGTAAGACTCCCTAATCGGGAGATAAGCGACTGTCAGGTCGCAGATGCATTAGAAGGACAATATCAGTCATCAGAACCAAGGATGGGTGTTTTCAATGAATCTATCTTGATTACAGTTTTTCATGATTGTTAACACACGTTTCTCAATACAATAATGGCTTTCTCAATACTGCACACACAAAATTGAAAACTTTTGTGTGTGTACACTCCTACTCCCTTCCCAAGATGACTCTTTGCCATCAATCTAAAATATGAACCCTTGTTGTAAAAAAACAAAGTTGTCCTTTAACTGTGTTCACAAAATGGAACTCATGTTTTCATTTGGTACACACATAGCCATATTTTCAAATGATGCATACCATTCATTGAGTACACACAACTAAGCATTTGCTGCACACTACCAAGCATTTACAGCACACTGAAGTGCAAAATTGAAAAGACAATCGTCTAAATGGAACACACCATACCGTATGTATGACAATGGCTCTGGAGAATGAGCTTTTATTTGGGTATATGATTTACAGTAGATTTAGGGTCAGACGAGATGGACTCAAAATACAAAAAAAGTATTTTGAAAGAAATTCAAAATACTTGGTCTAATACTGAGCAGTGTACTGTCAAATACAAAAAAGTATTTTGAAAGAAATTCAAAATACACTGACCAGTGTACTGTCACCAAGATACTATCCTGGTGACAGTATCTTGGTATTTGTATCTTTGTATTTCAAATACTTTTTTGTATTTTGTGCCCATCTCTGCCTCCAACAACTGAACATTGTGTGTAGTGTTTGGACAACAAGGTGATGTGTAATTGACATCCGAGTGTGTTGTAGGTTGATGCTTTGAGATTTTACGTGAGAAGTGTGTGCAACAACCGAAAACTTTGTGTAGTGTATTGTATAGAAGTAGACAATAAGGTGATGTGTAATTGACATCAGAGTGTAAAGAAGGAAAATCCGAGTCTAATGCAGAAAAGGGAGTGTGAAGTAGTGCCAAATCGGATCAAGCTATACTGTAAATAAGTAAAGGGTTTTTCTAGGCTAGGGTTCAGGGCTAGTAAGGGGGTTTTTAACACTGCCATGTTCACCGGTCAGAGTGAAGAAGAGGAGAGGTGGACCAGGATGTATATTTGAACATGTGGTCATGGTTTTATTTCTATAAAACAGAGAAATAATATATTACATCAATACATTTCAACATCAATAAACAGTCTTATATTCAACAACATTATACAATGCAATAATATAAGAATATAAAACTATTAAGTGCCATAGGAAAAACACTCTAGGGAGAATAGGTATTTAACCCTGAGTATTAACAACAGCGATTACAAGTCAACGTCATTAGGAACTGAGCACTAACAACAACATAGCAACAACTACACAAGGCAAGGCAATAACATTAGGAACAACTATAAGGCAACATCATTAAAGAAACAACATGATCATAGCAACTACAAGCAACATTATACCAACAAACTCACTTCATTATCACGCATGACCGGGTTCAGGACAGACAGGGCAAGGTGTTGTTCTGCTGCTGCTGACAAGTGAGTGAGGCATTAAGGCTGGTTATATAGTCAGCAGGAAATGAGTGAAGTGAGTTCAGGTGTGTGGCT
Organism: Nannobrachium achirus; assembly: GCF_963921795.1. Lineage (NCBI taxonomy): Eukaryota > Metazoa > Chordata > Actinopteri > Myctophiformes > Myctophidae > Nannobrachium > Nannobrachium achirus. The sequence goes on along the minus strand of NC_137811.1, from coordinate 37,141,935 downwards.
TGAGTGAGAGCAGGTGGAGTCTGTTCATGATGATGGGCCAGGGGGCGGGGCTGCTGTGCAATATGACTCTTTTGTACATATACAGTAGGTACATGAAGTCAAGGTGGTGAAATATCCCTTTAAAGGCTCAGCCAGCCAGTTTTGGGAGAGAAGAGCTTCTGGGATGCAAAAGAAAAAACTAAAAACAATGAAACTTTTAATTATTGGTTCTATCTTAATTGTCCTATTTAAATCTGTGTTTGAAATTTGAATTGCAAGACCCACTTCAGCACATCTGACAGTCACTTCCATTCATCTCCATACCAAATAGAACTGCAGTTCTGCACTGCATGAAAGAGCTCATTTTTATGGATGTTTTTGTTCTCTTTTTGGAAAGAGTCCACTGCCCTTTGTATGTTCCCCTCCTTGAGAGACTGCAAGGCAACAAGTGAATGCATGTTTCCAGTATTGGGGTTTTAAACGACATTAACTCTAGCGTCCCTATTCTTCTCTAGAGATTTGTTGTAGAGGGATAAAATTGGTGACCCCTGGAGGACCCTGTCGATAAAGTACATTAAATGCTTTCGTGCTTATTTAGAATTTGGGGAGAATTTGTGTTCAGTTGAAAAAACAACATTTTAACCATTTTTTTTTACAAGAGCCAAATTAAGGTCAACAGTCCCATCTCACTATTTGAAACAATTATGTGTATATTCTGTACCAAGAGAGCACCAGAGAGAACCACAAAAGATCTCCTGAGATGGTGAGATGGGAGGGGGGGGGGGGGGGGGTGTTAAGACCACATAGAGTTCATTTTCTAACTCTTCTTCAGTTCTGGCAAATGGAGGTTTTTAAGGGTGAAAAATTGCTCCGCAGATGCTTTTACTTAAGTGGCTTGTTTGTCACGACACCGCACTTCCAAACCCCATGGTGCTCGGCTTCCATTTAAATCCCCAGGAACGAACGATTCTCGGCCAGGTCCTGTGATTCAGGTCATAACTCCTCTGCCCCTCGTGATGAAGCAGAAATGCCCATAAAATAATCTTTATAAAAAGGGTCATTCAACTCATTAGCAACTGAGGCTTTCTGGTGGCATGATGCACCGTTGTTGCATGAAGGGTATTGCTTATACAACAGCACAGCACTCACAATTAGCCACTGGTGCTAATGTAATCTTTAGCGTTTTTAACATTTTAGACCTGCATTTGATTTTAGCAGAGTTATAGAGGTGTTAAGACATTTCTATAACAGTCAGTGATCCACACTTGAGGGATCTTTTAAATAATAAAATGAATTATGGATGATGAACAAAGAGAAGGGCCACTGGGTCTTGAAAGCACAATTTATTGGCCTTCCTCCATAAAAGAATATATATATAGACAGTATATAACTTGGGGTGCCCGCTGGCCTAGCGGCCCAGGTGCCACATATCTACCACATAGGCTTTTATGCCTGACAGCGCGTCGGGGGTTTAAGTCCCGATCCCCAGTGGAAAATATAATAAAACAAGAGTTGGGGAATATCGGTAAAAAAGCCAATATCGGACATGTATGTGACTATAACTTTAACAAGAATTGAAATCTTTCAATATTAACTTTTGTTGCTCGTTGTTTTCTTAACTTTTTTAGTGCTAAAACCGAACAATTTCGTTTCTTTTTTCAATCCAATACTATATATATAGTATATATACTATATACTATATATATAATATATAAATATATATTTCTTTGCTATTTTACTTACCCTGAGCTGCTAGTAGCGACGTGGGTGGTCCTGGCTCGTCCATCGCTTTCCAACGAGCCATGCTACATGTTGCGACGATTTATTCCATTGAAAATGGTTTAGAATAAAGTTTAGAGCCCCCCCCCCCAAAAAAAACCCTAACCCTTTGCAAGACGTATTAAGGTTTACAAAAACCGAAAACTTTCGGTTTCTTTAATAAAATGAATTAAATAATCTGAGGCCTCAACGAAGCCCCGGTCTAAATCTTGATCCAAGCCGCCTACCGAGCTCTCTTTCCACCGGCCCATAATCGGGTAACGTCGCCGAAACGCGCCGCCCAATCCAATACATAGTCACATCTTTAGAGGTCATTTTCTCTGAACTGTGTTCCTAGTGCAGCGGAAACGTTTTTTTTTTGCGGCTAAATAGCCTCCGATCGGGCTTCTAAAAAAATAAATAGCCGATAGCTAACTGTTAGCTCTCGGCCTCCATTTCACGTTCATAACACTGTTTGCAGAAAAAACACAAGCCACTTCTTCGTGGTTAACCGGATGTTACTATGAAGCCTTATGGAGGAATGGCTGGCACTCTAGCGGCACCTTGTGGCCCCTGGCAGTCATCTTGTTAAGCATAACAAAGAATATAAAATGGCGCTACACCAATGTAGGGTAGAGCCGGCTCATTTGTAAGGCTTCATCATCGCGTTGAGTACTAAGTCAGAGAGAGGAACAGATCCAGATACAGTAAGAGAGGTCCAGTTGAATAGATGTTTTTATTGAAGGAGTTGCGTAATAACATTTGGCAGGGAACAAGACAGTTGTATATGTTTTTGAAGGTTTAATACAGATAATCAAATGGAAATGGAAGTGATATGCAGGAATTAACGGAGGGCTATATTAGGAAAACCTTTGATATTCGATAACATTGTTGAATACATACTGTTAACAAATACCATACACATAAAACAACTTTAATACACTGATCTCTGCATAAAATGAATACATTAGTTAACAGCCCAGATCCAACAAAATATTTATTATCAGACAGAATCATACAAAGTCAAACATTGAAACATACAAACATTGAAACATTTATATACATTGAAAGTACAGTAGGCCTACTGTAAAGTCAGTTATATAAATAAAACGTTCTGCCAGATAAACAAAAAGCAGCTGGTAATACAGACACCATTACTCACGCTATCCTTGATTTAGACTTTTCATGTAGCCTATACAACAAGACAAAATGATGATAACGTTCCGGGAACAAAGACAATTACTGTCTGTCAATGTTTCTATCGTCCAAAGAAATCGCTCCATTCCAATCGCAAATCCCAAATGATGCTGAATGCAGGACGACTGTAAACTGCGGTCATGGAAAAATAAATAAATAAATAGCCCAGCGAAACACTGCATTCAAACCACGTTGTCCCCCAAATAGCCCAGTAGAACACCATAGTGTGTGGATGGACACTTCAGACCACATTGTCAACCGCGCTTCTCGGCAAAATAACGCCCGGATAAACAAGGCTGGGCTGCTAAAAAGCGACTAGACCCCCCCCCCCCCCCCCAAAAAAAAAAAGCAGGAGCGCTGGAATTCACATCCTATTCAATGCCGACGGCACCGCCTTCAATTCAAACAAACGTGCTGTGAGCCTATAGCTTTAGCCTCCTCCTTCTGTCTAATTTATCGAGTGCTTCATGATCACGTGACTTTCAGGGGAGTTTCGGGAGCTCATTTAGCTTTGGTCGCTTTCAGCGACAAAAGAACAATTGGAGAAAACAGACAGGCTTGCTTTCAGTCCAATGCATGGACTGCATTTGCCTATGAGTTCTTACCCTGAACAGCTAAATGTATCAACAAACAAAATATCTGCTGCTGTAACACAGAGGGGAGGAGGGACGTTGAGGGGACGAGGGGAAATGTGAGCTGCTGACTTGCATAAAATGAATACCAAACTATGGCCCAAAGACAGTACACAGTACAACATGTACTTCACACAACCACGGTAATCTATGAGCATATGCTCATTCTTGGACAGTGTTACTCTTTGATGCAACCGGGAGCAGACAATAACCCACAGAGCAGCCTCCAACTGCTTAATGGTTTTGTAAAATAAAATTATCTTGTATTTATCCCTGGATTGTTAGCCATGAATGCATGCTCTTCTTTGGCACCACTCAGCCTCAGACACAGTTACATACTGTGATCTTCCAACTGAGAGGCAGGTACGTGCACACATAGACGTCAAAGGGGGCTTGAGCCAATGAGCCCCTGCCCTTTTATCCGTCTGTTAAAAGTTAACAGAAACAAGAAATGCAAATGCCACCCCTTTCCATGCCATACCCGAAGGGGAGAGTGTTTTCTGCTGGTGTTTCAGTCCGAGTGTATCAAAGGGTGCGTTCAGAAATGCACACCGGGTGTGGTTAGGGTTAGGGGTTAGGGTTAGGTTTAGGCATAGTTTTACTGAGGTTAAGGTTAGGGTTAGGGTTGAGTTTAGCCATAGTTTTACTGAGGTTAGGGTTAGGATTAGGGTTGGGTTTAGGCACTCACTCACTACACTGAGCACACACGTGGTGCGCATTTCCGAACGCACCCTTCGATACACTCGGACTGAAACACCAGCAGAAAACACTCTCCCATACCCGAAGGCAGCATTCAAGAGAATTGTCTTGTTCAAACTCTCCTGAACTTGAATGCATCATCTTATGTTGAAAGAATTGCCCTTTCTGTGTAGAAATCCATGCAATTATGCCACATCTCCAGGACTGACTTGATTATGCTTCGTTCAGTGTGGTATCAAGCATCGAAAATAGCCGACCTCCTATTTTCGATATTTCCAGCAAAAGGCCCTTTTAGAAATTTCAGCCCCTGCCCCTCTAACATTCTCTGCACGTCCCTGCTGAGAGGTGTCCAGTCCAGTAAAGAGAAAGAATATGGAATATAATTCTGCACACCGTTCTTGCTGCTCCCAAAGGGAATTGTATTCATATATAACTCAATGTACATCGACCTGTAGTGTATGGTCTTTGTCAGATACTGTATATTTGTACCTGATGTTCCAATCTGTGTGGTCTTTGTCAGATGTACCTGACGAAGACCACACAGATCGAAACATTGCATGAATCCACTTCCACTGGGAGCAACAACAACAGTGTGTGGATAATCCCATCTTTCCTGCACACACTGAAATTCACTTCTGGGTGTGTGTGTAGTCCGTGTACTATATCTGGCACTGCACAGGTGTCCATTACAACAAGTGGTGGAAAAAGTACTCAAATGTTTTACTTAAAGGGATATTCCACTTTCAAAAACACTTTGGGTAATTTCAGGGTCTACTCAGGCTGTTGGGAACACCCGGACAGTTTTTAAGTTGCTTGATTCAGTATTTAGATATTTAATATTATTTGATCAGACACGCCCCCAAATTCCTATACAAAGATAATTTCAAACTCCATTTTAACCATGATAGATTCATCAAAAACACCTGTTCTTTTTTCTGGTGACTCTGAATACCCTCTGGATACGTGTTCTTTTTTTTTTTTTTTTTATAATTATTAAAAAGAAATGAAAAAACACGGCCTGCTCACGTATCCAGGTGGTATCCAGAGTCACCAGAAAAAAGAATGTGTGTTTTTGATGGTTAAAATGGAGTTTGAAGTTACAATGGGTTTGTATAGGAAGGGGGTTTGTCTGATAAAATGAATATTAAATGTCTAAATACTGAATCAAGTAACTTAAAAACTGTCTGGGTGTTCCCAGCAGCCTGAGTAGACGATGAAATGACCAAAAGTTTTTTTGAAAGTGGATTATCCCTTTAAGTAAAAGTATCAATATTGCAATGTAGAAATTCTTATAAGTAAAAGTCCAGAATTAAAAATGTACTTGTACTTTTGTACTTAAAAATGTAAAAGTACAAAAGTATTGGCATCAAAATGTACTTTAGGGCGAGGTCGTGCCATTTCTTGGTCTTCTGACCAGTGATGTATATCGGACCAGTTACCCATATATGGAGACCCCTGGTACCCATATATGGAGATCCATGTACTGGATATACTGTATGCTGTGAGACCCCAAACATGCTTACCCATCTTACTCGGTGCTTACTCGGTGAAAGTCCTATGAGGTCTATGACATCTGACATCATACTGTACATACAATCCCTTTTATGCCATATATGGAGATCCCTGTCTGTAGAACCAGCCACACAGATATGGGCTGTCATGGCCATCTGTCTTGGCCATATATGGATTCTGTTAGTGTGGTATGTGGCTGATGTAGTCTCCATATATGGGCATTCCCATATGAAGTCCTGTTAGATATGGGCTTAATATTGATGACATCCACACTAACAGATTCCCTTTTATGCCCTATATATGGAATCTGTTAGTGTGGTTCCCCTGACATCACAGTTGATGTCAGAGCGTCTAGACTGTAAAAAACCTGACACAGAGACAAGATGTGCCGTTTCATATACTAAACTGCGACCTACGATCGCAATAAAAATGGTTTGAAAATAGCAGATCTACAAGCTCACAATGGTCGCATAGAGACGCATTGTGACCTTGTAGATCGGCTATTTTGAAATGTCCGAAAGGGCTGAAGTGGTTAATGTGTGTTTCCTAGTAATAATCAACATATAGTAACTAAAGTTTTCAAATAATTGTAGTGGAGTAAAAGTACAATATTTGCCTCTGAGATGTTGTGAAGTAGAAGTAAAAGTATTGGAAATTGGAATTACTCAAGTAAAGTACAAATACCTCAAAATTACTGTACTTGTACTTTCCACCACTGATTACAACCTCAGACCCTTGCACCTGTATGCAGACTTGGCAAGTATAACTCGGGCCTTTACTGCCGGCCAGCTACTCTACTGGAGCACTTCAGTAAACGTTGACCGAGGAGAGAGAATCTGTCAACCAGCGTTCCCATCCCACATTTAACAAGCATGCCCAGATTCCAAGTGGTGACCTTTCCATTACCACCCCACCCCTCCAGCCTTTAGGGGGGGGGAGGAGGAGAGTGAGTTTAATGTAAAGATGAGAACTAATAGCATCTGGCAGGAGTGGTGGCTGCGCATTGGCAAGACTGCTGCTTAGGTCTTGTTTGTAGGGAAGGCTGTTGTGCTTCCATAGGAGATGTCCATTCATATTAGTGGCATGGCGGCGTACTGCAGAGGACCCTGAGGTGTGCTGTCGGCTCGCTGCTCAAATACGGAACAGCGATGGTGACATAATTTCCTTGTATGAGTCGCAGAGATAGGCAGAGAAGAGTGCACAGCGTGTGCACAAAGTTTGCGCCCACACTCGGTGAAACGAACAAATAAATAAATAAACCACGCACACATATACAAATACACACAGGCATTTCTGAGACACTTCCTACACGTGCATGCACGCACTACGCATGCATGTTGTGTAGGCCAGCAAGCCCAGCATGATTGCACACAGAACTGCATGTACAGAATGCAGGCACAAAGATGCATTCAAGGTGTGTAGGCCCTTATAGAATGAGTGTGCAGGTCAGCATGCATGATTCATCATGACGCTACTGTACCTGCAGCTGTGATGAATGAGTGAATGTGTACATGTGTCCAGTGGTGTAAAGCAGTGGGTGACGGGGCACCCTGGGGTGCCGCGACAGCAGTCCAGGGGTGCCGCGAGAAAATTTGATAATATTTGACATTTACTGTATTTGGACATTTAAAAAAATATTTGGTGTCATTTTAAACTTGAAGTACAAAGTTATTTTCAGTCAGTTCTAACCAAAATTGCTATTATCTCAACGTTTTCTTTGCAACATAATCACTAAAATATCGTCACTGTTGGGCAGAAACCTTGTATTTCAAAGTTACAAGACCGTCGCACAAAACTAGTGAAAACAGCCGATCTACAAGCACACAACGCCTCGCAATGCGAGGCGTTGTGTGCTTGTAGATCTGCTGTTTTCACTAGTTTAGTACATTAACTACATTTTATAGATGATAAATACAAAACGGTTTTGGACATACAAGGTCTCCAACCGACAACGACGATATGCTATAAATATAAGGTGCTAGGAGGGAAAATTATAATTTAGGGGTGCCTCGGATTAAAAAGAATATTTATGGGGTGCCCTGAGACAAAAAAGTTTGGGAACCCCTGGTGTAAAGTAACCAAGTACAATTACTCAAGTATTGTTCTTTAGTACAATTTTGAAGTAACTTTTACTTTCCTGGAATATTTCCAATTTTCAATACTTCTGCTTTTACTCTGCTACATCTCAGAGGAAAATATTGTACTTTTACCATCCTGCTCACTTCACAGAGCTATTCTTTTTTTTTTACTAAAATTTTTATCCCACGATTTTGCAACCCATTTTCACCCAGTGCCAATTGCCTATGTAATCCTGGGCTCTGCTCTCCCTCTGCCGCGCCTGGGGAGACAACGGACTGACCTCATGCTTCCTTCAATGCATGAGTAGTCCAAGTTGTTTCTTTTCACCTGACAGGAGGGATTTCCCCGGGATGGACGTAGCGCGTGGAAGGAACACGTTATTCCAACCAGTTCCTTTCCCCTCCATCAAGCGCCCCGGCTGGCCAGGGGGAGGCATTATTGAGACCAGGATTACTGCATGTTTTTGTGAGGGTATCAACCCTAGGAGACACGGGGAGAACATGCAAACTCCACACAGAAAGGCCCTATCGTCGACCCCACCTAGGGTGTGGGCGCTGATGACGCGGAGGCAGAAACACGCCCCCAGCACCCACAGCGTCCCCCGGCGGGAATCGAACCCAGGACCTTCTAGCTGTGAGGCGAAGCGCTAACCACTGCGCCACCGTGCCCCGCACAGAGCTATTCTGAATGCGCAAATGCTTTGAAATGCAAGACAAGGCAACGCCTCAGCCAGCGACGCGATTGGCTGAAGTGCGCAATGAAATGTAATGCAGCCTTATCAATCCATATAAAAGAATAGAAGAGGGATATAAACAAGGTCCGGCCGATGTCGGTCCGACAATGGCCAAAATTATTATTTAATCATTATTTTACGCCTTTTGTGGACATTTTTGAATAGAAACACATATATGAAGCCTAATATTTTTTTATAACCTATTTTCGAAACATTATTTTTCTTTTATCGCCCGTTTTTCAAGAAAATTTGACTATAGCTCCTTTAACTTTAGTTACTAGTATTATTACAAAACATACATTAACCACTTTCCGGCCGATCTACAAGCTCACAGTGCGTCACATCGCCACACATTGTGAGCTTGTAGATCGGCTATCTTCAAATGATTTTTATACATTTTATACATTTGAAAACTTGTGAAATGGGACATTCCGCATAATGAGTACTTTCTACCTTTGGTAATTTAAGTACATTTTAATACCAATACTTTTTTACTTTACTCAAGTCAATTTTGAATTCCAGACTTTACTTGTAAGGGTGCACACACACCAAAATACCTATGAGAGTGGAATCCCCATTCCGCCAATGCATTTCAATGAGAATGGAGCGTTTTTTTTGCAGAAATCCTCTACTGGCATGAAACCGCACCAGTCTCATTGAAATGCATTAGCAGAATGGGGAATCCACTCTCAAAGGTACTTTGGTGTGTGTGCACCCTAAGGGTGCCCTCACACCAAAATACCTATGAGAGTGGAATCCGCGTTCCGCCAATGCATTTCAATGATAAGGGAGCGTTTTTTGCAGTAATCCTCTGCTGGCATGAAACCGCTTCACTCTCATTGAAATGCATTGGTGGAACGTGGATTCCACTCTCATAGGTATTTTGGTGTGAGGGCACCCTAACAGAGTAATTTCTACACGGCAGTATTGATACTTTTACTTAAGTAAATAATGAGGATAGTTTTTCCACCACTGTAGTTCAACATACTGTAGTTAGTGCACATAGAGCAGATGAACTTTATAGGAAGCGACAGAACAGTGATCATATGCCATGTAGTCATGAATAGCTAAATACCACTGAGTGGAAACCATCCAGATAGAATCTCAGAGGATCCTGCTGTGTCTGCTGGGTCAGGTTATAGTGGTATACAGTACCTTTCACACTTGACAACATAAACATTCTAAATGGGTCCAGGTTTAACATCCGAAGATCAGATCAGATCCCCTATAGCACTGGTGGGAAACTTTGATGATGGAGAGGGCCACTGTATTTTCACACTGACTCCAGAGGGCCACAATGCATATACAGTCAAAAATAGCAAAAATCAGCAGATCAAAACGCGTCGCAGTCTGCAATCCGGTGGATTATTTTTCATTTCGCCCTATAAATGTATTTTAAGCGTGTGGTGGGGGTTCCAGACTGCGTCCAGTCCACTAAGTAGAGTAAGCTTTCATCTGTCCACTGATACCTTTGGTTTGGTGAGGGGCGAAACAGTTTTTGTTACTTTCGGACCAGATGGCGGTGTTTTCCGGTTTTGCTAAGGAATATGGAGGTAGAGGAACATGGCGTTAGGGAGAACTCCACTAACGCTATGAACCAGAGCTAACACACACCCTGTCACACTGGGAAAGTAATTGGAGAAACATCCTTCAGAGTGTTCAGGGGCAGTGCCATGTGACTCTGACTGGAAGTTCCATTCATAGACATGAGTCACATCACTAGGCCACAGTCTGCCCCTAAATGAGTGATTTATGTCAGCGTTTGACTACTTTGAACTTTTTTTTTTTTTTTTTTTTTTTTAATGTTTTTTATCCCACGTTTTTTTGCAACCCATTTTTCTCACCCGGTGACTCCCTAACCTGTAGTCCTGGTTTCCGCTCTCCCCCTGCCGCGCCAGGGGACATTGGGGAGCACCCGGCTGGCTAGGGGAGGAGGTAGTATAGAAACCAGGACTACTGCATGTTTTTGTGTGAGGGCCTATGCCCAAGGAGACACGGGGAGAACATGCAAACTCACCACAGAAAGGCCCTATCGCCAACCCCACCTAGGGTGTGGGTGCTGATGACGCAGGTGGAGGAACACGCCCCCAGCGCCCACAGCTTCCCCCGGCAGGAATCGAACCCAGGACCTTCTAGCTGTGAGGCGAAGTGCTAACCACTGCACCACCGTGCCCCTTACTTTGAACTTGTTGCATGTATTCTGTGGCAATACACAAATGTATTCTGTGTACATTGGATGCCCACGACACGCCGACACGTCAAACTCTTTCATGTCTCCGAGTGCCCACGACACGTTCGACGGGTTTATATTAAACTGTAGCTTACTGTACGAGGCAGCCGCGGCAGAAGAGAAACACTGCAACGGCGGATCACATGATCAGGAAGTCCGGTTACCCCATAGAGGTCAGTGTTATGAAATTCACTATAGTGGATTTATCTCGTAATCTAACTCCAGATCACGTTCATGTTTAAAACGAGCCCTTCTCTACCGGCCGTTACAAAATTACTGATGGCCGTGATTGTAATTTTTCTGTGCTGATTGAAAGAAAATACTATCGCAAAGAAAATTCCGGAAATACTCTGATTATATTTACTCAAAATTACTTTTACCCCGAGCCTTCAAAATATGGAAAAATCTATAAAATACGTGGCACTCGGCAATTAAATCATTGTTTAATCAAGGGCACTCAGTGTGTTTTAATGAAGGGATTATTTTATCCTCATCCTGGTTTAGATCTCCTTTTCTGTCTGTCTGTCTGTCTGTCTGTCTGTCTGTCTGTCTGTCTGTCTGTCAGTCAGACGATGCTGAGACAAGAGGAGTTAAGGTGTGGGATGAGTGAGGACATTGAGCGACAGCCCTTTGGATAATGAAACAATGACACAGTTCGTCGTCTATCCCTGGATTGAGGACAGATGACTATAATTGTTATCTCTCGGGGACAGCTTGGCTCGACCTGCTTTATCTCAATGGGACATGATGTCACACATGATGACATGAGGAGAGAGGCACAAACACACAGGGGTCAGAGGGCACGGCAGCATGCTGGCAATGAGAGCATTGCAGTTCAATTCATGTTGACGGTCCCACGTTGAGGCTTTTACAACCTGTTGGACAGGGACGTGCAGAGAATGTTGGAGAGACAGGGGCTGAAATGTCTAAAAGGGCCTTTTGTAGAAAATATAGAAAATAGCAGACCTCCAAGCTCACAACGCACCGCGCTGCAACGCGTTGTTAGCTTGGAGGTCTGCTATTTCCGGTGCTTGATACCACACTGAACTAACCATAATCAAGTCAGTACTGGAGATGTGGCGTACGGCATGGATTTCTACAGAGAGGGCAATTCTTTCAGCATAAGATTCTGCATTCAAGTTCAGGAGAGTTTAGACAAGACAATTTCTCTTGAATGCTGCCTTCAATTGGCATGGAAAGAGGGCATTTGCTTTTCTTTCACCATAGTAAAAACTGCATTCATGGCAGCGGCGGAACTACGTTAGGCAAGGACAGGCACTCGCCTACCCTCGAGTAATTACTGCCTCCCCTCGGCGAGGCAGCCTTTCCTTTCGAAATTTAGGCTACTCAAGGCTTACAGATAGCAAAATACACATTTTCTCAAAGCGCAAATTGTCTGAGTGTGGTTTCATTGTGAGAAGTGTAAAATGAGTCTACCCCTGCTGCTGCCTCCCCATTCATTAATTCACAGAACCGGTTTTCTGAGTGGGTCTAAGTCTACATATGGGGGCTGCGTGCGAGACCCCCTCCCCTCGCACAAGTTGCCTATCCCGCATTTGCGTGGCTTCGCTCATAAAGACGGGCTGTGTCTGTGCCTGATTCATGGTCTGGAGAGGGCACTTTTTACATACTGATAAAAGGGCAGGGGCTCAATTCCCCTTTGATGTCTATGTGTGCACGTGCCTGCTGTTGAATATATTGGAAGCCAAATTTGCAACAATACCAAAGAATACCTGTGTAAGGCAATACTGCTCCCACAGAAACAGAATCAGTGTGTAAAAAAAAAGTGAAAATATTTTTGTATTCAAGCACTCAACATATGCAGTTATAGAAAGAGTTTGAAAGGGACTGGAAAAGAAAGGAACATGGAGTCAAATGTCAGGAAGGCACAGTACAAAGTCCAATATACATACGTACTGTAAGGTGCATGATAAATGGCCCTACGGTAGGCAGAAATGCTTCTTGTTCCGATGAAAAGCATATCCCAGCATAGCCTATAAGAACACAGTGCAGCACGGGACGCGTTGTGAGCTTGTAGATCGTCTATTTTCAGAGCGCAACACTTGAGCGCAACCAAACATAAATCGACTTGTCTTTTAATTCTACTGTAGTCTCTTTTTGGCTAGTCCCTCCCTAACATTTTTGTATTAGTTTTATAGACAAAATTGTCTATAAATTAAATTTGTCTATAAATAGTCTTAGTTTTAGTCATCATAGCTTAGTTTCTGTTTAGTTTTTATTTCGTTTCGGTCAGTGAAAAAAGGTAGTCAATGAACACTTTTCGTCATAGTTTTAGTCAACGAAATCAAAACTAATATTGAGTCCCCAGGCCATATCTCTTGTACATGATATCATCTGTAAGTTTATGTAATGCAGTGGTTCTCAGGTCACCCGTGTTAGTAACGTTATCATCCACAGCACCCCTGAACAGTGGTGTAAAGCAGGGGTCTTCAACGTTTTCAGTCCCCTGTAGTAACTCTGAGGACCCCCTAGGGGTCCCGACCCCCTGTTGAAGACCCCTGGTGTAAAGTACATTTACTCAAGTACTGTACTTAAGTACAAATTTGAGTTACTTTTACTTTTTACTATAGTTACTTTTTAGATTTGGATTATTATTACAAAATAATATACATTCCACTTCCACTTCAGCCCTATATAC
>NC_137811.1:37035957-37123457 GCF_963921795.1 Nannobrachium achirus | reverse complement strand
CGCCGATGTTCCTAGCGTTACGGCGGCTGACACATCCCACATCCGCGGCGTGATCCCGATTTCACTTCTTGTTATGTCTATCCGCTTGGTGCCCCGATTGAACGATTAAATTGGGAGATATGTTTGGCATCTTTTTGATGTGTTTGACTGCACGGATTACATACTGTACATCCGTGCCAAGATATGGAATCATGTTGTATAGCCTATAGAGTGCTATATATAATATATTGTATATGGTATGGGAAGAGAAAAGAAGAGGGGGTGGTATGGAGAGAGAGAGAGTGATTGAGAGAGATTGAGAGAGAGAGAGAGAGAGAGAGAGAGAGAGAGAGAGAGAGAGAGAGAGAGAGAGAGAGAGAGAGAGAGAGAGAGAGAGAGAGAGAGAGAGAGAGAGAGAGAGTAAGCAGGTGAGAGAGGGAGATTGAGCAGGCGAGAGAGAGAGAGAGAGAGAGAGAGAGAGAGAGAGAGAGAGAGAGAGAGAGGGAGGGAGGGAGGTACAAGTCAGTATTTCATGGATGGCTGTGTTGCTATGGGAACAAGATGTGGGCTCCCTATTCCCAAAAAAGTGTCTTCCTTCCTTTCCCCTCTCTCTCTCTCTCTCTCTCTCTCTCTCTCTCTCTCTCTCTGCCATCACTTAATGTCTCTCTCTCCTCTCTTCTCCACGGCATCTACACCTCTTCCCTTCCCTATCCCCCCATCACATCCCACCTCATGTCTCTCTCTCTCTCTCTCTCTCTCTCCATCCTCTGTCATCCATCCTTTCCCCGCCCACTCACACCCCCTCCCCTCCGCTCTCTCTCTCTCTCTCTCCCTCCCTCCCTCTCCCTCTCTCTCTTTTCTCCTCCTCTACTACTCTGCCAACCTCCCCCTTTTTCTATTCCAACAATTCCTCTCTCCCTTTCTCTCTCAAATCCACCCCTCGCCCCGCGTCCCTCTCTCTCTCTCTCTCTCTGATCCCTCTGTCTCTTTAACACTCACTTATATTCTATTCTTTTCTCGGTTGTCATGGCGATAGGCTGAGGGCGTGAGGGAGTGAGCGTGAGCAGGCGAGGGAGCGAGCGAGGGAGCGAGGGAGTGGGTGTTCAGGAAGTGACATCTCTTGGGCAGTAACCTTGTTTCCTGTGTGCTGGAGTTGGGGGCGTTGGATTGGAGGTTGCTGCTGCTGCTGCTGCCGCCGCTGCGCTGCATGCTGCTGCCGCGGCAACAGCGCCGCCGTGTGGAGACGCGTTGGGTGTGCAATGATGATGGGGAGGCAGGCCGGGACGCTCACCCCGCGAGGGCTGCATGGGTGAAATGATCTGATAGGTGAGGATACTCTCTATACTGTCTCTCTCTCTCTCTCTTTACACACACACACACTCACACTCACACAGACACACACACACACACACACAAAGGCACGCACACATGCACATCACTCACACGCACACAAGTACGTACGCATACACGCCATGCACTTGCGCACGCACGCACACACACACACACACACACACACACACACACACACACACACACACACACACACACACACACACACACTCACACACACACTCAGGTACAGTATTATCAGATATAGAGGTGCACTTAGGTACATTCGCTACAGAGATACTTTATACACACACACACACACACACACACACACACACACACACACACACACACACACACACACACACACACACACACACACACACACACACACCTAGTACTGTCTAAAATGCAAACTTTAGTTGGTGTACCGTACATAGAGCTGTATTGTAGTGTTCTGTAGCACCATATGTGGGGGTGGTCGGTGTGCAGTGTGCATGCATACGCTGCTGTAGTTGTGGATGTACTGTATGGTCGCTGTCAGGCCCAAAGCCTAGTTGTTTCTCCAAAACGGTTACTTTTCAGGGAATGGAAAATAGCGCTTGTGTTCCAATGGATCTAATTTAGTTGTTATTACAAGCTCTTGTCATTGGTTTAACATTTATAAAACCCACAGACTGACTTTACTATGTTGAACCTTGCCTTACCTTGGTGCATTTACTGTAACATTAATTAATTGAATATGATGGAATATTACTGTGATTATGGTAAGGTCACACATTTCACACACCATACAGTAAGAACTCCTCTAACTTTCACTATAGACTCTAAAAAATTACATCGAGACGATATATATTGTCACGTTTTAATATCTCAATTTATCGCTGGAGTGGCTGGACGATGTATTTTGCACACCTCTACTATTATGGACAGGACAATTTGAACATTTTATGTCACGATTATTGTGTCCAAAATAACTCTGATAACTACGTTATTGCAAAAACTCTAAATAAACTCTTAAAATGACACTTTTATCAACCACTTGAACGCCAGCATCCATATTCTGAGGTGAACATCAGCCAAAAATAGCAGCTCACAACAACAGTGCATCACCTTGCGACCCGTCGTGAACTTGTGTACCGCCCGGGATTCGAACTGTAAAGCAAAGGGATGTCCCTTTGGTCTGATTTTTAAGATGTTAGACTTTCACGTGGGAGACCCGGGTTCGAACCCCGGACGTTACATCTGGATCAGGTTTCCCTGTGGGTGGAGGTCAAGGGGGGGTGGGTGAGTGTAGCAGAGTGACTCACTGCCTCAGCCTGATGGCCTCAAAAGTCTAGTATCTCAGCCGGTCTACAGGGATGTCCCTTTGGTCTAGTCGTTAAAATATTGGACTTTCACGCGGGAGACCCGCGTTCGAATCCCAGGCGTTACACTTTGGCGTAGACGGACAAAAAGTACAGAGCCAACTCAGGTCTAATGTATGACAAGCTAAGGACAATTTCACGATAAGTTAAAATCTCTTCAATATGTTTATTGTGAGCGTATGTTTATCGCGATAGACAATAATAGCGATTATCGTCCCATCCGTACTAATCAATCCATCTATCAGTGGCAGTAGGATGTACTGTGCTGTAGAGGTGAGTTTGGCAAGACTAAAGAGTGAGGTGGATGCAGTGGTGGAAAAAGTACTCATATTTTGTACTTAAGTATAAGCATCAATACTGCAACTCCGTTCAGGCCGGAATTCAACATTTACTTGAGTAAAAGTGCAAAGGTATTGGTATCAAAATGTACTTAAAAGTAAAAAGTACAATATTTGGATCCGAGGTGTAGTGGAGTAGAAGTAAAAGTACTGGAAATTGGAAATACTCTAGTGAGGTACAAATACCTCAAAATTGTACTCAAGTACAATACTTAAGTAAATTTACTTAGTTGCTTTCCACTGGGTGGATGTGAATGTAATCCTTTTTACAGCCTACATTACTCTTCAGAAGCATCCAGTTAAGCCCGTATCATAGTCGGGTCCGCGGTGGAAGGCTTTACACCGCGGGGTAGTCTTTTCGAGTCTTTTTGAGTCATGAAACTACAACGTTACATCATTCCTCACGGTGGAGAGCTTTCCACCGTGAGTCCCAACACATCTCTCTGTTTTTACTATCAGACAGACAGGCTCTACACCCCGTTCACTGATTGGTCAATCTAGACTAGTCAGTCACGGTGAATAGGACTCCACCGTGGCGTACTATGATGGCCTGCACTTATTTTCTGACTTGAGGTGGAAAGCTTTCCACCTCAAATTTGCGGTGGATAGGTCTCCACCGTACACTCTGATACGGGCTTTACAGTAGGAGAGGTATTATAGACATATGAGCGCACAGACTGTTAACATTTGGACACAGCACAGCCTTAGTTACGAATGCACATGCTTGCTAGTCTTTATGCATCATTGTGACTGTGAGTGCTGAGTCTGTGGTTAGTGTGCATATTAAAATTATGTCCCATGCGTCTTTTGCCTGCTAAAGTCCTCAAGGAATTGAGGAGCAGGCAGGAGACATGTGTCTTGCTGATAAAGTAGGGAGAGAGAGAGAAAGGAGGACAAAGTAGGGAGAGAGAGAGAAAGGTGGACAGCCAGTCACAGCCTTGTCAAATGCTTTACACTGGACCACTCCCAGGGGTGTCGCACCAAATTCTGGGCCCTGGGTACAAGGATTCACTCACATTTTGTGCTTTAACTATTGAAAAATAGCAGATATACAAGCTCACAGCGAGTGCCTCACTGCGAGCTTGTAGATCTGCTATTTTTGAAAAATCGTGACAATTTGTGCAGAATCAGAATATTTCAAATCCTTCTAAGGTTTTTTGAAAAACCTATGTTTCTATGTCAGTGGTGCTCAAATATTTTCATGTGAAGGGCCCCAAAATTATACGTATTTGGCCACGGACCCCCATCTCAAAATATTTAGTTCCAGGGACCCCTCAGAAGCAAAATTTGAGTTACAAATGTTCGCTTAAAAAGTACATAATAGCCTATTCAAAGATTTGCACACATTTTCACGAGTGCCGCGCTGCGAGCCTGTAGATCTGCTATTTTTCAATAGCTAAAGTATAAAATAATTAAGGCCCCTCCACCTTGGGTCCTAGTAACTCAGTCCCACTTTTCCCCCCCTTGTGACCACTCCCTCTGGTGTCTAGTCCTCCTGCCTTGAGCAGCACGCATGCCAGTGAAAAGATTGTGGAGCAGGTTAGGTGTCATGTTATAAATCTGCCAATGTGCATAACACACTAACACAGCATTCTTTTTTTAGTAGCCGTTTAACTACATTCTGGCCAAATACGCCATCTGAGCATAATCTTGTTTTAATGAAAGACACTGCTGTGGTTGAGGTCAGGGTAATGACCTGCGTACTGTGTGGCTCTTCGTGCCCAGAACGTCCATGGCCCGCCATGTTTTTGGAGTGCATTCTATGCTCAGGGCGAGCCTTATTTTGCCTGACGGGTCCCTGTAATCAAGGTTCAGTTCAATCCAAACCTCTGCTTTTGATACACCCCTCCGTCTGGTCATTGTTATCACTGGTCATGTTTGTTATGGTGGTTTGATTCCTTCTGGTCAGACAACCATATTAATTAAAAACATGCATTTCCTTTGGGGAAATGGCCACTGTTTGATGTATTTGGTTATGATGATAATATCACGCAGTATCCCTATTTTTTTAAATTTCAAATTCAAAATAAAAATGTCAAATAAAAAAATATATAGATCAGCTATTTTCACTATTTTTCTACAGTGAAGTGTACTGTATAGTGCTTAAGTGGTTAAGAAAATGACCCCCTATCCCCCTTGTATTTATATTTCCTTTTTTTTTACGAATTGAACCCTGCCTGTAATGTCAGCGTCTACTCAGGCAGTCATCCGACTGGTGCATCATGCACGGCCCTTTCCTTTTGTAAACTGCTAGGAACGGCAGAAAAGGGAAAGTAACCCACAAGGGGGTGGAGGGCGGGGGGGGCAAAGAGAGAGAGAGCAACACAGAGAGAGAGAGAGAGAGAGAGAGAGAGAGAGAGAGAGAGAGAGACAATGAGTGAGTGAGCAAGCAAAATGCAGAGAGCAATAGAGAGAGGAGAAGAGAGAGAGAGAGAGAGAGAGGATGACAAGCGGAGAAAAGCAGTATCTCAGCAATTCTTGGCGTGGGCCAAATACTTATATTTATTCAATGTAGATCTGCGCCCGCACGCACCCTGTACTTACGGATGGACAGACAGTTGAGAAGAATGAGTCTGCTCTGCTCATTGAAATTCTGCCCGCCACTCTCCGCACAACCTTAATAGGCCGGCTCGGAGGTGGAGAGTTAGGCCTCCAGTCAGGGGTGTCGCACCTGCATGGGTACAAGGATTCACTCACATTTTGTGCTTTAACGATATACAAGCTCACAGCGAGCTTGTATACAAGGGTACAAGGTACAAGGATTCATGGGTACAAGGATTCACTCACATTTTGTGCTTTAACGATATACAAGCTCACAGCGAGCTTGTATACCGGTATGTGCTATTAGAAAAAGTCTTTGAATATTTTTGTCAGTGGTGCTCAAACTTTTTCATGTGAAGGAGGCCCAAAATTATATGTATTTGGCCACGGATCCCCATCTCAAAATATTTAGTTCCAGGCCCCCCCCCCCCCCCCCCCCCCGGAAGCAAAGATTTTGTTACAAATGTTCGCTTAAAAATACATATATTCAAAGATTTGCACACATTTTCACGACTTTAAAAAATAGCAGATCTATAAGCTTATAGTGGTGTATCTGCTATTTTTCAATATCTGAAGTATAAAATAATTAAGGCCCCCTCCACCTTGGGCCCTAGTAACTCAGTCCCACTTTTCCCCCCCTTGTGACGCCACTGCCTCCAGTAGAGTAGCGCAGATTGGTCTGTGGATGACTCACGCTGCTATGCCCGAGTGAATACCTCAGTATCATGACTTTGGTCTGCACCATTGTAAAGTTTCGATTTAAACTGTGTGTGTGTGTGTGTGTGTGTGTGTGTGTGTGTGTTTCTTTTAAGAGACGGAGGGGATTTGTGACCCAATGCTTTTTCCTATAGAGCCCCGTGTGCTGTGTTGCTGATGTGGTCAGGGCTCCTCCCACAGTCATGCAGTGATGTCATTACGTGCGCATCCCGCATCAAAAACTTATTCAAGTCACCCAGGGACTCATTCATGTCATGGTCCTGGGGTCCCGGGGATGCGCCTCCATTGGAGTCCATGTTAAAATAATTTACCGCGTTGCGGTAAAAGAAAAAAAAAAGAAATTCCACAGACACCACCATTGTTCTTGGGTGAAAGCATCCTACTTTACCCTATGTTAACACAAATAAAATCCACGTAGAAAGTCTTAAACGGGCGATAGAAACGTCAATGTTTTGATTCCACCGACGTCCGACGCCATTTTGCGCGCGTAAACTTTATATTGAGGACTCATAAAACTTTTCTGGGACCCATTTGAATGACCACCTGTGGGTCCCGGGACCCATTACATTGAAAACCTAGTAACATCACTGGTCATGAAATATTCTGAGAATAGAAAAACGTTTTCCAGGCCTGGAAAAGGTTTGGCATTAATAAAATGTTTTGGAAAATGGCGGAAACGTTGGTTTCCCTATACTGCACGTCCTAAAATAAATATAGGCACTTTGGCTGGTGTGTGGTGCTTCTTTATCTTTTAAAAGACTATTATTGAGATAGCGTGATACCACCATATACCGTCAGTAAACAGTGACTTATTACCGCAATAACAAAAAATCCATACCGCCCCAGCCCTAGACGTATGATCAAGTATATTTCTGCTTGACAGCAACAAAATACATTATTTTTGTCCAACACAGGTAAAAGATGTACATGTAACATGGTAATATTCAGTGCCACGTGATACGTTTTGTCATGTGAGTCTCATTATTGCACTGTATGATTGCTACTGTAGGCCTGGAAATGGGGTGAAATACATGAAATGTCATTGTTAAAAGTGTGTGGGAACCCTGTGTGGTTGATGCTGGTAATGATTACAGTGATATTACCTGAGGTCAAAAAGTGTTTGTAATTTGGACCGAAGGTCACAGTTTAGTATGAGAAACGGCACATCATGTCTCCGTCCGTCAGTCTGTCCGTCCGTCTGTGTACGCTTTTTTATGGGTCTATGGGTTTGCCACTCTGTAATCAAGCTCTGACATCACTGTGATGTCAGGGGAACCACACTAACAGAATCCCTTTTATGCCCATAAATATGGAGATCCCTGATGTCATCGATATTAATTAACCAGTAAGACTCCCTAATCGGGAGATAAGCGACCGTCAAGTCGCATGTAAAAATCGGTCTGATGGTGGCGCTAAATGGGACAGATCCGTGTTGACGACATGACTCTGGACATACTGTGTACCGCTTTGTGTGATTTTAGGGCAAAATCTGTAGGAGCAGTGTCCAAAAATGTGTTTGAAAATATCGGCCTGATGGTGGCGCTATATGGGACATATCCATGTTTATGACATGAGTGTAGACATACTGTGTACTGATTTGTGTGATTTTAGGGCAAAATTTGTAGGAGCAGTGTCCAAAAATGTGTTTTGCATGAATCGGCCTCATGGTGGTGCTAGAAGAGAACCATGTGAGATATGAGGGGTGGAGGTTGTGGTTTTGCAGCCAAAGAGTGTGTGTGCAAAGTTTGGCATGGATAGGCGCAACGGTGGCGGAGATATGAGTAGGGGAAAAGTGTGACGTGACGTGACGTGACGTGACGTGACGTGACGTGACAGACTGACTGACTTACTGACAGCCAGTGGAGGTTTTGATAGTAACTGCGACCTGACGGTCGCAATTATTATTACTTCATATGGGAATGCCCATACATGGAGGCCACATCGGCCTCATACCACACTAACAGAATCCATATATGGCCAAGACAGATGGCCAAGACAGCCCATATCTGTATGGCTGGTTCTACAGACAGGGATCTCCATATATGGGCATAAAAGGGATTGTATGTATGATGTCAGATGTCATAGATGTCATAGGACTTTCACATAACGAATAACTGAGTAAGCATGTTTGGGGTCTCACAGCATATCTCCATATACAGTAAATGGATCTCCATATATGGGTACCACAGGTCTCCATATATGGGTATCTGGTCCGATATACATCACTGGCCAGATGGCCAAGACATGACACGATGGCGAGGTCACCCTTAGGCGTCTTACTGGTACTTTTACTTAAGTACAAAATGTGAGTACTTTTTCCAGGCGAGGCAAGGTCGCTTGTCACCCTTAGGCGCCTTACTGGTATTATAACCTGGAATACGACTACATCATAAACATAACAGCCGTACACTCAATGGTAGGGGAAACATTGCAATGCAAGCTGTAAGAAGCTTACAGGCGAACAGAGACGCAAAACTACTTTTTGAATTTAAACCAACATGATAGCTTAATGGTTTTATACTTTGATATACTGTATGCTCGGAGCACTATGGTTTATGGTATGAAAGCATGGCCAATGGCTATGACCTTGTTTCTCTCACCCACTTTAAAACCTTTTTTTTTTGTTCTTTAAATTATATTACTGTAGTGTCCCAAGAGCACATCACCAGAAATGCCACTATGTACTGTATGCACATTGTACAGTATGTGTGTGTACAGTATATGCATGTATTATGAGCGTATTATGAGCGTGTGTGTGTGTGTGTGTGTGTGTGTGTGTGTGTGTGTGTGTGTGTGTGTGTGTGTGTGTGTGTGTGTGTGTGTGTGTGCGCGAGCACACAAGCATGTGTGTACTGTATACAGTATATACGATGTAGCCTGGAACCAGACCAATCCGCCTGGGCAAGAAAACTTGCTCATGGCGAATATGGGTCTGGCGGGGAGACCAATCAGCCCCAGCATTGGTCTGGTCTAACCAATCGTGTCCAGAGCCATTTTTTTAACCCACCCCTTGGAAATGAAAATTCTGCTCACGAGTCCAGACTAATATCCGATACGCAGTGAGGAATTAGTTTGAGCAGCGCCAGGCTATATACGAAGGAGCAGCTGTAAACAACAGATAACGCTTCACGGTGGAGCACTCCTTCTTATTGTCTATATTGAACAAGCCATGCTTGTTTAAAGAACTCATCTATATTTTAAGAACTTGATTCATAATTCAAATGTGAACCTTAAGGATCAACTCGGCTATTATTATTATAATTTTTTGCCACAATTAAACTGCTTGCCTGTTGTTGTGCTGTGGCTGGGGACAGAGTAGCGCTGGAAGTTTCAACTTGGTCTAGTGTTCAGAGAGTGATAAGAAATGCTTACCGGTACGTGGTAATGGCCAATTTATGCTCTGTTGTACGATGCAGTATAAGTCGGGCTTAAAAGAAATGATTGTGACAAAGCATGGCGTTGCAGTGCATTGTGGGCTGTGAGTGACTCTGGCTCTGTGTCAAGAGGAGAGTGCAAGAGGGCACATTCAGTGCACGGAGCCAATCAGTCTCCCTGCAGGGCCTAGTTCCTTCTACAAACAGAATAACTGCATCTCTCTTCAAAACATTGTTGTGCTATGGGTTAAAAGCCACTATGAAGGTGTCATCTGTTTGTAGCACCACTGTATATAGCTTGACTTGGACCTGACCTGCCAATATAGTGTCTGTCAGTAGTGTAATGTAGTCTCAACTACAGTAGTATCAGTGGTAAGTACAGTTTTGAGGTACTTTTTTACTTTATTGGAGTATTTCCAATTTCCAATACTTTTACTTCTACTCCACTACATCTCAGAGGCAAATATTGTGCTTTACTCCGCTAAAATTATTTGAAAGTTTTAGTTACTAGTTAGTTACTTTGCAGATATAAATTATAATATTATGAAACATATTTTAACCACTTTGCCCATATTTTATACCTAGGCTATTTGAAATTAGCCAATCTACAAACTCTAGCAGATCTACAATTTGTAATTTTACTTTTGGTACTATAAGAACATTTTGATGCCAATACTTTTGTACTTTTACTTTTAAGTATATTTTGATTTCCGGACTTCTGCTTGTAACGGCGTATGTCTACATTGCAGTATAGATACTTTTACTTAAGAAAAGAATGTGAGTACTTTTTCCACCACTGAGTAGTACAGTGTTTTGTTCTGTTTTACAGTATGTGCTGTGTTGTGTGAAGATGATCATTTGGTGCTTTGGCTGTGAGCAATTGGGAGAATTAATCTTTGGCATGTCATCACCTATAAATGATTTAATCAAGTGTCTTTTTTTTTAAAGATTTTGTTTGCCTTTATTGAGAGTTGTATTAGTATACTGACAGGAAATTGGGAGAGAGGTGGTGGGGTGACATGCAGCAAAGGTTGTCAGGACTCGAACCTGCAACATGCTGTCAGGATTAGCAGTCCTGTGTCTGTTTGTACGCCCAGGGTCACATTGGCCAAGCTTCATGGGACGCTTAATGAAATGAACTCATACATAGCACCGCTCACTTCACAATGTGTGATTAGAGATCTGCTAAATAATTGTGCTTGTGTTCAAAATAAATGATTAATGTTTCATAATAAATAAAATATAAATAAAATGTTTGACCTACAGTAATACCAGATTAAGCTGCAATGAATAACTTTCATGTCCCACCTGGAATGTCCGACACACATTGGCAAAGATTCTACCAGTGACCCTTTCTGCTGATGGGAGAAACTCAAACAGTAGTGGTCCTTGAGATCTAAAATCTCAATAGAAGAGCAGCTAGACCAACTACAACCACCAACCACAGTTATGTTAGATTACTTACTAGATTTCTTTTTACATTTTGCACACATACTGCAATGGTGAGTTTATAGGCAGTCAACTTTAGAAGAACAAAAAAGGAATACCGCACACTGTCTTCACTTACAGCCACAGACGACACAACGGTCGATCGGACCTTCATTAGGTATGGCCTGATCTTTATCTTTTTTAACAAGATATTAATTAACATATAGTACTCTACCATACAGATTGGTCAAATAAATTAGTATTTTCTAAAATAAGTTATGGATTAGACTCATTCGAGCTTTAAACGAGGTAGGCTGCTGCCCTGTGTCAAATCATCTTTTAGCCATGACCTCTACTGTTGTAGGCCATTTCTAATGTCAAAATCAGGCTAGCATAGACGTGTGAATAGCTTCATTAATAAACATTATTACAATAACAATGTTCATTGTCCCCGAAGGGATATTTGTCTTAACAAGTTTGTTCGAAAACAACACCAAAAACAACACATAACCATATAACAACAAAACAGCATATCACAAAGACAAAACATCTCCTTGGGTGAGATCTTGTCTAAGAAGCTAGGAGCAGAGCCAGCATGAAAGATATGCTGCCTGGCATTGCCCAAGCCCATGCTGGCATTGCTACTCGCTCCTTGGACAAAGTGGGATATAATTCAGTAAAGTGATAGGAACTACTAGGAACTAGGAATTGTGAGGTCAATAAACAATAAGAGTTCATTAATAGCTCTTTAACACAAGCCAAAGAGGTGAAGCGGTGAGCTGGGTAAAATCTGTGTTTGCTGTGGATGTAGAAGAGTCAACACAGGTTATCTGAGACACAGGTCAGACACAGCTCGGCTGCAGACGCATATGGAACGCATGAGTACAAAAGTATTGGTATCAAAATGTACAGTACTTAAAGCGGGGCGCCCGCTGGCCTAGCAGTCCTGGCACATATCACATAGGCTCTGATGCCTGACAGCGTGTCGCGGGTTCGAATCCCGATCCCGACGACCTTTGCTGCGTGTCACTCCCCATCTCTCTCCCCATTTCCTGTCAATATACTGTCCTATCAATAAAGCATAAAAGCCACAAAAAAAAAATCTAAAAAAAGTACCAAAAGTAGGAAGTACTCACTTTGTAGAATGTCTCATTTCACAACTTTTCAAATGTATAAAATAAATGTACGTATAAAAAAAGCATTGTGAGCTTGTAGATCGGCTATTTTCAAATGGCAGAAATGTATAATAGGTTTGATGTTTTGTAATAATAACCAGTAAGGGCGAGAAATGACCTCTCCTTAAAGGTCTTTAGGACTCTATATATGGAGTCTGGGAGGTCATGTGGAGATAGGGGCCCGCTCATTGTTCCGCCGGTCCGTTGTTCCGAGTAGTGTCGGCAGGTTAGTTAATCGTCACGGTTACTGAGGTTAGGTTTAGGGTTAGGGTTAGGGTTAGGATTAGGGTTAGTGTCGGCATACCGGCCCGTCTGCATATTGATGCGGACCCATGGAGATCTAGGTGATGATCCAGTCGTCTCCATGTATGGATATCCAGGGTTTGATGAGGTCAGTGTCGTGATTTTCATATATGGAGATCCAGGTGATGATAGTCAGCAGTCTTGATTTGCAAATGAATTCTGTCTTGTGTGGAGTAAAAGTACAATATTTCTCTCTGAGATGCAGTGGATTAGAAGTAAAGGTATAAAAAAAACTAGACCAGGTCAACCTGGTTGTGCCAGACCCCCTGTCTGTCATCATCATTTATGACATCATGCCTTTTGTAGGCATGTCATCATCATGTCATCATCATATATACCCTTTATATAGAAAACCCGGACAGACAGACCGACATTTGCTTATGTAGGCCTACCCATTTCATGGGTCTGGCAAATACTGAAGAAAGTGAAAATAGTAAAATACCTCAAAATCGTACTTGAGTACATGTACTTAGTTACTTTACACCACTGAGTGTGAAAGAGGACCTGTATGTCATCCCCTCTCTCTCTCTCTCTCTCTCTCTCTCTCTCTCTCTCTCTCTCTCTCTCTCTCTCTCTCTCTCTCTCTCATGCCTTTTCTGTCTCTGCCCTGACTGTCTCTATCAAACATAAATCAAGAAGTGCTGAACTTTCTTTAAAATGAAAGAAAGAAACATGGCTACATGGAGGGAGAGTCTCATTTCCAAAGGCCCACGCGTGCATTTTTTTCCTTCCTCTTCTTTTTTTCCCCCCATCATATTATTTGAACTGGCCCTTAGAAGCAAAGATAAAGTCCTAAGAATATTTTAATAAACGGCAGTGCCCTGAGCATTTTCTGTGATGAAAGCTGTGCCCAGTCTGGCCCAGTGGCTTTGTTGTGAATCACAATACCTGCTCTGCTTCATGGCACTTTGCCTCTGCCTCGGGACTCATGCATGTTTTTCGTCCAAGGAACTGCCTGTGGTTTCTGAATGGGACAAGGTCAGAGGAGAGGACATGTTCTCAGAGGCATATAGGAAGATAATAAGAATGAGCAGACGGCAGGGGATAATGGGATGAGAATTGTAATGATGTAAAAAAAAGAAAAGAAAAAGGCTTCAAGTCAAGCTAGACTATTGCTTTGAGTCCAAATATGGTTTGTCTCATGTAAAATCAAGCCATCTCAATATAGTAATAATACTTCCTAATTGATCATGTATGTGTTCTGATGTCTGTGTTTTCCCTGTATTTTCTTTCATGTGTGCTATTTGTTATGTTTGAGCAAAGACAAAATCTTTGGACCACCACACAGGTTATGTATGCATTTAACAAAAAGCTGGAAGGAAGGAATGGAATAACCATCTCTGGCAATGTTGGTGTCCTGCTCTCCCCACTCGTAACAATACAGGACAACCGTAGCTTGTCTCATCCCTCCATTCAAGAGAGTGATCAAATGAGCTGCAAATCTCACTTGGTCTTGACGCTTATGAGGACAGGCATGTGTCACAACAGTGTGTTTCGTCTACGGTACCACTGATCCTAACCGACCTTACTGTATCCTTTGTCCTTCCCTCTCTCCTTCCCCATCCCCGTCCCCGTCCCCATCCCTGTCCCCGTCCCTGTCCCTGTCCCCGTCCCTGTCCCCGTTGTCCTTCCTTCTTCCTTCTTCCTCCCTTGCCCAGATGCGAGGTGTGCTCTCCCCCCGTCCTATCATCACCACCATCATCGCTCCCACGCCCGCTCCTTCCACGCTCCTGCCTATGACCGTCCCTCCCACCACGAACGTCCTTCCTATGATCGTCCCTCACATGAACGTCCTGCCTATGACCGCCCCTCGCACACACGTCCCGCCTACGACCGCCTCCCCTCGCACGAACGTCCCGCCTACGACCGCCTGCCCTCGCACGAACGTCCCGCCTACGACCGCCCCGCCTACGACCACCCCTCACACGAACGCTCCTCACATGACCCCTGGAACAACCGTCTCTGCGTGATCTCCGGAAATCATCTCTACATGTTGGACCAAGAGGAGGTACTGTACGCTGTACAATGACCATCTGCTATGCCTGGATGTACCCCTGACTGTGTTGTTGCACGACCCTTTCGACAAGTGTCAACTTTTTTTTCATTTTAAATGTATTGTAAAATGTATATACCTCATATTGAGTGATGCTTGTCAAAAGGGTCATTTTGACGTTTAGCCTTTAATGGATACTGGGCCAATTCCAGCCTAACAAGAAAGAAATCTTACAGACTAATTTGCTACGCTCAGTGGATTACTTTTTCTCACTTCGCTTCTCAGTCTGGCCAGGGTCCTATTTGACTTGTATTTCCAAACATCACCAATTATGTAGGCAAGCCAGGAAGTGACTCAAGTTTTACATTGGAAGCCACAGACCAATCAGAAGCCGTGGCTCTTTTGTGCTCGTCCCGCACCTTGGTAACAGGACCCAGGTCAGACTGAGTTGTGAAGTAACAAAATAAAATCTGCCGAACTACAGCGAATCAGTCTGGATTCCAGGCTAGAAATCTTAGTTCTTTGCTGAGTCAGTTCTTAGAGTCATGTCACATATCCAACCAACTGCATTTATTTTTGCCCATCTCTCGCATACAGGATGTTAGGCATCTCTGGAGACAGTTCGGTTTTACATGTCATTTACAGTATATGACCCAGTAACAAGCTAGGCGTCTGAGTATTTATATGTATGTACTTATGGAGTATGGAGACTCAACGGATGGGTTACATTCATACTGTAGAAAAGGTGTCTGGAGTAGCTGTTGTTGTTATTCATCAATTCAGCATTCTCCACACATTCCTTAAGCATATGAAACCTATTCTGGGGCAACCATTCAGTGAAAATAGAATATCACCTATTTTCACTGAGTTTTGGTGTAAAGGGGAAAAAGGAGAAGACCAATTGTAAACACATGGGGTCAACAAAGTATATGGGGTTTATGAGGTAAAAAACATTTTGCAAAACAGACATTATCTTGACATGAAACAAACCATAGACATTTATGAGGCATTTACATTTGTCAGAATTCCACTAACAAAACCCATATCTCTTATTATGTAGGAGATATTTTAAAGCATGGTAATGTAATCAACTGACATGATAAATTACCATTACTTTATCAGCTGGAAAATGTCACTCCCTTTGTAATATAATAACCAATGTATATTGCAATAATGTAGGCTATAACACAATTAAGATAACGTTATTGCAGTCAGTTATTATATCCTTTATTAAAGGCCTAGAGGGTCAGTGGACGACGGGCGGACGGTGGGTGGGTGGGTGGGTGAGTGGACGTCATGCTGAACTGTGAGGCGCACCGTTGTGCCGATCCGCACCAAACCAGGCACCAACAATGGCCAGGGGTTTGCCATCAGAATAGCCGCACTGAGGGTGCCTCATTTGCACAGCATAATAAATATCTAAAATCTAGTATATTATATTCTCCATTCAGAGATTTTCTTTCTTCTTTCTTTTATATATTTTTTGGGGTTGTCTGCCTTAATTTATAGTTTACAGTATAGATAGACAGGAAACAGGGGAGAGAGACGGGGAGAGACATGCAGTAAAGATCGAGGGGATCGGGACTCGCCCCCCACGATGCACAGATTTTCTTACATTTTGAGCAATGTCAGCATGTTACAAATGACAAATTATCATATCTTACATGGTCAGACTCACTTTCAGGGAGTGAGCTCCAAGGTGAGCTGAAATCAGTGGGTCACATTTTCATATGGAGCTGGTCTTGGTCATTATTAATACAGTTGTACACATTCACACCTGGTAGCTTTGTATACACAGCCAGTCATAAGTCCCTTACTCCCTTACTGAAGAGCACCTCAACACTATGACGAGTAAGGCGAGAGCCTTACAGATTTGTTTCCATTAGTGTTTATTGACAGTGTTGGGGAAGTTACTTTAAAATATAATATATGACATAATTACCTATTACTTTAAAACTTTATTACTGTCACTTCATTAAAGTAATGTGTTACTTTTGTGTTACTTTCTGTACCACCAAGTAATGTGTTTCTTTTGTGTTACTTTCACAAAGCACCCTCAAAAGAAGAGTAAAGTGATTAGACACAGTATTGAATTGAAGAGGGTAGGTTCAACGGAATAGATTGCCAAAATAAGGTTATTGGTATTAAAAGGCTTTTATAGCAGCCTAAATGTAAAAGTCAAGATGAAATACAAACAACTCAGAAGCAGCACTGCACAGGGTATATGATTGATTAATCAAATAAAAGTCTCAATAGCGATTGGTAGACAAACTGCATTGTCCTTACTGTGCATATGAACCCAATCAACCCATTCAAAGCTTAAAAACTATGAATGACACACTCCCTGATACTAGTAATGTTATTTGACAAGTAATATTATTACGTTATCTGTTACTGTACCGCAACACTGTTTATTGGTGTTAACAGCAAATCATTTTCTACCACCTCTTACATGCTGCTTTGGTTCTCCATCTCTGTGTGTAGACCAGGAGAGGGTAGTGTTCCTCATCTTTTCTGCAAGCATTTTATGTACGAGAAATTTCACAGCATAACATTATAAGCACAAGGCCAAGGATTAATAACACTGCAATAAATAGACTTGAACCCTATAAATGCCACTGAGGCCACATCCCCACTCTGAGCAGTGCATGTATAATGCACATAACAATCCCCACAATACGCATGTTAATGTTACAGTGCTCAATTTTCTTTATGTGCCGTCTGATAAAAAGCAGTCAATCCTTAATAACGGCCAGGTGGCGATTTTTACAGCAGCGCGAGCGCTCGGCTGCCAATAGTATCTCTAATTGTCATCACTCTGAGGAATAGAGAGCTTAGCAATCCTGATAAGACGACATTTCTTCCCTGGAGGGATCGAGCGGAGGGCCCAGGTCAATTAATCAAAGGCCTATCCCTGTCTAATTGTGCCAATAAGGCAGCAGCTGTGAATGGGCAGGAGGCAGGCTTTGACGCGCTGATAGCTGTCACCTCGGCGACAACAAGCCGTGTTACATATTCATGCCTGTCACTCACCTTATACAGTGGAGATTCACTTTGTCTCCCTCTCTCCCCCTTACTTTAGTCTTATTTCTGCTCATTTCTGATTAATGTACTGTAGTGCCTCCCCCCCTAAAGAAAATAAAGAATCTTAATATTGCCATAGCTGAGATAAGATGGATCAGAGGTTCTCTCTTTTCCTCAGTGCCTCCCCCCCTAAAGAAAATAAAGAATCTTAATATTGCCATAGCTGAGATAAGATGGATCAGAGGTTCTCTCTTTTCCTCAGTGCCTATTCCTGCCTCACTCCACATAAATCCACTAAATCTGCCTCTCTCACCTCTCTGATTGCCTGTTAAGACTGTAGGATCGCTCCCTCTCCCAACCAACGCTGTCTTCCATCTCACACTTTACCTTCACGAATCCTTCTCACTCCCTATTTCTCTCCCTTCTTTACCTCCTCTCTGTCCATCGCTCCACAGCTTCTTTCTCTTCCCCTCTGCTCAGCATCCATCTCTGCATCTTCTCTCTCACCTGTTCCCCCCTCCCACCCTCCTGCTCCTATCTTTTTCTGTCTATGCTGGCTCTGTCTCTTTCTTACTCTGTTGCTCGCTCCTTTTCCTTATTTCTCTCTCTATCCTCTCATATCTATACTGCTCTGTCCTGCTGTTTTCCCATTTTCCGCTTTCCTCTATACCTCCCCATCCCCCACATTTATATATCCTTATCTCTCCATTTCTACCGCTCCCTTCCTCTCTTCCTTCCACCTCTCTCTCTCTCTCTTTGGGGTGAATGGTAGGAGTGTTTGGGCTCTCTCCAACAGGCCATCTGGCTCTGTCCTCCTAGTCTCTCCATTCAGACACAGCTCACTTTCCGTTTTGTGAATGATGCCTGTCAAAAGATCCTCCATAGGATGCCATTCCTAAAGGAACTAACTGGCTTGGGGAACCGACACCACACTGTTGGCCTATTGTGTATCTCTGTGGAAATATGCGTTTTGACAGCATGCCTCGACTATTTCTACCAGGCTTCACTCAGTGAGCTGCTTCTTTTGTGGGGGTGCAGTGGCACTGTGCAGAGTTCACTGGGGAGCATACTATATACTATAGATGGATAGTAGACCATACAAATCACTCTACACAGTTATAGTACTCTATACCTATTTGTTTAGCATGACATGTCATTTATACTTCACCCACTGGTTTTCAAATTGAAGGTTGTGCCGTGGCCTCATCGACACTTGCAGTGTTTGGCCGCCGCCTTACACATCCCTCAAGCCACATAGAACAAGATCTCAAGTGCACAACCTTCAGTTGCCTATTCAGATTCCACACTTGGTTCACTCTGACAATTGCAGTGCTACTACACTTGCCTGTGGGCTGTTCTTGTGTCCTGTAGGGGGAGCTAGCCATCCTCCCTTGCTCCTTGTCTCCCCTCACATTGATCTCAGGTGATATACAGTAGTTCTGCATTCTACCACCGATAAGCACCAGTGGCCTGACTGTCCCCCAAGCTCCTCTCCTCCACAGCTGTGCCAATGTTATGCAAGAAACCAAAATTATATATTTGTTTAGCCTATTATCATTGCCATAACTACATCAGAATCCTTTTTTTACCATATTTATGTCCCGTTTCAATTAAAAGTAAAGAGTGCAATTGGATATATATACAGTACCGTTGGTGCCTATTGAGATTGGCAGATTTCATCCAAAAAAAAAATCATCTCACTCACGTCACTTTGTCTGCTGAGTGCTGACCTCATTCAGCAACGAAATAAAAAGAAAATAAACACAAATAAAAATAAAACAATTCACAGGAGGCAAGCAAGCAGTGATCATCCCATGATGTGCACTGCAATGTAGTTTCAAATGCACTACATTGCAGGCTCTTTTTTTAGAGTAAAAAAAAAAGGACACGTGACGATTATGTAGTATATATCTACCTCCCTGGCTATATCATATTGCCTTCCTTGGCAATTCAGGATTGATTGATTGACAGTAATCAAATATATAAGCCAGGGAAGGGACTGTGCTAGGTTTAGCTTGTGGCTACTGTCACTATGCACAAAATGTGGATTATGAGCGCTTTGCATTCTATGCATGACCCACAGGAACAAAAAAAGGGGAGTGGGGTGGAGGATGGGGGATAAATTATGTACTGAAAGGTGTGTGGGTGGAAACAGTCATGAGTAAAACAATGCTGTTACTGTAGTAAGATGGCTAACCAAGCCCCCAGAGGCTATTTAAAAGAAGGCACTTGAGCTAGCTACCACGTTCTTTCTTGTCATTTGATTTCCCTTACATGCCACTCAAATACACCATCTTTCAAAAGGTCATTATGCACATATAAGGGATTAAATGGCTTTTTATCTCAACAATTTGATTAATTTGCCTATTCAGCCAGATAGTGTACAAACTTCTCCCTCTTATACCTTAGGGGCTCTGAGAGAAAGTAGCCCTAATTTGTCTCCTGCCAGCTTACGAGGAGCAATTGCCAGATCGAGATGACCTTAAAAGCAATCCCTACCATTCATCATTTTTATTAGAAAGCATTGTGGGTTGCTGAGCCTGTGCTCTGTGGTAAATGCACACATGGGAGCTTTGGAAAGGAAAGGCCTTTTCCTAAGGGCCTGCAAAAATATGCCATAAGTTATTTTGATATTTATTATAGCCGTGATCCACAGAAATGTCCAATGTGTGCACCAAACAATATTACAGTTTTAATTATTAGATCACTAGCATTTCAAGTATTACAATTAGTATAAGCAGATACATTACTGTAAATGTCAGTTCTGAGCCCCCTAGCTTTTCAGGTATCTGAAAACTAGTTTCAGACCCCACAACTAATTGAGACTTTATTCTGGACATGTTGCCTTCACAATTTCCACATATGACTAAGGGCATATTCATACCCTTAATTTGACTACAGCAGTTTTCAAGCCCGCCAGAGACGGCGATTCTCCGATGTTATGTTACTAACTACTGCTGTAGTCTGTTCTTACCAAAAGGGGATTAGATTCAGAGGTGCTGGGATAGCTAAGCTAATATTTGATGTTGATGCCACGGTGCCATCTGAGTTATGGGGGGTCTGGGGAGTTACGGTACTTACAGCGGTCTACTCACACCTCCCGGCCCCCACCACCCAGTCCCCCCCTTCATCTGCTCAGATCCTGGAGAAATACCTGTGTGCTTCTCACCCCTACAAATTCTTCAACCCACAATGCCACAGTGAGCGAAGCGAGACCACATTTTTTTTTTTGGATTAGAATTAGTTTGTTTGATCCACACCAGAATCCACAGAATCCTTCACACCAGCCCAAACAAAGTGCACTTTCCGACAATACGCTCCAGGATTTGTGATAATCGCAGTAAATCATCCTGGTGTGAATGCGTCCTAAAACGCACTCTGGTCAACACTTCAGAGTTGTTTTTCTTACATTTCTGTGAGGGCATTGAGAGGCATTGTGCTGGCTATTTTTTGGCAGGGTTTGTTGTGTAGAGGGGGGAAAAAAGAGCAGACCAAGTACATAGCCAGAGGTCAGGTTTTCTAAGTATGGAGTGTTTAAAAGTGGTTAAAAGGATATTTCACTAAAAAAAAAACATTTGGTAATTTTATCCTCTAATTAGGCTTTTGTGAACACCCCATTTTAAGTTGCTTGAATCAGTATTTGGATATTTGATATTCATTTTATCAGACACGCCCCCTTCCTATACAAACCCATTGTAACTTCAAACTCCATTTTAACCATGATAGATTCATCAAATATGCCCGTCCTTTTTTCTGGTAACTCCTGACACCCTCCTAATACGTGAGCTGTACATTTTTCATTTATTTGTAATAATTTCTTTATTGTATTTAACTTTTCAAATTTTCTCAAAAAGTTATAAAAAATAAATGAAAAAAGTTATCGAAAAACACGGCCAGCTCATGTATTAGGAGGGCGTCAGGAGTCACCAGAAAAAGGACGGTGTTTTTTAGGAATTGTTAAAATTAGTTTTAAGTTACAATGGATTTGCATAGGAAGGTGGCGTGTCTGATAAACGAAATGTAATGCCTCAACTCTTACAATGTTCAAATATGATTACTTGGGGGTTCGCGGACTGAAAAGGTTGAGAACACTTCTTCTCTGGCTCAGCCAGTTAGTGCACAGACAGACCACATGCTACTTGTGAGTCAGTTTGAATACAACGCCCGTCATGTCTTGCATCTCTCCTTTCTCTCTGACCTCGGTTTCCTGTCTCTCTAGACTTTATACTAGGGAGTCGGGACTTTAAGCAACGGCGGCTACAGCAGTCCACTACGGTAACGAGAAATGTATCAGTGCTCGATAGATAAACCTGCTTGCCGTCGGCAGAAGCTCCCTTCCACGTAGTGTCTACAACGTCTGCTGCATAGACGTGTCGCCACGGGAACCAAAGAGTTCAGTAAAAGGGGTGGGAACCCGTCGCCGACGGCTGTTTGCTTAACGACTGACTGCTACGGCGATCGCGTCATAGCAGCTGTACTTCCGTCTGACGGAGCCGTCCTGAAAACCATGCTGGCTTAAAGTCCCTACTATCTATCTACAGCAGTGGTTTTCAACCAGTGGTCCTTGAGGGGGTTCCATGTGGTCCTCAGCCAAATGATGTCTACACAGTCTACACAATTAGAGAATGTAGAATAATTGTTATTTTGGTCAACGTTTGCCTTACCTCTCCTATGATGGTATGTACAGTTCCAACATCAATATTGCATGGAATTGTGGGGAAAATCTTATTCAATGATGGGAATGATTGGGTCTGAGACGCTAAATCTCATCAAATGGTGGTCCGTGGCTCAAATGCAGAATAAATAATGGACCTGGATATGAAAAAGGTTTAAAACCACTGATCTATTCTACAGTAATAAACCAAAGCAAAAACTAATAATACCTACAATCCCTGACAGGGAGGGGTAAAAAAAATGTAAAGCCAGTAGGGCATTAGTGTTCTTATTTTGACAATTTGCTGTGACCAGAGCCCAGGGTCCAGTGGAGAAGGAACATCTGTCTTTCAGAAGGTGATATTGTGCTACTGAAGGGCAAATCATGTTGTTGGCCGGCAAGACTGCCTGTTATGATGATGGCCACAGTGTGTGTGTGTGTGTGTGTGTGTGTGTGTGTGTGTGTGTGTGTGCGTGTGCGTGTGCGTGTGCGTGCGTGTGCGTGTGTGTGTGCGCGCGC
The DNA here is from genome assembly GCF_963921795.1 of Nannobrachium achirus. NCBI lineage: Eukaryota > Metazoa > Chordata > Actinopteri > Myctophiformes > Myctophidae > Nannobrachium > Nannobrachium achirus. The sequence continues at coordinate 37,100,716 of NC_137811.1, read as the reverse complement.
GTGCGTGTGCGTGCGTGCGTACGTGTGTGTGTTTTTGTGAATGAGTGTGATTTGTGTTATTGCCTGAGTGTGTGCTTGTGCACGTGTCAAGAGTTCTGTGCGCACATGTGTGTTTCTGTCAGAGGCAGAATGAGGGACCCAGCCGGTGTTTGATCATCACCCTGTTAAGATATAATGGATTACACACCTGTCGCTTTAACACACACACACACACACACACACACACACACGCACACGCACACGCACACGCACACACACACACACACACACACACACACACACACACACACACACACACACACACTCTCTGTCTGTCTGTCTGTCTGTCTGTCTGTCTGTCTCTCTCTCTCTCTCTATCCCTCCCTCCCACCACATTCCCCTTCTCCTCACAGCTGGGCCTGAGGAAGCAGTACTGACATATGGGCCGGCCAGCCTGGAGCATCGCTCAACTCACCATGCCAGGCTGGCAAAAGCACCCTCCTCCCCCCCATCAGATCTATGGCACTCCAACACCCTCTGTACCCCTGGCTGTGGAGTGACTAACATGAGGGAAGAGAATGATTAGGAAATTATTATTTCTTTCAGGTTCTGTGCAGTTTGCCTGTAAAGGTTGTTAAACACCGGGAGCGACGCAAGAAGTAGGGCCTTTAGGTTGCTGCTGCCACGTCTGTTGACATCCTTCTGGCTTATAATTTACAAATCAAATTGAAAGACGTTGATTGCTGTGCAGTTTTTCCCCCTAATAATAATACAGAATAAATAGAAAATATACACACACACAATACCCAAGGGTGATTCACAGTCTTTAAATTGATAACTATGGTTTGAGGGACATTCTTGTATTTTCAGCCATAAGCCAGTCACTTTAGTAATTACTAAATGTACTTATTCCTCTTCGTGTTGAATAGCACAGGGTTGTCTTCGCCAACGAACGCCAATGCTGTCTTGTCTGCTGCCCAATGCTGCATTTGTCCCCAGGTCCACCAGAGCTTGTTTCATTTATTTTACCTGTAAAGGGAGAGTCTGTCGTGGCTCAAAATATCCTCTGTATTCTCCGAGGACATCTTGTTTGGAATACATCTAGGCTAGCAAATATGCTATAAATATTCATGTACAATATACTATATATTTATATTTATATTATTTATATTTATGCTCAATAAATATATTTATTCAATCCAAGAATTGTCTGATTGAAATATACTTTCAGTACAAGCTCCACTCCTCACAATAAAATGATAGGATTCATGTTAAAGGTAAACCTTGTCGGTTTTGATCCCACTATTCTGATGTGAGGAGATCATACTGTACATATATTCTGGGGGGACAAATAGACCTCTGTCTTCTGTTTATGTTTACACATAATGTTGTCATCGCAAACTTATGATGTCAATCGTGTTATTTTATGCATAATCGGGTGTGTGGAATGATCTCCTCATACAGATCAATGGAATTTAGGAACAAAAGTTTCCCTGTAAATATCGGCCAGGGTCCCCTTAACCACTTAAACTCTATATACTGTACTTTGTTGGTCGCTGGGTCCCACAGGGCTCTGTACTTGGCCCACTCCCATTATTTTCCCTCACCAAATCTTGTAGCTGATACTCTCCCATGGGGATGGTGGTGGTGACCGTGGTAGGGTGCCAGGGTGGGTCCTCCTATGAGTCAAGTTGGCAGTGATGAATTGCAGTGTATTTGAGAGCAGTAGAGGAGGTGGTGAGTGGGCTGATTCTCGCTCAAGTGGACGTCATTGAGGGAAATTACCATGTTTAGCCCCATGTAATTGGCTAGTATTGACATGTATATGGCTAGTCAAGAATTAAACTTGTCTAGAGTCATGTATTTACGGTAACATCATTTTGTCCTTCAAGGGAAGGGTCTGAAATGTTTACTTCTTATCTAGATTTCCGTTGGTAGTTGGAGATCTGCTCATCTGAATTAGAAAAGACAAATAGCCTACCTGTGCCTCAGCCCACAAAATACATAACCTTCTTACAACTGGTTTGTGAAAGTATATGCAGCTCATGTCTCTTATTTGGTTGGTAATAGAGTGCTCTAATAGAGTGGGTTGGGAGGGTTTTTCAGTTTCTTCACTTTTGACAGATTTCTACATACACATTTATTTATTGAAAATTATATTGAAATGTATTGAACATTTTCTGGTACAGGATACTATCCTCTACGCCAGACTAAACGTATAGGTTCCGGACGGAACCATGTTTATTTAATACCGGAGGACAAGGTCCCCCTATGGGATAACAGCGCCATCTGGCGGTGCAACAGAGTAAACTCATCTACTCCCATACGAAAAATGTCATTTGTCGGAAGGGCTGTCAATCACAAAACGAGGGCACCGCCCCCGAGTGTATATAAACCCCCTGGGCTATCATGACTTCCTCTAAAGCCGCACCTCTGCGCCCGCAACTAGCGAACCGAGGGGCTTTATTCGGGGGACCTTGTCCTCCGGTATTAAATAAACATGGTTCCGTCCGGAACCTATACGTTTATTGTCATACCTCCAGACAAGGTCCCCCTATGGGACTCATACACTCCCCGAGAAGCCATGAACCGACAAGACCGTCGTGCACACCGACCACACCCGGAAGGAGGTCTCGTCAACCGACATGACCCCTCTCAGGACTGGTCCGACCCAGGCCCACAGGGCCTGGGCGTGTTCAGACAGAAAAGAGACCCTGACAGACCGAGGCCTGCCTTATGCACTAAGGGCAGATACAGGTCCGCCTTATAATACTACAGTAATATAAGGGAAAAACTCAGGGTCCCCCCCCAGGTATCCTAGAGACAGTAGCATGCTGTCCCAGGAAGGGGAGAGAGCCGCCCCACTACATAGTAGGCGGGGCAGCAGCACCCAGAACCGTATGCGCCATAGCAGAAGGCGCAACGTCCAGGTGATAGTAGGTCGCAAAGGTGGACGGCGAAGACCAATCCGCCGCCGCACAAATCTCCTCAATGGAGACACCTTTGGACAAAGCCCAAGAGGTAGACACACCCCTAGTACCGTGGGCCTTAAGTGCCTCCGGCACTTCAGACCCAGCACGGGTGTAAGCCAACCTAATAGCATCCACAATCCATCTCGACAGAGTGGGTTTGGACACCGCTTTTCGCTGACGGGCATTCATGACCACGAAAAGCTGAGAAGTAGACCTGCTGTCCACCGTCTTGTCACAGTAGGCCTTCAGGGCCCTAACTGGACAAAGACAATGAAGACGCCTATCCACCTCCGATGCAAACGGAGGAGGATGGAAAGCCGTCAAAACAACAGGTTCCTTCGGGACCACTCGGTTCTTAGGAATAAAACTCAATTGAGGTTTAAGAAGAACCTTGGAGTCATTATTGAGAAACCTCATACAATCAGGGCTCACAGAGAGCGCATGAAGGTCGCTCACACGCTTAGCCGTAGACAAGACAAGCAAAAGAGCTGTCTTGAAACTTAAATGTTTCAAAGAGGTCCTCCCAATCGGTTCAAAGGGTGCCTTGCAAAGGCCCTCAAGAACCACTTGTAGATCCCAAGCAGGGAACAAAATTCTAGTCACCGGTCTTAAACGGTCGACACCGTGTATGAACTTGACCACCTCAGGGAATTTAGATAGGCCCATGCCTGACACCCCCAGGTGACAGGCATCAATAGCCGCTAAATAACCCCTAAGCGTAGAGAACGCCAGACCAAGGTCCAGGCGGTCCCGCAAGAAAACTAACACCTTTTGGGCTGGAGCCAAGTGAGCCACCACAGGTGGCTCCTGTAGCTCACACCAGTCCAAGAAAGCATTCCACCTTCCATCATATACCACCCTAGTGGAGGGGGCTTTAGCACTCTGAAAAGTAGCTACAACCGCCATTGAGAAGCCTGCGGCTAGCAGGTTCTCCCTCTCACAGGCCAAAACCACAGGTCTAGGGCCTGGGGGTCGGGATGGAAGATATCGTCCCCCGCCTGGCGCAGCAGGTCCCTATGCAAGGGGAGCTGCCAGGGGGACCGGTAGAGCAGTGGGGTGATCAGAGACCTCCACACTCCCCTGGACGGTGCCACGAGAAGAACCTCCAGGTTGGAACTCCTGATCCTCTCCAGTGTGGGAAGGATCAGTTCCAGCGGTTGGAACGCATAGAGACGGCCTTCCGGCCACTCGTGTGCGAACGCATCCACCCCCAGAGGCGAAGGTCCCCTCACTGAGAAGTAGAGGGGGCACTTCGCGTTCTCCTGGGAAGCAAAGAGATCGAACCGAAGTTGACCGAACCTGGAGAAGATCTGTCTCACCACCGTCCACCGCATGGTGGAGAGACCAATCCTCGTAGCGAGGCTCCCCCCTGGACAACAGATCGGCGCCGCCGTTCTGAAGGCCTGGAACATGGGAGGCTCTGAAGGACCTCAGGCGCGGTACGCACCAGAGAGTCATCTCGCGCGCCAGCTGATCCAGCGTGCGCGAGGAGAGGCCACCTTGTTTGTTGAGAAAGTACAAGGCTGCCATGTCGTCCGTCCTGACCAGGACACGACAACCCCGGAGAAACGGTTCGAAATACTTGTGAGCCAAGTAGATCGCCATTAACTCCAGATAAATGATGTGGTACTCCAACGTGGCCGGGGCCCACAGACCCCTGGCTGAGCGCCCCTCGTGGGTGGCGTCCCAGCCCGAGCGGCTGGCGTCTGTGGTGATCACCTTGCGTGACACCACCACGCCTATGGAGACTCCACTCATTAACAACGCCTGGTCCCGCCATGGGACTAGCGCGTCCATGCAGGCCTGGCTGACCACCACTTCCCTGCACCCTTGCAGGGGAGGAATCCTGAGCGTCAGTGTCCACCGCCAGAACGGTCTCATATGAAACCTGCCCAGGCGCCGCTGAAGCCATCAGCCCTGCCAACTTCATACACTCCTTGTAACTGACCACTTGGTCCAATTGAAAGGAGCGAAGACACGTCAGGAACCTGTCCACCCCCTCCAGAGAGGCGGGCAGACATCGTGGTCGAATCCAGAGGTATCCCCAAGAAGGAGATCTGCTGGGAGGGCGTCAACATACTTTTGCCAAAAGGACGTTGAAAACCCAAGGCCTTCAGGTGGGCCAACACCAAGTTGGTGTGATATCCCTAATCCAGAAGGGATGCAGCCCCCCCCCCCCCCCCTTTTTTCCCGAACCAGGAAAAATTCGAGTCCAGAAACCAAGCTGGTTCAGGTCTCGCAAAAGCTCTACTACAGCACCATTGCATAGTACCGAGCTTATTTCCTCACTTAGAGCCCCTGCTTACCAGCGCGGGCTCGAGTGTAAATACCCCAGCTGGAAGCGGGGGTGGTTCAAGAAATGCAATCTAAGGCCACGTGTTACTGACGTAACACCCATTGCTCGGATTGCACAGTCTCCAATGTTTATCAGAATACCATCAAGGGTATTAAATAAACAAGGGTTCCGTTCGGAACCTAACCGTTTCACACAACGTGCTAACGTGCTGTGAAACGAGGGAGAAACCGTTAGGTTGCACGGGGGAGAAGGAACGTTGGGGATTAGCACTTCCGTATCCGGGAAGCTCCCCTCCTTATCCGGTGACGGCCGCGCCAACGGACGTGACGTCAACATGTTGAACGGTGGTGGAAAGAGAAACAGAAAGAGCATTCTGCGATATACGGTTGGTTACGTAAAAACATTTACCCCAGCACGGGGAAGAACGTGTAAACGTTTAAACCAGATCTGAGGCCTTTAATAGATCCTTGCAGGGAAAATTAGGCCAACTCATAATCCCACACACCGATAGTGAAACACTTCCTGTCCTGCACTAGAATCGACACTACAGTGCCGTTTAGTGTAGGCAGAGGAAAAATGCACATAGGAGAAACCGCACCACTGTGAACCGCAGTTAACATGGGTGGGAACCTCAGCATGTCTGCAACCCATTCTGATTGTAACCTGTCTGCATGACTGCATGACTGGGAAATCTGTTATCGTGAGTGAGTAGAGAGCCCTGCATGGGCTTCATACACTGAGTGGTTGCAAGCGATAAGAGGTTGTCCGTGCAAGTGTAGGAGTGAGCAGGCCACGCTTGCTCAAAACACTTTTTTTTTTTTTTTTTTTTTTTTTTAAGACTTTGGGGACAAGGGAGGCAGTAACCATTTTCATTATCCCTGCATGGAATAAGGAAAATAAATATTAGCGCCTGGGGGAAGGAGGTCCCTGTGTAGTCAGGGACCCCTTTACCCACAGTCCAAGGTCATTTACGCCACCTCATCCCACAGGTTCTGTGGGAGGAGTCCGGCTCGGCGTCCCTGAAGAGTGTTAAGATGCTGTACACAACACTCCATACTCCTGTTCTGAACTGAACTCGGCACGACAGTGCCGCTCAGTGGAGACAGAGGAGAATAGCACAGAAGAGAAGCTTTGTTATTGTGACTAATAGCAAAACAGTGGAGCCCATTGCAAACCAGGGAAAAACCTTTTAATTGTCACCAGTCTGCAGGACTGGGACAATAAGTAATCCTTTGAGTGAATAAAGAACCCTGCATGGGTCTCTATACACTAACTGGCTGTAAGCAGAGAGGAGGGTCCTTTGTGCTAGGGACTGAGAGGTAGGTAAACAAAAGTTTTGTTTCGACTACCATACTCTTACTGATGACATGGGAAAAAACTACTGGGCAACAGAGATTTTCATTCTCCCCTGCGTGGGACAGAACTCAAACGTCTGCATTCGGGGGGAGGAGGACCGTGTGCCGTCACGGAACCCAGACCCCGTGGAGGGCTAGGCCCTCAACCCTATGTCATCTAACACACCCACTTCCCACAAGCCTTGTGGGGAGAGCTGTGTTCAGTGCGCTTGGGCGCAAGTAAGTGGTCTCCTTGAGCCCCACCATGTGGAAAAAACCACAGTCCGGGTGCCGCAGACCCAGGCCCCCTTCCACTGGCACAGTGGAGGGGAGAGCGGGATGTACTGGGGCGCCGCCGACCCATTCCCCTCCTTCTGCATGGAGGAGGGGAGAGAGGGGGTAGAGGCGGAGGTGGGCGGAAGGATGCAGGGTCCTCGTGGAACCGAGGACTTGCAAGACTCACTTGTAGGAGGAATACTGGGAGAAGAGCCTGCAACCAAATTCCATCCCTCCTCATCCTCACTCTCAATTCATCCCCGCCTTTAACAGCGTTGTTCGGAGGCGTGCCACCAGAACATAAGCGTGCCAGGAAGATCCGGGCTCAGCCAGCATGGCCGAGAACGAAAAATCCAAGGGGAAGGAGGAGGAAGTCGCCGTTAGTCACCCCCAGCGTGGGGGCAGCCAGGCGGACCAGTAGGTTCTCTCCCCTGAATAAACGGCGCCAGCCGTACCAGGGAGAGAGGGCGGGAACCGGCGTCGCCGCTCGCCGCCCCCGGCGTGGGAGCGGCCAGGCGGGGTCCCTCGAAGTTGCAGACGCCAGCCGTAGGGCACCAGCGGCGCGCTGGAGCCCCCAATAGGCGTCGTGGCTGCAGGCGGGAACCGGAGCCGCCGCTAGCCGCCCCCGGCGTGGAAGCGGCCGGGCGGGGTCCCTCGAAGTTGCAGACGCCAGCCGTAGGGCACCAGCGGCGCGCTGGAGCCCCCAATAGGCGTCGTGGCTGCAGGCGGGAACCGGAGCCGCCGCTAGTCGCCCCCGGCGTGGGAGCGGCCGGGCGGACTAGCAGGCTCTCCTCCCTGGAACGGCAGAGCCGAACCGGCGGGAGAGAGGGCGAGGGCCGGCGTGTGGTCCCGTGAAGCTGCAGAACGCCAGCCGTAGGGCCCCAGCGGCGCGCTGGAGCCCCCGATAGGCGTAGTGGCTGCAGGTTGCGGCCCGGGGCGGGAAGCAGCGCTGTGGCGTACAGCACCGCGAGCCCCGGAGGCAGAAACAACGTGGCGTCGTGGCTGCAGGCGGGAAAAACCACGCCGCTAGCCGCCCCCGGCGTGGGAGCGGCCGGGCGGGCTAGCAGGTTCTCCTCCCTGGGACGGCGGCAGCCGAACCGGCGGGAGAGAAGGGCGAGAACCAGCAAGTAATCCCGTGACGTTGCAGCCGTCCGCCGTAGGGCACCAGCGGCGCGCTGGAGCCCCCTATAGGCGTAGTGGCTGCAGGCTGCGGCCCGGGGCGAGAAGCAGCGCTGTGGCGTACAGCGCCGCGAGCCCCGGAGGCAGCAAAGTCCGGTGGAGGGAAAAAACCAGGCAGGCCACAAGGCTAGTGGAGGCTAAGTGAAGGAAGCACAAACAGCGGGCACCGCTGCGTGCCCACAAACCTGCCAGGAGAGGCCCGTAGCCCTGGTCGGCGAGACCAGGGCGGCGGGGACAATACGAGAAACACCGGACAAACAGTGGAAAGTCCTAGCCAGCTAGAAGTAGAGACAATAGCGACACCCAAGCTAGGGCGCGCTAGCAATCAGTGCCCTGGGTGAGGGCCTTCTAGCATGAGGCTACCAAACAAAGGAACGAGCAAGCAAGGCCACTTGCTAACACTCGAAAGACTCACCACATGAAGCAGCCTGCGGGATCATCGAAGGAATTCCGAGGGTGGGTGTCCTCACCAGCGATAAGTCTCCAGCATCCAGCACACTTCCAGGGGAACAAGGATAGCAGCATGCTAGCCGAGGGCCGTGGAACATCGATAGCTTGAAGCTAGGCTAAGCTACAAGAGGCTATCGGACAATAACAAGCTCAGAGAAGAAGCTGGAAACTTACAGCGAGGAAACAGGTGAGAACGCCGAAACTGTTGAAGAACTGAAGAATAATACGTACAGGAGATATTCTATAAAGGCCAGTGGCCGACTTCCTAGCCGTCGCTTTAGGCTAAAAACTTTACAGAATTAAATTATATGGCTGAGTTCGCGACACTCTAGTTGCAGGTTAGCAGAGGTGCGGAAGAGGAAGTCATGATAGCCCAGGGGGTTTATATACACTCGGGGGCGGTGCCCTCGTTTTGTGATTGACAGCCCTTCCGACAAATGACATTTTTCGTACGGGAGTAGATGAGTTTACTCTGTTGCACCGCCAGATGGCGCTGTTATCCCATAGGGGGACCTTGTCTGGAGGTATGACAATAAACACAATATATCTATATTTTTAAATTGTGATTTTCATACCCTGAGACCCTGTATTTCACACACCCACTCACTCACACACCCCACCCCACAAATACATCCGTAACCCACATACAATCCTATACATATACACTCATAATTCCACATTTTACATTAACATTTTATAATCCCTCGGTTTACCAGTCTCATGAAATCACAAGCCAGCCCTATACGTAATTGCACAAAAAGTATTTTGTTTACCAGAATTTTTCAAGTCTATTCTTAAAGGTATTGACTGAGCCCCTTCTCTGGAAGTTTGCTCACGAGTCCACGCTCTTACAGCTCGACGTGTAAAGAAATTCATTCTCTTTTCAGAGTGACAAAGAGAAAGACACGTACTCTACAGTAGAGAAAACCTTTTTTTTTCCTTCTGTACATTATGTAAGCCATTGTTCTTTTGATGTCACAAGGTCTATAAACTTTTCAATCCAACATTCCCCACAGCAGCTAAACTCTGTGAGAAGGTTACAGTATATTGGTGCTATATGTTTGCTGCAACTCCATACTCTACCATAAACTATCCCTTATCATCTTCTTCATTGCGACAGTGCCGGTGCAGAGCTTACTCTCACATTATGGGACCACTTTGCTAATTACATGTATTGATACCCCCATAAAGCAACACTGTGACTACAGCATAAAGATACATAATACTTTATGGTGCCATCAATGAGAAGTAGCTAGAATGCGTTGTTAATTCAGGATCATTGTTTCTTATCAGCAGTAAAACATTCAATTATTGGAACAGAGTTGGCCTACTGCTGGTCCACTACTCTGTTAGTGTTTCTTGGTTTGTTACAGGCAAGTTCCAGACATTGACAAATCTGGACGTTGAATGGATACAGAAATGATGGGAAACTGCTGGTACCAGTCTGTGATGTGTATGTCTAATATTCAGTTGATTGATTGATTGATTGAATATTTTATTAGACAGAGATGCAAGCAGCACAAGTACACTTGGTGCAGTCATACACTTGGTGAACACCTTTCTAAGGGAGTGATAATGACCTCCCTCTTTGCCCTCCTGAAAGGTGCATTTTCACTTTCAGGCCTTTTTTAAAGGAAGCCAGTGATCCACATTTTTAAGGGATGGGGTCAGGGCATTCCACACTGTCCTATAGGCGGGTGGTACGAGATCTTTGTTGTCCCTCTCTCTCTCTCTAGTATTGTGGCTGTGGGTGTCGCTCACTTTTTTTGAGGTATTAGTTAGATATGCATTTATTGAGTGCATTGTGGGAAAAGTCGCGTTGACTATTTTGAAAGACAATCTCATTTTTACTTGCTTAAGCCTGTCTTCTACCCTGAGCCACCCTAGGCTAGAAAAATGTGTTGGAAAATATTCATCTTCATGATATGGACTCGACTGTTGACTGGTGGTTTTCGATAGCTTGACATCCTTCTCAGTGACAATGCAATTTAGTTTTTCGTTTTTTCAATATGAGCAACATGACTGAGCCCGAACTGAATCTCGACCATCAATCATAAATATGCGACCGACCCGGGTTAACCACACTCTCCAGTATATTGCAGTACATATTTTGTTTGTTTGCTCCAGCTGAAGAATGTAGCTAAAATTAGTTCATTTTCATGGCTTGGGAGACATTTCAAAGCAGGAAAAGCTCTAGTTGACATTGTCAGTGGTCTTTGTGTCCTTAGAGGACAAAGTAAAAGTGAGAGTGAACGCTTAAATCATTTTTAAGAAAACGTATTGTTTTACATGTCCTGAACATGATGTCATGAAACTGCATCATGTCAAACAAATTTGGTTCTACTACAATACTGTATACTAAAGTACGGAGCCCCCTAGTGGCCACTGGAGGGGAAAAAAATATATTACGCTAATTCCTATTACGCTAATTACTATTTCGTGGCCACTAATTACTATTTCGTGGGCACGAATTACTATTTTGTGGCCACCAATTACTATTTGGTGGCCACCAATTACTATTTCGTGGCCACGAATTAACATTATATATATTTTTTCCCTCCAGTGGCCACTGCGGGGCTCCCTACTAAAGAAATATCCTGTACTGTATTCAAGAAAGAATTGTCTTGGTTTCAGAAACAAAAGGAACTCAGGGAAATCATTTACTGGGGATGCAATATAGATTTAATTGCGACAGCCAGGTCGCAGTTACCATCAAAACCTCCGCTGTCTGTCAGTCAGTCAGTCAGTCAGTCAGTCAGTCAGTCAGTCAGTCAGTCAGTCAGTCAGTCAGTCAGTCCGTCCGTCCGTCCGTCCGTCCGTCCGTCCGTCCGTCCGTCCGTCCGTCCGTTTATCTCTGCCACCGTTGCCCGGATCCATGCCAAACATTGCACACACACTCCTTGGCTGCCAAACCACAACCCCCTCATTTCTCACATGCCCCTCTTCTAGTGCCATCATGAGGCCGATTCTTGCAAAACACATTTTTGGACACTGCTCCTACAGATTTTGCCCTAAAGTCACGCAAAGCGTTACACAGTATCTCTAAAGTCATGTCATCGACATGGATCTGTCCCATTTCCCATATTCCCTCCTGATTGCCTACCATTGCCTTCTAAAGTTTGTGTATGCGACCTGACGGTCACTTATCTCCCGATTAGGGAGTCTTACTGGTGTACTACATGTTTTAAACCTGCGTATCATATCATCAATGTTGTGTATTTCTTTGATGTGGAGAATCAGACACTTTAATAATCCATACTGTACCTACTGTGCTGAGAATGTGTTTGTTTATTTAGTTGTTTTTAAGGTTCCACGTCCACGACCATGACTACATTTTATTTGTGAGGCAGCCTCAGTCATATTGACTCGGTGGTTGAACCAGCTCATTATTTTTTGTAATAAAACCTCCCCATGTGTTTTTGGATTTTGCCTGACACACAACAAAGAGTATTCTTATGAACACGTTCAAACTGGGGCCTGATATTTTCTGAGCACTATGCTCACAGCATGTTGTTAAAACTAGATAAAAACAAGCTCAGTGAAACCTTTTAGTGCATAATTGTTCAAACAAACGGGGCAAGATGACTCAATAAAGAGATGCTCTCTGCATGCTCTATGCATGCATGTAGAGGACTCATAAAGAATGCATGGTACATAATCAATTTTTCATTGAGGAAGTTGTATTCTAATCAAATTTCCAACAAGCAATAACATTGTCTTGGCAAGTGATGTATCACACCATGTACTTTTGTGTAGGACAATCATATATACCCTTGATTTATGATGAGCATACATGAAGCAGTTCACAGAAAACAAGGCAGATCCTGTTTCTGCTATATTGTGAAGTGGCTTCCTGTTGGCCAAACTGAATATTAACGTGTGTGCGTGTGTGCGTGCGTGAACTCTGAATCTCTGGCGTTTAAACAAAAAAGTGAATTAACAGCTTACATTTTGGGAACCTGAAAAATGGGCCATATATTCCATAAAAAGCAGTTTTCCTACTGCCAGAAAGTGATTACCGTTCCTGCCTGGTCACTGGAAGGTATTTTCTGCATCATAATGGCTTATTTTATTTTATTGGGGGTTCTAGTTCAAACATTATAGTCCAATCAGACCAATATATCAGTGATTATACCTGTAAAAGGCCATATATGCCATAAAAAGCAGAAAGTTATTGCCGCTCTTACTTGCGGTATATTTCAAACATTATAGCCCAATCAGACCAATATGCCATACATATATACTGTATATTAGAGCTGTCAGAATTGGCCACAAATGACTTCCGAATATTCAGTTAAAACATGTGGTTTTGATCCATTTGAACCTATCACATTTGGAATGTAAATTATTTTAAATATAAAATATTGTACACAGTAAAACACAGCAGAAGTCTTTCTCTATTATTGGCTGGCCACGGTTGGCTGAGAAAAGCACTCTCTTGCTTGATCAAATGAATGATTACTTCATACAGTACGTATTTTATTCTATAGCCAATAAAGCTGTAATGGTTTAGATTCAAGCCAGGACTTATCAGGAGAACGGAGATGCATCGCTCCAAGGATGTGTTCATTCTGCTGCTGTGTTGGAAGTTGGAACTAGAGGTCTTCACAGGTCCAATTTTACCTACACGAACCCAAATGGACCCGGGAAAAATGGACCTGCCTTTTATTGGAAATATGAGATCCGATACCCGGACTAGGGCATTCACGAATAGTGATTTTTAGTATTCGAATTATTCTACTTCAAAGTATTCGAATAGTCAAATATTCGACAGGACTGGCCAAACTGTCAAAGTTGCGAGGCGTTGTGAGCATGTAGATCTGCTACTTTCACAATATTTATCTGCGGAACCGAGTCACATTAAATGTAATACCTACAATTCCAAGTGCTTGTCAGGGTGGGGGTCCCCAGTTCAAATATGTTTATTTTGGGGGTCACGGTCTAAAAAGGTTTGAGAACCCCTGTTATAGAGCATTAACAAATTCATCCACCAGGGGCATTGGCAACTCATTCTTATGACTTCCTATCTAGCCAAGCTTTATAAACTATAAAAAAGCAAATATTCGACTTTGGTGATCAACGTCGAATCGTGACTTTGATATTCGAATATTCGAATATTTGGTGAATGCCCTAATACCCGGACAGAACCAAGACATGTCAGAGCCGAGCCGAACGGACCCGCCTATTATTAGAAATATGAGATCGTATACCCGAGCAGCACCGAGGCAGCTCGCCTCTCGTTGACCGGAGGAGAAAAAAGGGGGGTGCGAGGGTAGCCTTGGGATCCAGACTTTTAGTGTGGGGTGATTCACAGCTGTGACAGCCAATCGGCCGGGTCCACTCGACCCGGCACCGAAGTCACTTCCTGTGAATGGACCCAGACCCGGCTTGGTGCCGGGTCGGATCCCGGGTAATTTCGGTACCCGAAGACCTCTTGTTGGAACCATCTTTATCTCGAAATGAAGCGGGAAATTATAATTAATCCAATCTATTCGTTTTTTGTTTAAATCAAATTAAGGTAGGCTACTGGTGAAATATGATTGATGAAGTAAAGCCTTGAGGTGAGACTTCTCAGAATGACGGCTCTGTGATCTCACGAGACCAGCAGCCGTTTAAGGTTACATGTGCCTATAGAGTCTCGCAAGAACTCACGTTGCAAATTTCTTTTTATTTAATTTGAATTCAAACCTTAATTTTTATAGTCGAATATTTTTTTATTTTTTAGATTCTAAGGAATATTGGAATATGGAGTATTAATTGACAGCCTTAATATACTGTACAGTATACATACAGTATATATATATATATATATATATATGTCACGGTTTGTTAGAGAAACAGGACGGTCGAGAAACGTAGCACTCGGCGTGCAGCACGGGGCGGAACAAGCGGTCGCCCACAGCAACGTCCTCCAGGCGGAGCCGCTCGATTGTCCAGTGTCCACGACATTACAATCGGCGCGCAGGCCAGCGGACCTTGGTCCTGCTCTTCGCCCCCGAGCACCGCAGGTGCGAGTGGCCGCGAAGAGCGGGCCAGGGCCGCGTGGCCGGCGGAGCGCCGCGCGAGTTACGAAGCCGTGGTGAATGCAATCGTTATATTTATGCCCAGGCCGTAAGGCCTGGGCAAGCCCACGATAAACGCCCTGTCCAAGTGACTACAATATAGCAGCTAGGCTAGGCTAGGCTAGGCTAGGCTAGTAAATAAAGTCGCAAATATAGTCGCAAACGAGTGACGTCAGCGCCTTCACTAGTGAATGCATAGAGTATGAGTGAATGGCTGTCGTACGCCACCTGGTGGTGATTGGTGTGTGGTGAACGACAAAACAAGCGCTCTTACATAGAACGTCCTGCGTTACCCAAACATCCGGTAACATATATATATATATATATATACACACTCATCAGTATATTAATACGCACGCACGCACGCACGCACGCACGCACGCACGCACGCACGCACACGCACACAGACACAGACACACTCCTACTCAATGCTTTTTTACAGGGCTCCTTTTGACTTGAGTGGCACTCAGTTGTCTTGTGGGACATATACTGTATAGATGAGAGTGACCTGACAGTGTCCTTCTTTGTTATTGGCTTGGCCCCAAAGCCCTCAGGCTGTACTATCCTCCACTGCACTGTGCCTTTAGTGCCACTGTCTGACAGCGACTCTGTGTTCACAGTCACCCGCTCTTCAATGTTCCGACATTCTCTGCACTTGAAGGCACAGCAAAACTAGATAATCAAACACTCATGGCTGTGAAAATGTGCCTCTGATTTCTACAGGACAGACAGAGGGTTACCTAATATTTATATAGTTCCTATTTTCAGTTTACTATTTAGGCATTTAGCAGACGCTATTAATCCAGAGTGACTGTATAAGCAAGGTAATACATCAACATAAATACATAACATTCCATTTTGGGTGGAAAAACATCATATGACGTCGTTAACCATTACATACTACACCGGCCTACTCGGATTAAAAATGAATGCCCTATTTGGGTTTTGGCAAAAGGGCCTTTCTGGTGGAGTTTGCATGTTCTCCTTGTGTCTCCCAGGGTAGGTACCCTCACTCTATACTGCCTCCCCCTGGCCAGCCTGATGGAAGGGAATGGAACTGGTTAAAAAAAAAATGAATTAATTCATTTTATGAATGCGGGATTTTGGGGCCGTCTGTTTTGGTCCTCTGAAGTGTGATTTATTTTTGAGCGGTGGTCACAACGCTCCTATACGTGGCCGTGTGTGTGGGTATGTCTGTCTCCGTCCGTGTCTGTCTGTCTGTCTGTCTGTCTGTCTGTCTGTATGTAGCCTACAGTACCTTTTGTGACCACACATGTTAAGGGAGGGGCGCTGTTTTCAGGCCAGGCCAGGCACACACACACACACACACACACACACACGCACACACACACAGGGGGGAAGGGGGGAAGGGGGGAGGGTGGTGGGGGTGGGGGGGGGGTGGGTAAGAGGGTGCTGTTGAGACTAGCCTGGGGGGGGGGGGGCGACAGAATTCATAGATCTAGAACACATAGAATTCATAGATATAGAACACAGAATATGTACAGTACAGTACAGTTAGGTACAGTAGAGTACAGTAAACCACCGCTCAGTTCACACGGGTGTGATTTTTGAGCGGTGGTCACACCGTCTCCATAGCGTGGCCGTGTGTGTAGGTATGTATGTTTGTTTGTGGGTGGGTGGGTCTGTCTGTCTGTATGTAGCCTCAAGCCTGTGGTGTAGTACCTTTTATGACCACACATGTTAAGGGAGGGGCGCTGTTTTCAGGCCAGGCCAGGCCAGGCACACACACACACGCGCACACACACACACACACACACACAGGGGGGGGGGGGGGGGTTAAACCACCGCTCAGTTCACACAGGTGTGATTTTTTCTTTTCTTTTAACACCAAATCTCCTGCCAGAAAATAGCCGATCTACAGGCTCACAGTGCATCGTAGCTTGTTCCCTCCAGAATAGGGATGCTGGGGTTTGAGTGGCTAAGCCAAATCAAATATGGGGGGCAGGATAGGGACACTCAGTTTAGGCATATGTATGTACTGTATGTACTGTATCATGTGCATTGACTCTGTGCTCTCCACTTGCAGGTACACCCTTTGCTGATGCGCGAACGGCGCTCAGAGTCTCACAGGAACAAGCTGCTGCGGCGGACAGTGAGCGTTCCTGTTGAGGCAAGGCATCATCCCGAGATGGGTGAGCAGACCAGCCTTTGAACAATCAACATCTAATGACAGTGTTTCATAATACGCTTCATTCTCTTTTAACTCTCAAATGGCAAAACATCCATGACACCCTGATTGAAAACAAAAGTCTTTATGTGCTTGGCTGCACAGTAGGCCTATTCCATAATGTCCTATACGTGTCGTTGATACTTGCCATCATATTATACGGTTAAGTAGACTCATGCAATAGCTGTCTATCTGTGAATATCCACACCGTCTCCTTTCCTGTCATTGCTTCTCACTGAGCGTCTGGGTAAAAATGTGCATTAATTCTTGCCTGCACTGTGTGTTGCCTACAGGCCTCAGTTCTGTGTTTCCTTTCTTCTTGGACATATCCTCTCTCATCTGTTGTCCTTTTTCTCTCTCTCTTTGGGACGTCTCCTTATTACTCTCTCTCTGCGGTGCACTTTGTCTCCATTTGTTTTCATCAGACTCAGTTTTTCTGGGGCCTCTGTGGATGCCCTGCTCAGTTTCTCCTCATACCTTCACTCCCTGCTTTTCAGCTATTTTAAGTGCCTCCCTTGTGTCTATGACTCTAACATTGCTACTGCTGCCCTTTGCGTCACTGCGGATTCAACGAGACGGACTCTGCCCCCTGTTTTATACATGTGGCCTCTCGAGGTTAAAAAACGGACGTGAATTGACGTGATTTCAAAGTCTGTTGACACAGCAATACTGGCCTTTATTGTCACAGAAGCATACTGTAAACATGCTCACACTTACTAAGTGGGTACAAGTGCAAGATAAATGATGTGGCCATCTGTGGTGCCCTGCACATCATAACATCACAGTAATAAGTGAATCAAAGACAACCATTAGTAAGGACTGTCGTAAGGCCGCCGTTATCGATGTGTTCTCACAGGAAGTGTTTATGACACAATGACCCAACCTTTTCTGGATCAGGGCCCACTTGAAAGCTGATGGCTGCTCATCAGATGCTTATGATGAGCACTCTGGAGGGTGCCGTTAGGGCCAGGTTTGGTCTCTTGCTCAGGGACACTTTGGCAGCCCATCCGCACTGCCAGCGACGCGAGCGAGCAAACAATGAAATATCATTAAACTACATTTGTTTCAATGAGACCGTCCTGACGTACCGCGAGCAACAACGCGTCGTGCACGTCGTCCGCCCCTCCTATATTCGCTCGCATGGTCTCTATTTGAGCGAAGTTTCGCAGCCATGTTCCACCCCCAAACACCTTTTATTATAATGTATTTCTTTGATTGGTTCAGGCTACATCGCAACGCAATGGCCGACGCTCCATATGAGGACAGCGCTGTCGGAACACTCGCTCGTTGGCAGTGCATATGAGCTGTGACACGTTGACTGTCCTTACATCAGCTGGGTGGCTGATGTAAGGACAAGGACACCGAACTGTGATTGGTAAAACACACTGTGCTTCAGTTGGCTGTAATGTTCCAACACAACAGGCACCATGTCCATTCTTCTTCATCGTCCTTGATGATTGGTTGGCGACATTTTTTATTTCACAAGATTCTTTCTTGCGACTTGATTGATTTGAGCACTTTAAAGTCGAGGCAATTGACATGTAATTAAGTTGTTGATCCTTTTTAGAATGGAATAAATGTTTTATACAAACATCTGGCTTAATTAAGTAGCACAATTACGATGAGGGAAATGATCATGTTGACTGAGGAAAGAATTGCAATTAGCCTCCCTTACAGTCCTTGTCCCTCTTGTCCCAAGTATTGCAGGTACTCTGTTTTTAAGACTATATGAAAACAGCTTATTTTTTATTTTATTTTTGTCTGTAGAACAGAGGAAAGCAGAAAATGTATTCAAAGCCAAAACTTGTGATCTTTGAACTTGGGTTTAAAATGCATTAAACGTGTATTTTAAGCAGGAACATCCTGTCTGTCCGTCCGTCCGTCCGTCCGTCCGTCCGTCCGTCCGTCCGTCCGTCCGTCCGTCCGTCCGTCCGTCCGTCCGTCTGTAGCTGACATATTCTGACATCATATTGTTGACTGTCAAGACTGCTGAATATCATCACCTGGATATCCATATATGGAGCTGGTCAATACCTCTACATCTGACCTCACGGACTCCATACTGTATATGGATATAGCTGACCTATTCTGACATCACAGTGATGACTTGACCCGCTCGGCAGAAGGGTTTACATTCCAAAGCGCCCCTGTGCACACGCCCATGTGCACACACTCATGTGCGCGACCTCGCTTCTCACCCTTACGGCGTCTTACTGGTAGTATATTATGTACAGTATATTTCTGTATGTAGGCCTACAATAGGGCTGGGAAATTAAACAAAAATTCTGTATATCAAAACCAATATTTAGAACCAATAATCGACTTCATCTTGCTCATGTACTGTATGTTCTCAATGGGATTTTTACCTGTAAATAAATGTTTATATATATATATATATATATATATATATATATATATATATATATATATATTATTTTTTTTGCAATTTATTTTTCTGTATATCAATGAATCAACACTTTTTTTTATAACAGACTAAATCGATTAACCTGTTAACCCTGTATTATACTGTACTTTGTTGTACAATGGTGATTTTCACTATATGCACGTTTGTTTAAAACTTTAAACGTTCATTAATCATAATCGAGGCAAAAGTTTTAAATAATCGTCATATCGACCAGCCCTAGCCTGCAGTAGGTTGACAAATTGTATCCGGTACAGACCTTTGGAATGTGAGCCTGAGCCTGAGGGCATGATTACTAATTTGTTGACTAATTATTTAACAAAGCTCACAACACTCTAGTGGCAGAAACTCAATTATTTTATGACAAGAAAGGGATTTCCTTATTAGTCTTTAATCTTTTTTTATTTTGAAGTTACGTTGATTAACACAGGTGCATTGTGGGCAAACAAAATATTTTTCTTCCACCTCACCAAGATAGCATGCGATCGTCCCCTGAATATGGCCTTTGGGTTTGTTGTTTAAATTCTAAATGTAGTCAGTCTGTGAATGTTCAGCTGGGAGGAGTTAGCCACAGGGCATATTTACAAACACTTCATAGCTGATTGGTGGTAACTTTGCCTGAGTATTAATTCATCCATTCAAGTTAAACTTTGCATGCTTTCTTACAATTCTTTCAGGAAATTCCTTCTCTCGACTGAACAGTCAATTCTGATAAGCTTCGCTGTTGTAATTGTTAATAAGCTATACTGGCAGCTTACAATATAAATGATAAAGTATAATAATTGATTACTTTTATTTGATACACTGCGTAACTGGGTTGACTGCAGGAAAGGCAGTGGCTGAAAAGTATTAAGAATTAAATGAAAATAATCACACCTGTGTGAACTGGAGGCTGTGCACCACTGGGTGGGCATGTGTGTGTGTGTGTGTGTGTGTGTGTGTGTGTGTGTGTGTGTGTGTGTGTGTGTGTGTGTGTGTGTGTGTGTGTGTGTGTGTGTGTGTGTGTGTGTGTGTGTGTGTGTGTGTGTGTGTGTGTGTGTGTGTGGCTTGTCATTTTATCATCTACTCAGGCTTTTGGGAACACCCGGGACAGTATTTAGATATTTGATATTCATTTGATCAGACACGCCCCCTTCCTATACAAACTCATTGTAACGTCAAACTCCATTTTAACCTTGATAGATTAATCGAAACACCCGCCCTTGGTTCTGGTGATCATCAGTATTTAAATTTCATTTTTTCTGTTGGCTTCATTTTGCTGGTTGCATGGCCCAGCTACCAATCTTGCGTTTTAAAATCACCCAACTACTGTATGTGATCATACGGTTATCATCTGTGATGGGTACAACTGAGACGGCTCAGTTGCCAGCTCGTTTTATGACCCCCCCCAAACATATACCGGTAGTTGGTTAAATCATGAGGTCATACCATAACTTGTGATTGTACAGTATCTGCAGTTTTTTCTTCTTTTTCTTTTTTCTTTCTCAAAAAATGGGTGGGATGGATCAGGGTCCCGAATCCCTATGAAATTGGGTGGGATGTATTACCACTTCCCCTTGCCATCTGTGCCCCTGGAGCTGAGTGAAGACTTGGAAACGATAGTGAAATTCACTGATATTTTTTCCATGTACCTGTCCATGTTGTCATTATATCTGTGAGTGACATGCACAGACTGTAACTGACACACACAGTCTGCAAAGAATATGAGTTTGCTGATTCTATTAGTGTGTGTGGCGTCATAAACCTCCAGTGTCTAAACTTAGCCATGTCTAAACTAGTTTGTCTTTAATCACCATAATTGTATTTCAGTTGATAGTGTACTGTATTCCAAACTTGAGAACACCTTCATTGGAAAGGGAAGACTTTACTTTACAGCATGAACAACTGCCACTCTGTGGCCCTGGAATATATACTGTATACTGGAGTTCTCAAATTCTGCCTGAACCCGACCATATCTGACTGACCCAACATCTAGGGCCGGGTAGGGCCTAAAATGTATGCTAATTATTAGGGCCAGGTCGGGCCTCGGGCTCAATGAAAAAAGAAAATATTTGTTATTATTTTATTACTTTTACTCTGTGATAGAGTTCTCAAATCCTTCACAAACCTGAGCATACCTGATCAAACATTTTTGGGCCAGGTATAGGTAGGGCTGTCACGATATGACATTTTACATGACGATTAATTGTCACTCAAATAATTGTCGATTAACGATTTAATTGTGTTTTTGTCATTGACAATTACATTTCTGTTTGGCTTTTAGGCTTTGAAGTTGCACATGGCAGATATGACACAAAACCTAAATACACAAAGAAATTACTGACATATTTGACAACTTACTACTTAAAAAATAACTTTGATAGTGGAAATAGCCGATCTACAAGCTCACGGTTGTGAGCTTGTAGATCTGCTATTTCCACTATTTCGGACATTTTTCAACATTCACGATTATGACGATTATGACAAAATAATCGCGATAATGTCAAATAATCACGATTAGACGATTATGTAATAATTGCGACAGCCCTAGGTATAGGGCCTAAAATATATGTTAATTAGTCCGTCCGGGCCTCGGGCCAGCCCAGTTAGGGCCCAGTTAGGGCCGGGCCTTCATTTTCAGTCCCATTGAGAACTCTACTGTATATACAGTGTAAAGATATTTGGGGGGATTTTCTGCCATTATTGATTGTTATTGATTGCTGTATCTGTCAGCCAATCTGGGCCGTGGTCCAGCGCTCCAGGCACCTACGCGACTTCGTTCCAGACGAAAAAAAGTATGCCTCTAGACTAGAGTTAGTGGCAGAAAGTTGCCAGAGTGGAATTTTAACCGCTCACTCTAGAAAACATAAACAATCTTTTCACATTCTCCACATGATATATTTACAGATTCTTATGTTGCCAAAGTGTCCCTTTCAGATGTGTTTATACAGATGCAGCCATTAAAACTGCATGTCAGTTGGGCAAGGCAATGAGCTCCAGCACGCCGTGATATCATGAGCATGAACTTTCTCCTGTTCCTTCGGGCATTTCAATTTCACAATTATTCACACTTCCACAACAGGCCTAGAAGTTTTATCCCACAAACAACTTTGCAATTTACATTCGCACTTATTTATTTGCGGATCAGAAAATGCATTACCGGCAGATCATGCTCACAACGCCTCGCGTTGCGAGGCGTTGTGAGCATGTAGATCGGCTATTTTCACAATTTCTGCCTCTAATATTTGACAATTTGGCCAATGTTTAATTTGTCATTTTAGAGGTATTAAAAAGTCCTTTATTTGTCACTTTAGAAATGTGAAGATACCCTCTATACAATTAAAAACGTTATGTTGGTTTGCTCACTGTTGAGTGAGAACAATGTAAGTTAATCATCTGGGGACCCCCCAAAATAATTTGGGGACCCCCCTGGGGGGGCCCACATGCTGAGAACCACTGCTGTAGTCAATATTTACCATACATTTTGTTATGACTGTATGCAATGGAAGTTATATGATAAAACTACTGAGGATTACAAATCAAATATACAGTGTCTTCCTTTACATAGTTTAAGTCTGATGCAGTAGTTTAGCTTAGAGGCTTCCACTTCACAGTGTGGCAGATATCAAAGAGAGTGTTGTGCATCTCTGTGAACCGGTGTTAGGTAAGGGCATTAGGGTGCCAATCCAGGTTACACCACTTTAGAATGACAGTTTATGAATCTTGTGATTCTGTCTTAGGATGTAGTGAAGATCCCCTCCCTAGAAGGCTCATCTTTGGAGGGATTTGCTGAGTCATCTCGCCGCGTCTTGCTGTGGAAACAGGGACTGAATACAAATGGTGTGCTATGCTGTTATGTTCAGTGTTTGATGGACACAGACAAAGAAGTTGCTTGAAAACAAAGATTGCAGCAATTTTGTACAGAGCTGCATGCCAGCTGGTTTCAATCGATAGGTTTTTGTGTGTGTGATGCTGTGCTTTATTTAAACTAGCCCTTACCCGTTCAAAGATATGAGCTCCAAAATGATGTGCAGTGTGTGGGTTATGGGATGTGCACTGTGCACACAGTATATGAGGGATGGAAAGTAACTTTAACTGGTGCTTGCATGATGTAGGAGCATCAATGTAAGAAACCCGTTTCGTTTAATGGCTACAGAGATAGTGAGTGAGATACACTCACTCACTCACTCACTCACTCACTCAGACATTCGCAAAATTATAGTATAGATGTTTTAATAATACAGCTTTATAGCATAGTTTACCTTATACAGTGTCTACAAATTGTTTTATTTAGAACCATATTTGAATGGTGCTACTGGCAGGCTTTTAGATGTAGTTGAGGAGCTATACTATTTCTTAATATATAATGTATCTATTTTATTGAGACATTAGTTTGAGTCTACTGCTTACAAACCTCAACATTATAGTCACACGGACATTTATGTTCCTGCCATATTCCTCTAAATGCAAAGTGCTGTACTGTTTAATTACTAGAGGCTTCATTTACCTGGTCACATTGGAACCAAAAATGCCTGGGAGCCACTAAATTAACCAAGCTGTTAAGTGATGTATGACGTCCCAAGACCCTAAAGCCATAGACTTTTGAACACCAAATTGCATTGTGATGTGTGTGGCCTCATTCACAAACTGCACACATACTGTAGTAACTTATCTATCTATCTACACAGTATCTATCTATAAATACATATTGGGCAGGGATGGCCATGTTGTTATTAGACTCGTTGAATACACTATTTAAACATGAAGATTATGTAACAGCAAAAGCCTTTATGAGTGATGTACCCTGCAGGCCAGTGTGACATTAACAAGATGTTGTATCATACCTCAAAAATGAAGGAAAAAAGGGAAAAAAGGAGAGAAAAGAAGCACAGTTGAGTTTGACTGACAGTTGGCTAGTAGGCTACTGGACTCTCCAAGACTTTAGCTTTTAGGTGTGGTTGTCCGTGCACACATGTGTACATCTATATATACTGTATGTAAACAATAAACCAACAAATAAACTGAGGACAGGCCCTTCTACACACACACACACACACACACACACACACACACACACACACACACACACACACACACACACACACACACACACACACACACACACACACACCTCGCTGGTTATGAGTCCTGCGGGACTTCCAGTATCTGCAGTGAGATGATGATTAAAATTTCAACTAAGATTGGACTCACCAAACTTCAGCTCTCACTAAGGTGTTTCTAACAAAAGAAGATAACAACTCCTTATCTCTGCTGACTGAGCAGTAGGATTCTGTTCATATTGCTAGATTGGCCATATTTCTGTTCTCCCTTGTGAATCATTGGCTATAGGCACTGTTGCGAATTTAAACCCAGCCAGGGCCCCTTGAAACCTGAGCTCCCAGGACCCCATTAATGAGTGTACAATGAATAAAAGTAAGCTTAAGTCTTTAAAATATAACAATTGCGGGGCACCGGCTGGCCTAGCGGTCCAGGTGCATGCT
Source organism: Nannobrachium achirus (assembly GCF_963921795.1). NCBI lineage: Eukaryota > Metazoa > Chordata > Actinopteri > Myctophiformes > Myctophidae > Nannobrachium > Nannobrachium achirus. Next base: position 37,076,078 of record NC_137811.1, on the reverse strand, counting down.
GCATGTGCCTGGCAGTGTGTCGAGGGTTCGAGTCCCGTTCCTGGCGACCTTTGCTGCGTGTCGCTCCCCATCTCTCTCCCCATTTCTTGTCGGTCTGCCTTCCTATCAATAAGGGCATAAAAGCCCAAAAACAAATCTTAAAATATAACAATTGCAACTACTGATGATTACTTAGCAGTTGTTTAAGAACCAAATTGGTCATCATTCCAAAGCATTTGGGTTATAGAATGCTGTTGCTTTGTAGTGGCAAAATGCTACACAGTGCACCATTATAACACTCCACAATCAACATCTTAGGCACAAAAGCTGGTCAAAGGCATGCATACAGGAAAATAAAAAAACTAAATCACACCCAGTTCAGACGTGGGAATCGGCAGGCTTCACTGACGCCAAATACAAGCATTTTACCCTGGTATATTTGGCTTGTTCCAGGTCCACTATCCATCTCTAGCCTGGAATCCAGACTTTTTTTTTTTCTTTTTTTTTTACTTCGCTTCTCAATCTGGGAAGCCTGATTTCCGAACGTCACCTGTTTGTCACGGATGCAGAATGAATTGAACCCAGAAAGCAGAGCCACAACAGAGTAGATTCTGACATACAGTATTTAATGACTGAATGAGGCAAACCTTACACCATCATAGAAGGCAGGAATCAAACAGTAGATGATGGCAACAAAGGAACATCATGACAGGAAGATATGAACTGACAATGAGTGTGTGCAATGAGTCTAGTTTTATAGGGAGCTTGGCTATTGGAGAAGTGTTCACAGGTTTGTAATGGGAATGGCACTGCTGTGCTGATGTGGGATGGAATGTGGGAGTGGCCGAAGTGGAGACACGGTCTGTGGAAAGACAGACCGTGACAATACCCCCCTCTCAAGGGACGGATTCCAGACGTTGCACCACGCTGGCCTGTAAGACCGCGCAGGGTGGGTGGAGGGGGTCTGGAGGAGGGGGCCTGAGGCAATGGATCAGAAGGGGGTCTGGGAACATGAACCCTAGGACAGTGCAGGTGACTTCAGGTGGACGGCCAGGAAGCTGGGACGAGGCAGCAGAGGTGTCATCTGGGGGACGGCCTGGAGGCTGAGACAAGGCAGTGGAGCAGAAGACATCGGGAGACGAGGACTCTGGTGGCGACGCCAGAGATGCTGCAAGCGCTGGAGGCAACACCAAAGGGGACTCCAGAAAAGGAGAGCCATCGTCTGACGTAGCTTAAGACACCACCTGCCGAGACTTCTGCATTGTGACAGCAGGAGGGTCTTACCGAATTTATGATACACTCCTGCTGCATGCTCGGCAAAATCGTCTCTAGCGACTCGACACATGCACAAATGAAAAATATAAGACGCCGTAGGAGTTCTCCAAACGCTTACCGGCTCTAACGGTAACTTTGCACAATGTATTAGTCCGTTGTTTTCAATAAAAATAGTGTATAAAAAGTGTATGTCGGAGTGTCACTCGTTTGGTTAAACATGGCCACACTTATCACGTGACATTCATCCCTTCCCCCATTCGCTCATACAAGATGCCTAAGTATGTATGTATACGGAAGAGAGCACAATAATGTTTCTCAGCCACCGAGAGGCGCTGTTGCAACCAACATTGTGGCAAACGGGGAAAAGCATTGACACTTGGTAAAAACTATTTTTATTGAAAACAACGGACTAATACATTGTGCAAAGTTACCATTAGAGTCTGTAAACTCCTACGGTGTCTTATATAATTCATTTGTGCATGTGTCGAGACGTTTTGCCGAGCATGCAGCAGGAGTGTATCACAAAGACGGTAAGACCATCCTGCCGTCGCCTCAACGTCACAATGCAGAACTCTCGGCAGGAGGTGTCTTAAAGTAAGCTAAGTCTGACGCACCCGTCAGCTGAAGGAAGCAGCTGAACAGAAAGCCAAGGACCAGGGCTTCCATGACCTCGGGCAGAAACAGGTCACCAGTGGAGATGACTGGCAAGGGCTCTGGTAGGTCATCGGCCGATAGGGATGTTGAGGGTGCAGAGGGCGCAGGCAGGTCATCCAGGGAGGTCATCTACTGGGTCTTCTGCTGGTTATCGTCAGGGCTGGTTGGTTGCACGCTCATCACTCCAAGCCTTATAGAGTGAGGGGGCATGGTTGGGAAACATGGGGTGAGTTGGTCTCAACAAAGTTATTAAGCCGCCCACAGACAACAGTCAGGTGGGGACAAAATGGCTCATCCAAGGCCTCTCCTTGAACCACTGCTGCTGAACTGTAATCTCCTTCTGGAGTCCAGGACTAAGGTTAGGGGGAGAAGACATGAAATGAGCCACCACATGTTCAAACTCCACCACTTTGCTGTTAAACAGCTCATGTTTATGGTCAGTTCATACTGTCATGGATGCAGAATGAATTGAATCCAGAAAGCAGAGCCACAACACAGAGTAGATTTCTTTAATGACTGAATGAGGTAAACCTTACAGCATCAGAGCAGGCAGGAATCAAACAGTAGATGATGGCAACAGCAACACAGGAGCAATGGCAACAAAGGAACATCATGACAGGAAGATATTAAGAGACAATGAGTGTGTGGAGGCGACGCCATGTTGTATTTATAAAGCCCATTTCATACAGCAAGTGTAGTGCTTGGCATGGAAATGTTTTGGAACCCCTGGTCTTAGCTTGCTGTTTACCAAGCAAGTGATTTTACACCTATGCTGTAAATTACCCTGAATACAATTCCTTATATTCAGCTGGTCCTGACACCTCCATACAGCTCCACTATTGTTCTTCTCCACTTAAATGTGTAATGTGTCTGTGGCTGTCAGTGGCTTCCTTAGTTATAGAATCACAGCTACAAATGTAGAGAAAATCAGAAGATCAGGCATGTTTTACAACCATTTTCCCTACGATTTTTTTTTTAGAAAATCAAGCATGTTTGTTCATTTTTCTCATCGCTATTTTATGCCCTTGGTGATGATGCTACATTCTGTCACTCCACACATGAAAATAGATTGCCATCTATTCACTGCAAGAAAGATTCTTATTTTGTCAGGGGCTTATACCCACAGCATGATGCTGGGATGTGCAAGGAGGGCTGAAAAAGATGAGGTGAAACAGCCTTGATCGTTTGCTGCTGGCAAGATAGCACAGGGTCGACAAGGGAAAGGAATCTGTGGCAAGGACACTGTTTATAATTATTGTATGGTCTGAATGAAGACATCACACATTTATTTTTGATAATTATAGCCTGCAATATTTTTCGACTACATAATAAAAGATTGACTTTAAAGATGGCAGTCCATCTATCCAACATGCATATAAAACACTGTTCCCAAACATAATTACACCATTAATATAACTAGAAGCTCGGCGACCTGGCCAACTCGGGAACAATGTAAATAGGGAATGAATGCCCCGCCCTTTAATGCAAACCCCATTATAGGTCTGTTGTCATAGGATCTGTTTTGACCATCTGTTTGCGTGTGTCCATTTATGCCCATATATGGAGATATCTGTCTGTCTACGTCCATTTTATGCCAATATATGGAGATCTCTGTATCTGTTTGTCTGTGTCCCTTTATGCCCATTATGGAGATCTCTGTATCTGTCTGTGCCTCCGACTGTGTTGACACAGTGCCGGTTCCCCCTTTAATGCAAACCCCATTATACCTGTTGTCATAGGACCCGTTTTGACCATCTGTTTGCGTGTGTCCATTTATGCCCATATATGGAGATATCTGTATCTGTCTGTCTGCATCCATTTTATGTCCATATATGGAGATCTCTATATCTGTTTTTCTGTGTCCCTTTATGCCCATTATGGAGATCTCTGTATCTGTCTGTGCCTCCGACTGTTGCAGACACAGTGCCGGTTCCCCCTTTAATGCAAACCCCATTATACCTGTTGTCATAGGACCCGTTTTGATCATCTGTTTGCCTTTGTCCACTTATGCCCATATATGGAGATCTCTGCAGACACAGTACCGGTTCCGGAAAACTCTGATGCTTCAGACATCAGCTCCGCATACGGGCATCCATTTTATGCCCATATATGGAGATCTCTGTGAATGCCCTACCCTTTAATGCAAACCCCATTATACCTGTTGTCATAAGAGCCATTTTGACCATAATGTTTGCCTGTGTCCATTTATGAGATTTATATCTCCGCGGCACTCCGCGCCGCGGCGGGGAACGCTCATGCCGAATCTGAAGCCGGTGGGACGAACGGTTCTCGAGATACACGGATTACATACAGACAGACAGACTCACAGAGACATTTATTGTAAGATATCATGCAAAGCAAAAATAACCATACCATTATTTCAAAAGCAACAGTAGCATGATTTATTGGAATTTTGGAACAATATATGGCTTCCACTCCAAATGCTTTGCACTGGTCATCGGTTTATTTTGTGTACTGTGAAACTCTTTAAACAAAGGGTTTCAGTGAACAAAGCTAATAAATGATGTGTATAATCTCCAACATGTCCTAAAACAGTGAACAGTAAGTTAATTTCATATCATAGAGTCCGTTGTGACTAAGAAGCACTTCCCAGCATGTCTCTGGGTGCACACCCTGAAGTTGACTTTTTTTATTGTTAAGTTATTGCGTATGTTATTGAGTTGGGAAATGGATTACGGATTTATTGTGAGTAATGTCATTCTGCTGTGTTTTATTTAGCCTTCATGTTATACGTGTAACCATTGGTGAAAGGAGTAGTTGTGGTGGCCGTAAACCACTCCATTCTGTTTGTCCTGTGGCTGAGCTTTGGTTAACACACGTTATTGCAATATACCTGTTTCCACATAAAGTTCACACTTTATGTGAAAACAGGCATATTGCCTACTGCACACAAGTAGACTATAGTGTCAATCTTTCATAACCTGATTGCCTGGAGGATACTGCTCTTCAAGGCTGGATGCCGGGGGGAAGTAGCTGCTACCGAGGCTACTATACTGCTCTTGGCCTTGTGGATGCTGAACCACTTGCCAGACAGCCACGTCTGCTCTGCTTTCCACCCTGGAACCCCCTCTAGACCTGCTGCTTTATGTGCCTTGACCCGTTGAAAAACCCTGCACACCTTTGATTCAACAATAATCTTTTAATATTTTTGCCAATTTGTCTTGTGGCTGGTACACAGGCTTGTCGTCTTGAAGATTTCACCTGCCATTTAGAACACAATACATCCAATCCACAGCCCCTCACCTGCCAATATGTAATTTAAAATGACTAACGTCCCTGCCATAGAGCAGTGTTTCTCAAAGACTCTGTGGGTTCCTTTACCGGGGTCGAAATGGACCCATACAAGGCTGTTTTTTTACACACCTATTCCAAGGGGGAACGTCAGTTTCTGCTTAACCCAGCTGAGTGCTGCCCACAGAGGATCACAGAGGGGGGAGCAATTAGGGGTTAGGTGTCTTGCTCAGGGACACCTCGACACATTGCTGGCCTGGCCTGGAATTGTACCTGCGATAACCAGGGGCTCTGGCTCCCCAGGTGAGCTCACTATACCACTCAACTATGGCTGCCCCCCCAAAAATTGGGGCAGCCAAGGTTTCCCTTGGCAGTGTACACTGTCAGGTCTTGTAGGGTCCATTTGGTTCCATTTGTACAGTACACTGTCAGGGGAGACCTTGAAATGTAAAGGTCTGAGAAACACCATAGAGAACCGTAACTGGTTACTGTAGTTTCATGCAGAAATGTCATCCAAAGTGATTTTATATGTTGGAAATCTCACAGCAGATGTACAGTATGTTTTTCAGCATTATACTGTACTCTATACAGAATAGGAACTGTTAATAGCGAACACTAATAAGTGGCATCAGTCATAATTCATGCACTTTGGTCGTTGTAAATGAGGAAGTAATTAATTATGAATGGTAAAAAAATTATGGGGACAAGAGATGGAAATTGAGGGGTATAATCAAGTCATGCATTAATTCAACCAGGAATTTATATTTCTTCTGAGAGACAGCGTAAATGCACTCTCTAAAATATCAGGTTTGCCGTTCATAGAGAACAGGAAAAGAAAGTTGTTGATCCTCACACAACGAAATGAAAACACATTTTCAAGCAGTATCTCAATATATTTAGCAAGCATAAATGGCTAGCTATACAGAAATCATACACAGAACTCATTCTGGTGATCCATGAGTCTATCTTATTATAAATGCCTTCTGCACTCTGTAGTGAGCACTGTCAAGTGCGCAGAACCATGCAACCCTCACTTAGAAATTGAATTCAAAAACTGTGCCTTGATGCAGAATAGTATTAAAAGTGAAGTGTAAAGGGTCTGTTATACCTGATTGTGGAGTATGTCACAGCAGAAATAGCCGGTCTACAAGCTTGCGCTATGAGCTTGTAGATTGACTATTTCCAGTGTGTGACACAACACTCAGCAAAGTACAAATCAGGCATAAGGCCGGCATAAATAAAATAACGAGTTAACAATAAACCAATAGAATAAGTTGGGATGGGGTTGAATTCATGGGGTAAGTAGGCTTGGTGTAATTCTGTGTTGATGCACACAACCTCAGACGTACATATTTTTACATACGTAAATACAGAAGATGTTTTATTCATTGGAACAAAGCTAAGGTTGACATGTTTATCTATTATGTGATTTTTTTTCTTCTCTTTTTTCTCTGTTATCTATAGACTTCCAGACTACAAGTGTCTGATAAAGAAATATATATAGTTTATACGTATATTTTAGATATATTCATTCAATTTGATAGGGGCCAACACAAAATGATAAGAGAATATCTGGGGGCTTGCGGCAGGTCAAATTGTGGAGGGTTGGGGGCATCTGGATCTGCTGCCCCCGCAGGGTGCAGTGCATGGCTGGATGCAGAGCTGTGATTACTGTGGTTATAAGCATGTTTGTTGTATTGTGTGTGCACCTTATTTCCTGCCACGTCCTTCATAATATGCTGTATATGTACTTTTATTTTAACATTTTTAATTTGTTTATGTCCATGGTAACATGCCTGAATGACTAGAGACCTGTAGCTGTCACCTCAACTGTCAGCAAATGCTTTGAGAGGTTGTTGGTGAGGGACTTCATTTGTTCCATATGCTGCCTGCCACACTTGAACTATGGCATTTTGTATATCGCCAAAACAGTTCCACACTAGGGCATTAACGACTTATTTTTTGTAAGTCCACTTGCTGTCAGTAAAAGTTGAAGTCTGATGGCAGGGAAATGAACTGGTCGGGTAACGTGTTCCTTCCACGCGCTACGTTCTACCATGGAAACTCCCCCCTGCCAGGTGATAAGAAGCTTAGGCAATTGGCACTGGGTGAAAAATGGGTTACATTTTACTACTGGTAATTTGGCGTCAGTTTTCTCGCCGTCAGTTGATGCTTCATAATCCAAACCGCTGGGATCATTTGTTTATTTTTGAAACACAGTTCTTTTATTTGACACAATATTAAAACAAGTCTATGGGAATTCAGAATGGGGGAAAAAACGCGACCCAGGTAGGATGTGTAAATTAGGTCAGACTTTGGTGCTCTAGTATGCTGACGACGCAAGAGTGCTGGGCTCTGCCACTGACGAGTCTTCACTGACACAATGGTGTGATGATTGCAGCCACACTCTCTCAATGTCAAGAAGACGTCATCATTGGCTACCGGAGACAGAGAAAAGAGCACAGTCCCACGGCATCTACAATGAAGCACAATGACATGCCGCAGTAAAGAGGTTCATTTACTTAAATTTCCTCTGCATTCACATCGCTGAGGACCTCAAATGGGCCACACACACCATGCTTGTGGTGACAATGGCTTAGCAATGCCTACAGTATACTGCCTCAGACAACTGAAGAAATTCAGCTATTGAAATTCAGCTAATAGACAAGTGCTGAGGGCGCCTGCTGGCCTACCGGTCCAGGCGTGCCACATAGGGCATTGCCACATAGGCATTGATGCCTGACGGCGTTGCGGTTCGGTTCCCGATCAGGACGGCCTTTGTCGCGTCGGCCCACGTGTCACTCCCTGTCTCTCCCCCATTTCCTGTCAGTCTGCTGTCCTGTCGAATAAAGGCATAAAAGCCCCAAAAAAGAAAATGATCACTAACAAGTGCTGAGGGTGCTACAGTATATGAACAGTAGACTCCCTAATTGGGAGATAAGCGACTGTCAGGTCCCATGTAAAAATCGGCCTGATGGTGGCGCTAAATGGGACAGATACATGTTGATGACATGACTCTAGACATAATATGTACCGATTTGCGTGATTTTAGGGCAAAATCCGCAGGAGCAGTGTCCAAAAATGTGTTTGGAAAAATCGGGCCAGGCTCAATTTGTCACATAGGCCTACAGAATTTCTTGGGTCAGGTTCAGGCTTTACATTTATCCTATATTAAAATTGGTAGGAACGGGCAGGTGGATGGACCACGTCGTCGGCATAAAAGGGGACAAGGACTGAAAGATACAGAGATCTCCATATAGGGGCATAACAGTCGGATCAGTGGTGAAACGTAGGTGTGAGGGCTGCGTAGTGGTCTGAACTCTAAGGGCTGCATATAGCGGCCCGAACCTCTAGTACATTTATAATAGCTAGGAGCCTTTTATTGTGAGCCTAGCCAACTGTAATACAGCTGATGTCAGTATGTGCAGCGAACCCAGCAGTTCTCTTATTTCAGAGAGACTGTCTACATGGTGAGCTGAATAATAATATTTTAACAGTCATCGCCAACAGTCTTTCAGTTTTCCACTGACGTGTGGTTTCCTAGATGTCTCTGTATCAACAATGGTTTCAGATCTAAACTAACTACATTTTTAACTTACAGAGTTTATAGACTATAGGTTACAACATGAAAGTTTTCCCACTTAACGTACTGCTTGTTTTGATATCAATTAGATTCCGTGGTGGCCAGAAACATTGGATTTTATACATTTGAATGAATCTGAAATAGGAAAATGAAGTCTTTTGACAGAGTAAATGCAGTTCAGCTGTCACTCGCAGCGCACAGAAAATGTGAAGCATTAAAGGTGTCATGTCACACCGCGAAATTTTACTTCTATATATATCTTAAAAAATACTTCCTGGTTTTCATAGTGTGTGCAAGGGGAAACGGACCGGCCGACAGACAGTACTGTACAGTAAAGTACAGTGAAGTACATACAGTAGAGGCGCGGTGTGACGTCATCAACAATATTAGCCAAAGAGATAGCCTGATTTTGCTTTTTTTGCGTGTCATAAAAGCTTTAAACTGGTGGTGCCATAGTTATGTATGAGTGCATCTCTCCACTCCGACATGTCTCCTTTCCGACATGTCACCATTCATTCTGACACTAACCCTATCTCTAACCTTAACCCTAAACCTAACCCCTATGGGAGTGTCGCCACTCCGACAATAAGAAGTCAATTTCGGAGTGGCGACATGTCGGAATGGAGAGAGCCTCCCGTTATGTATGTGTCTACTCCATTCATGGCAATAAAAGGGATATGGTTCCCATGACATCACAGTGATGTCAGAGCGTGATGTCAAAGCGTGAGAGTCAATCAACAAAAAAAGACAAGAGTTACCCATACAGACAGATACGGTCAAGATGTGACGGTTCTGATAGTAAACTGCGACCTACGGTCGTAATTATGTTATAAGGTTGTCCAGAAATATCTATAAATCCAGAAATCTCTCTATCTGTCTGTACATTATGCGATTATTCTATCTGCTGCCATGTATATGGAGTGCTAAGTGTTATTTATCTCTAGTCTTGCATAGCCAGCCGATTAATACATCTGGGGAAATCAAAATTCAATATATGGGTTGGAACAGCAGAGTGAACCAGCGCTAACAAACCTACCCACTGCTTTGAAAACCAATCCTGATACCATCCCAAATATGAAGGAACTCCCTAAAGTCTTTGTGTTGAATCTGTGATGCTATCATTTTTTTTACATTTCCAAATTGTTTCCAATCAGTTCAAGTCCCTACCAGACTGTTGGTATAGGCGGAGATCGCTGATCGTCTAGACTAGACTATCTCTACTCTACTGGCATATTCTGCCTCATAATACATTTTCTATTATGACCATTCTCTTTATGTATATGTTACATTGTGTCTTGATATCTGACTTGTTTCCTTTGTTTCATTCTCTATTTTATATACTTATGACTATTTATTAACCTGGGAGCTTGTACAAAACAGAATCTCACCCACTATTTTACACCTTTTCTTTCAACTTTTTTATTTGAATATTCATTGCAAATTTAAATTGCACAATTTACATACATGTACTGTATAAATTGTTTGAAATGCATGGCAGGGTATTGTAATCATTCGTGTGTGTGTGTGTGTGTGTGTGTGTGTGTGTGTGTGTGTGTGTGTGTGTGTGTGTGTGTGTGTGTGCGTGCGTGCGTGCGTGCGTGCGTGCGTGCGTGCGTGCGTGCGTGCGTGCGTGCGCGCAGCGAATGGGTGGATGTTCATGAAAAACATGAAGATGGAGAAAGTGATCAGCTGTTAGTCCCAAAGTGATGATTTCCTTTTGGATTTGTAAAGTCAAACTTAAAGATTCACAATCACAGCCAGTAACATGCCGTCAAAATTAAAGAAATAGGCAGATTTTCATGGAACTTAGTAGGTATGATCAATAAGCGGCCCAAATATATTATTAACCTTTGGTCTAGTACAAGAGCAAAATTCACATATATTTCCTACTGTATGTCATATCTTAGAAATGGAGAAATGTAGAACAAGATATTTTTTGTTGCGGGCAGGTTTTGAACCCCCAGGTTTTTCATTTCAAATTAGTTTTGCTTAGAATCAGCGTCACTTTGAACAACATTGGTTCTGGTTGGTTTCTGCAGTATCCTGTATGTACTGTAAGTGGGTGTTGGCAGATGTGCTAAAATAAGCAATATTATAGTTGTGCAATTCAAGAGTGCTTGTGTGTTTATGCATACAGTGTGCATCTGTGCATATATGAGATTTCTGAACTGCACAGTGGAATCTTCTTATTTCTGTTTGTTTCTATAATTCTCAGCATGCATCCATACCCCCTGTCTTTCCTCACATACTGTACCTGTGCCAGCCTACCCCTAACTGGCATACTCCATGTCCTCATCTTGTTGGCATGAATTCCAGCCAGGTGGCACCATGCACGGTTCTAGTCCCGATACCAATGTTCAACCATCCATCATCCCATCCAGAGAGAGAGAGAGAGAGACACACACACACACACACACACACACACACACACACACACACACACACACACACACACACACACACACACACACACACACACACACACACACACACAAACACTCTCTCCCCCTCACTGCTCTCGCCTCTGTTTCATAGGGGTCTGGCTGTCATAGTGTATTCCTCATTACAGCACGTCTGGTGGTTCCATTCCCCTCCGTCATCTATATGCGTGCGTGCATGCGTGCGTGCGTGCGTGCGTGCGTGCGTGCGGCGTGCGTGCGTGCGTGCGTGCGTGCGTGCGTGCGTGCGTGCGTGCGTGTTGTGAGGGGTGCAGACATGAGCTAGTGTCTGCTCTTCATCACTTTTTCAGTGATATCACACTGAGCACTTGGCCGTCGCAAAACTGACAGAGAATGGGTGGAGAAACGTACATTAGGTCTCTATGTTGCAGTGTGAGATGCTCCCAACTACAGGACTTTTTTTTTGTATCGTGTATTGTTATTTAGTGGCAGCTATGTGTCATATTAGACCACACTAAATGCAGTGAAGTGAAACAAGAAAGATGGGGGATAGGAGGATGACATACAGTACACGGCTCAGTTTCAAAGTACTATAGCAGCTATGGTTAACAGTTCTGAAGTTATTGATGAGTGTGAAATTAAACTGTGGGATTGAAATGAGAGTGTGCTTTGTACTGTAGTTACTTCACTGTATCACATAGTATCACATAGATCACATGGACGGCCACCGACAGAGAGTGATTGGGTGGCAGAGGTCTCATTCTGAGTGTGAGGGGAGTCTTACACAAGGCATTATAATGCAATTGCCAATTTGTCCAGGAGCCTCCTGGCAGGATTTCAAACATATCACAGGGGTGGTGAGAGTGTGTTTTGGGTTGTGAGACACCAGTGATTATTTGAAATAAAGGAATCTTATTCTGCAGGTGAGTGGTTTGATTCAGGATGCATGTTTTTAGTGGTGTGGCTCTAAGGATGATTATGTCAGTTGGTTGGTCCATCAGTCTGTCACTTGGTTCATCCAACACTTAGATCGGTATCTCAAAAATTACTGGCTGGTTTGGCATGTAATTTACATGTAATTTCATGCTCCCCAGAAGATGATTGTCTCCACTGATTTCGTTGCACAATTTCCATTTTCACACAATATATCATAAAATAAATGTAATGGACATTCAACACATTCATGCTCAAAAAATGATGAACCGTGCTGATTTAGTTGACCCAAAGATCTTCCTCTCTAAGGCCAAAAAAATCTAATTTGCACACAAACAGCTGGGTTTCACAAGTGAATTTAGTTTGTCTGCATCACTGATATTGACTTTAAATGATGATGATTATATTCAAATATAAGATCAATAGTGATGCTTTTTTGTGTGCCAAGTGATCGGCTGTCCGGCTACCACTGATAGTGCACATTATTACTGTATATCAGTGGTTTTCCGCAGACCACCATTTGATGAGATTTAGCCTCTCAAGTCCCAACACTTTGAATATTTTGTTGTCGTTCCTGGAACCTGGAACCACCTCGAGGAGTGGTCCCCGGACCACTGGTTGAACACCACTGCTGTTTATGACCAATTTTCGGGCACAGACTAATCAACAGCCTTAATGCTGCGTTCATGCTGTCAGCTACAAAAGATACGAAGCTATAAAGCAACGTAGCATAATCTGTAGCTGAGTAGCTGTGGGGTTAAAAAGAACACGGAAATGGTTAAACAACACATGGTAATTTTGTAGCTTTTGTTCACTGCAGTTGCAGCCAGCTAAACTTTGATTGTAGTTTTGTGGATTTTGTAGCAACTACAAACGTCAGGCATCGCCTTGTATCTTCATGCTGGTTTCCATTGAAAATGAGTGGTAGCTTATAGCTTGGTATCTGCCAGCATTAGGAAGGCAATGTCGGTCTCTTCAAACCACTTTGGTCAAATTAAGCGCAGGGAGCTCTAGGGGCTGCGAGTGTGCTTTTTAGATTTGTAATCCAGTCCCGTTCAGATGCATTTTCTTTTATAAAACAACTTAAAAAAAAACACATTTATTCTTCATTGTGAAAATTACATGAAATGTACAGTTATCTTCCTTTCTCTGCGAAAGTATGGGTGAATTCACACACTCGCAATCATTGCTATAATGTTCCATTATTTCTGAAGTGTGTAGTTTATGAGTGTCGAGTGACAGGAGAGATTCCAGGAAAAACAAAGGGATGAAGAACAGCATTATGATATTTGCAACATTGCAAATACAGTATATGGTAAGAACACATAAAAGCACCGAACTGTGGTGAGATCATATAGTTAATGCCTTGTGGGATAGATTGGTTGTCTAGCTGCATGTATATGGTTTACAGATTGACACATGTTGTGATTGAAAAGTGGGAGAAAGGAGTACCTGACAAGGGTTGTAGAGATGTTGTGCAAAAATCCGGTATATAAGAACCGATATGTGAGAGGAGTGGAAAGAGAGAACAGCGGAGGAGAGCAAAAGATTACCGCTGTAGTACATCAGGCTTAGGTTCACGTCCCTAATGGTAACCATGGAAATAATTATAGAGCAGACAGACTGTGTGTGAAATAGTGAGTGTTACAGAGAGGGAGGGAGAGAAAGACACATGAGAGAAGGAGTTCGAGAATTGTAGAAATAGAGTGGAGGGGAGACAGGAGAGAGAGAGAGAGAGAGAGAGAGGGAGAGAGAGAGAGAGAGAAATGGGGAGAGACAGAGAATTTGGAAAAGCAATAGAGCGAGAAGAGGAGGGGAGCAGAGTGGAGAGCGCAAGGAAGGGTTTGGCAGCTGAAACGTCTTTTGGATTCTCTCTAAGCCTCTCTGCACTCTTATCATTGGGATATCATTGCAAACCTCAGTTGAAGCGTCATGAAAGAGCTCCACCACAAAGAACAGCAATAAATAGTACTTCACAATGTTAACACAACCACACAATAATACCTCACAATAGTACCACACCAACGCAATTAGTACTAAACAATGATACCACTACCACACAACAGCTAGCCTGGCTCAGCCCCTGAATCGCTGGCCACTCCCATTAAAACATTTGTTTTTAGGCGATTCAGGGGTCTGGTGACTCTCTCAATGGAGAGCCTTGCTCGGTTGAAAATCTGTAGGGCAAATCGGTGTCGTTTCGACTCGATGACGTCAGGGCTTCTGAGCAGCGTGGGTGGGGTTTTCCAAGAACTCATGTCCAAATAACGCAGCGCCAGACTGTACCGCACATTCCCAAACATAAACAAACGCTGCGTCGCCCGCCGCGGTAACATGTGATCGTATCGATCTCGCTATGAAACATCAGTTCAGTAGCCGACATGTTTTACTGTGTTTGATATTCTACCAGTTTCTTTGATTAGCAAGTAGTAACAGGTTAGCCAGCCACATAACAACACCAATAAGGGCCGCTTAACAACGACGTCATCTGCTTTGCTACTGTTGTGATTGATCAGGCGGTGAACCGATCGCAGAAGACTGCCACTTTGGCAACGCCCATCCCAGAAACGGCTGCAGTAGGAAGGGATTTCAGACTGAATAATGGAGTGAAACTAAATGAAAATTCAGGCTAAGTGTCAGGCTACACAACAGCAGCACTAAAGCCTGGTTCATACCGAGAACAGCGGTATGAGCTTGTTGGTCTGCCATTCTCGGCTGTTCTCGGCGCACAACACCATTGCGCGACAGAGCATAAATTAGCGCCGTGCCACAAAATGGTACAACACTACCTCGCAGTAGTACCACACAAAGGAATAGTGCCACTACCACCCAAAGATGCGGTGCCACAGTCACACAATAGTACCACACAATGCTACCAGTACCACAAGATAATGCCACAAAGAGGGTTTAAAAAGTTGATCCAAGCCGCTGGTTGTCATGGAAACAGATGTGAGATACACATTCACCTCTTTGCAAGTGGAATGCTTGCCATAACTGAAAGGCCTCTGCGTGGCCCTGACTCAAATAATCACTTGATATATGCTGGACATTACATGATATATGCTGGACATTACATGATATATGCTGGACATTACTTGATATATGCTGGACATTACATGATATATGCTGGACATTACATGATATATGCTGGACATTACATGATATATGCTGGACATTACATGATACCGGTATATGCTGGACATTACATGATATATGCTGGACATTACATTGATATATGCTGGACATTACATGCATTGCTTGTTCAAAATTGGAAGCCTACAGTCGTCAATTGGAAGCCTACAGTCGTCCGTGGTGCATATTGTTAATTGTTTTGCATACTGTAAATCTATTTACTAATTGGATATCCATACTATAATTAGAGAGAGAGGTCAGTCAGTCAGTCAGTAGGTCACTAAATGCATTATCTATTCACTCGCTTCAGCGACTGATCTCAAATTTAACATGGCATTGGCCATTAGCATTATACACACGGTGACGGAGCCCGAATTTCATTTTTCCCAAATTCTAGCTATTTATTAGCGTTTCTTCACTCTACAGCTCTACAGCCTGTTGTCAGGGTTACGGTCCGTTCCTCCAGGCCATGGGATCTGTAGCCCCGGGCCCACACACACCTCTCTCACAGTTAGGAATGTTGCAGTCTCTCTCTCTCTCTCTCTCTCTCTCTCTCTCTCTCTCTCTCTCTCTCTCTCTCTGCATGGGTCACGCATGCAACGGGTGATGTGTGTCTCATCTTCCAACGGGTATAGAAAAATTAAGTGGAGCAAATACATCCTCATACTTCTATTCACCTAATTTTGCTGTTAAATTATTTGTATCCATCATATACACTCCTCCATGGGCTGCTCCTTACATTATGATGCTCCCACATATTCTCACGCACGCACCATGCAGTTACAGTTACTTTCCCCATAACCCACACTCTGCACATATTTTGCAGCACATATATTCGAACGGGTAAGGTCTAGTTTATATAATTTTACTTTATGAGCATGTAGTCTATACTGTACATTTGTGTTACGGAATAGCATACAAACTCATGGGAAATTATGTAAGAATTATCCATGTGCTGAACAACGGAATTCAAATTTTGATTGCTCATAATTTAGTAATGTTGCCTGTAGGCAGGTGTGTGTGTGTGTGTGTGTGTGTGTGTGTGTGTGTGTGTGTGTGTGCGCGTGTGCGTGTGTGTGTGTGTGTGTGTGTGTGTGTGTGTGTGTGTGTGCGCGGATGCGTGCATGCTTGTGTAGCAAGCATGGTTGCTTTTTTATTTTGTGGATAGAATATTAGGCTGATGCCTCCCACACATTTGTCCATAGCTCTGAACCTCACACTCTTCTCAGTGGGAGGGAGGGGAGAGAGAGAGAGAGAGAGAGAGAGAGAGAGAGAGAGAGAGAGAGAGAGAGAGAGAGAGAAGGGAAGGGAAGGGAGAAAAAGAGTTGTGCATAGAATCTCACTTCTCATCTGCAACCAGTCCTAACTTGCACCATTTGTCTTTTATTTTGATAGTGTGCGTTGTGAGTGAGAGACGAGAGAGAGGGGGAGAGAGAGAGAGGGAGAGAGAGAGAGAGAGAGAGAGAGAGAGAGAGGGAGAGGGAGGGAGAGAGAGAGAGAGAGAGAGAGAGAGAGAGAGAGAGAGAGAGAGAGGAAGGGAGGGAGTGAGGGAGTGACAGAGGGAAAGAATAGAAGCGGAAGGCATCAGTGCATTGACGTTCCGTTAGTAGGCCTGCGCGCACCTGTGCAGTCTTCTGTAGTCGGACAGGACAGGACAGGACAGGACAGGACAGGACAGGACAGGATGACCAGGCGGATTATGTTTGTGAGGTGGATTACTTGAGAAACCGAAGAACGGAGACTGAGCGTTGCCATTTACAGAAACGTTTTTTTTTTCTTTTCTTACTTACTTTGTTTCTGTGTCTGTCAGCCACTGATTGGCAAAGGCTCACTTTTGGTTTTGCACTGCAGATTGCTGGCTGTGCCTGACTGTGACGTTTGCTATTTTTGGTTTAAATCTGTCGCTTGGATTGGATTGGTTTGGGACGGGACGTGAATGTTTCTCCATATTCTCTGCCTGCTTGGGATCTGAAGCCTCGTTTCTCTATTTGAAGAAGAAATTCTATTATTTTGCCCTTTGGTCGCTGGTTGCACTCTGCACTCCAGTCCACATTGCGGAGGAGGAGTTAAGTGCACGTTTGTGCAGTCTGGAGATGTCTTAATTGACACGCATACAAAATAGCCTACAGACAGGCGGACCATATCACATGCTGCACGCGCGCGCCTTTAAACACGCGCGCAGTTTCTAGCATCATCATGCCACTGGCACCATTAATAGTTTGAAATTCTATTATTCCCCCCCCCCTTTTTTCTTTTTACAACGTCTAAATGAAACCCACTGGAAACGCCGGTCCCTCCTCCTGATTCATTCATTTGGAGATGCAATAATGGTATAAAAGGACAACAAGGTAAAGATCGTTGCAAAAAAAAAAAAAAACACACACATTCCCATCCAAAAGATGAGAGAAATTCGTCCGAGCGCATCTGCCCTGGGTTACCGAGGAAACGGCAGCGAGTTGAGGAGGGTCGTCGGGGCGGAGGAGGAGGGCACCGGGGAGAGAGGACAGGCGGAGGCCGGGGAGGACGCGCTCTCAGCGGTGCTGCCCGCCGCGGAACGACCGCTGCCGCTGCTGCTGCTGCTGCTGCTGCCTGCTGTGGTACAAGAGGAGCGGGGGAAGATGCAGTGCATGGACCAACAACAGCACTTCAGCGTGCAATTATAACACACTCGCCCCGGCTTTTTATGGGATTGTTTGTTTTTCTATCTTTTTTTTCTTCTCTCCTCTAATTAGTCAGCTAGGATGCGAGCTAACGAAGAGTGGCCTACATACTAACTGTCACCCTGTTCTCATGTGTTGTGGCACAATTGGGTTGTCTAAGGTATATTCAGCACTTTTGGAAGTAGAGATAGGTCTGTTAGTTAATTGCAAATCCCCCCTCCCCACTGCACCTTATGGAAACCAACCTACCTGCGCTTTTAACTTTCTGCAATTCATATAATAGGTGATATAGTTATTTATATATTTATTTATTGTGTAATAGACTATTTGTATATAAAGGAAATACATTTGTAGAAATAATTATAATTATAATAGGATGTAGGCCTATACTGTATCTTTAATCTTCATATCTTGAAGTAAGAAGAGCCGTTTCAATATGCCTTGGTAGAGGAGGCTAGTGAAGTATTATTTATTCATAATATACCTATTTGTGTATTAAATATTTAAAGGCCATGGATTGATTTTATATCTGCACTCATCCATTTGTTAGATTCGGGTTGGGAGTGTTGTGTGCTGCTGAGCTCCTGTCCTGGGTTATTTATAACAGGCTTTGTTCACAGTTGTCATTTCAGTTGCATTAATTGTGATTCCTTCAATGGAAAGTTAACGTAAAAGCACTGATTATATTGGCAATGGTTTAGTCTTTTTGAGCTTTTAATATTGGCCTTGAAACAACAGTGGTTGGTCGTCTGGTAGGCCTATTTTGCTTTAAAATGTAGGCCAATGCGTGGTGCTATGGCCGACTTGGTAGTATTACAGTAAAGCAAGACAGAAAACTGCACATGTGACATGTCACTGTTACTACTACAACTATTACATAAGTCTGGGGATTCTCAAACTGAGAACTGACACCAACTTTATATACATATACTTTAATATCACAGTGCTGTTGAGGTGTATCGATTTGATATGATTTTCTTGGCCTAGTGGAATGTGAAAAACTCACAGCAGACACAGAGACCAAGTGGAATACAACAACACAATCAAATCAGTGAACTGAGTGACGCTCTCTCTTGACGGGCCCCTTGGCCTCCAAGTATTGTGCGGTTTGCTAGAGATTGGATATCCAGAAACACTGGCTCTGGTGGCGTGGACAGAAAGTACAACATATCGCAGCAAAACTGGGTAGGAACCTGTTTGCCTTTTTATTTTCCATAATCTCCCTCTGAAATCCATGTGTGTGTGTCCAATCCATCGCATTGTAGTACTCGTATAACTGGAGGCAAGAATACAACTGAAGTCAACCACTGGTGCTTCAGGTTTCACTATATTTGCACACGCCTCTCATGCATAATCATGCCACTGTGCGGATCTAGCGGATCTTGACTGGAATGAGAAAATGAACTTTCAAAGTAATGTAAAAAAGTTATTGAAGTAAATGCACAGCTTAGCATAGGTTGATGTTGCACCTGATCCCTTCTATACTCACTCCTGTGTGTGTGTGTGTGTGTGTGTGTGTGTGTGTGTGTGTGTGTGTGTGTGTGTGTGTGTGTGTGTGTGTGTGTGTGTGTGTGTGTGTGTGTGAGTGTGAGAGTGAGAGAAAGAGAGAGTGAGAGAGAGAGAGAGAGAGAGAGTGTGTGTGTGTGTGTGTGTGTGTGTGTGTGTGTGTGTGTGTGTGTGTGTGTGTGTGTGTGAGTGTGAGAGTGAGAGAAAGAGAGAGTGAGAGAGAGAGAGAGAGAGAGAGTGTGTGTGTGTGTGTGTGTGTGTGTGTGTGTGTGTGTGTGTGTGTGTGTGTGTGTGTGTGTGTGTGTGTGTGTGTGTGTGTGTGTGTGAATGAGAGTGAGTGAGAGAGAGAGAGTGTATGTGTGGGTGTCTGTGAGTGAGAGGGGGGGGGGTGCACTCAATATCTCATAGTAGATACATTCTGGGACAAGGGAGCAGGATGTTTTACAAGCTGAAATAACTTTATGCCCCCCTTTTCTCGAATGCCCAGATGTGTTAATGCCCCTTGTTACAGCACCCTGTCTAACCAATATCACACCTGCTCACTTCGCATGGTATCAAACTGCATATCTTCTTGTATGGGCCATTCTGTCTGTGACGTTAGTTATCTCCATACATGGAGTTCTGTGCTCACACGGACACTCATACATACACACAAAGCCAGACGAAAGAGCTGTTGGCATAATAGCATCGCACGGCTCAAAAATGTTATAGTCTGACCGGAACTTGTGAGCCAAAGGTGAGTATAGTCAATTCATAGACTTGGAGCAAGTACGTACTGTACTACATACACTATAGTAGGTAGTATAGTTTAGTACAGTATAGTAAAACTTTAACTGAAAATAGCAGCTCGACAAGCAGCTAGCTCTACGAGCTCAGAGAAGACGTTTAATCTATGTCCAAAACGGAAAGGTCACTAGAACCCTGAGGGACTTCAGACAACCAAGTAATAGGGTTTAAATGGTTAAAATATTATTAGTGTGGTTGCTAAAGGCAACACACTATTGTTTTAAGTCCGAGAACCTTTATGCCAGCTATAGTGAACCTGTTTATGAGCGATGCAAACCGCTCCCACATTTCACTTAGTGTTAGCCAAAACAATTGACCAATCATGGGCCATTCTGTCCATGATGTCAGGGATCCATGTATGAGATCCAATGTAATAGCCAAAAAAAGTAGCACAGATCTCCATGTCCGGGGGCAAAGTCTGACCAACCTCACATACTGGACTTAGCCCGAACTTCAAAACCTGTCTTAGCCCTACAGTAGGTCCCAGGCGGCACACAGCTGACACCTGCCCAAAGTTTGAGGACTATCCTCAGACTTAAAATGGTCAAGTCCGAGGTGGTCGACTTCAGCACAAGTGAAAGATTATCACTGCTATATGCAAGATTTTACTTTAGTTAGTTTTTGGTTCAAATTGAGAGTCATTGTAGTTGCTAATCATTGGTAGCCATGCTGTATAAGCAATAATATACTCAACAAAATCACAGCCATGATATAGTCATTTGTATATTATTGCTTAAATAATAAATCATTAAGACATAACATTGTAGAAGAAATCACTGAAATCATTAAGGTAAACCATCATTTTTGCCAACTGCATCTGAGGACGACCGAGAGAGATTACTAATATGATAGTATACTGTTGTATAGGCCTAAGCCAGCAAAATAAGCATCCATGTATTATAGTGGATGATTATTGTGCAGTGGGAATTGACCTAACCCTGCTGACATTGAAGGACAGTGGACATGTTCTAGCCTTTGGGTTATGTGAGAAATGGAGCCCCCAACCTTGACTGTGCTCTATTTATTGAGCTACACAGTGAACAGAAACTGTGGCAGTGTGGTAATTACGGTTTGAGCTACATGTGATCAGATAGGCATAAGATTACATAACGTAACTAACCGCTGCATCATATTTTCAAATACAGGAAAAGCTGCATTGGATTTTAGTCACAATAGTTCATGGATCAAAAGCAAGCAGGGAGTCAACCAGTGTTCTATCGCAACAAAAGCAAACATACAAAAAGCCCAGAGCGTTTCAGTGCTATTAAGACACCCACTCCCTCTCCAGCCTCCATCGCTGGCTCTTGTGTTCCCTCCCTCCAACTCCCCTTCCTCTCTCTCTGGCTACTCTTCTATCTACCGTTATTCTCTCTCTCTCTCTCTCTCTCTCTCTTAACGCTCAGTTTCTTACTTTGTCGCTTTCTCACTTCTTGTTCTGTCTCTGCGTGTCTCCATCTCTTTATCTCTCTCTCTCTCCCTCCCCTCTTGGTCCAGCTCTTGCACTGTCCCTCCTACACCTACACATACACTTAGTATCCTCTGCTCGCTGTCTCTGCCCTCACCATTTCTAGCTTACCTTCCTGTTACTCCTGTGAGTTGCTCCCCTCCCACTCCATCAGCTATGCCCCTCTGTCTGTCTGTCTGTCTCTTAATTCCTCTTTCTGTCGCTGACTCTCCCTCTGTTTTTCTTTCTAACTCTTTACTGTAACGCTGCCTTTTTCTCTTCCCGTCTCTCACTTGCACGCCTCTCTCTCTCTCTCTCTCTCTCTCTCTCTCTCTCTCCCTCTCTCTCTCTCAGAGGGACTAAGCTGGAAGCGGTTTCCACCCACACACTCTTGCTTCAGCTTTCAGCTTGACATCAGATTTACATTCACAATGAACAAGCACAGCATCTCTCACGCATCACCAGCACATGGCTACGCACAAATGCATGTGAACACGCATGATGTGTGCACATACACGTGCACACACTGGACCGCGTGTAAGCCGTAGGCGGTGTTCTCTGCATGCAAAGGCATGTGCAATTACACACAGACGTCCCTGTGTGATACACACAAGGACACACAAACACACACACACACACACACACACACACACACACACACACACACACACACACACATACACTGCATATTCGTTTACTGTATATTCCTCAACTGTTTCTCAAATGTAATACAGTAGGTTTTTTGGGGCGATTGCAACCTCCATCAATACAGATGCTATAATACTATACTATACTTCTCAGTAGGTATAAACCTGACCATATGTTTTGAGTCTTGAGTGTTAATAATCGGGCAGTGATAATGTATTAACTGACCAGTGGAATCAATGAAAAGCAGACACACAGAGAACATTTAGCACTACTGATTCCAATCATGTCTCCTAATGACTCTTGCATCATTGACTGAAGCTTGATTCATACCTTGTTTCATTACCATTTACACTCCTCAAAAATGACTTATTTTCAGCTGAAAGGTGTCGATGTGTTTCGTACAACATTTGGATGTCTAACCAGTCACCTGCTTCTAATGATATCAACGCACTTAATGCGAAATATTCACGTGCTTTCAGACTCTTCAATGCAGAAAGTATCCAGGATACTTGGATATTCAGTATCCAATAACTCACCAATGCAGAGATATTAGTAGTAAAATGTCGACATCTAGTGGTCAACCTCAGAGGAGCGCAAAAATAAAACCTGAGGTGACTCCCAGCCTCGAACCAGATGCCAAGTGTGCTCTGTTCCCCAGTGTAATGCTCCACGCCACTGACCCCGACGGAGCGGCGCGGTATTGGGCGCCGATGAGCCCCGTGAGTCGCCACCGAGGCGAGCGCTAGCGAGCCGAGTTGCCGCGACGAGCGGTGCGAACGGCGCCCAATCCCACTCAGCCGCGTTACCGAGTTATGTGCCGTTATGGACAGAATAGTAAATATTCAGTCCCTCACTATCAACATCTACCCCACTATCCACGTCATAGATATCCAAGTCATAGATAAATGCACAAAAAAGGAGTCACTTCATCCGTTCATTAGCTCAGTCAGTAGAGCACGGATGCAACAAACCCACGGTTTGGGTTCGATTCCCCTGAGGGGACTAATATTCAAGGCGAGAGATATCGGCGCATGCGTACTTCAAAGTATCCACCGTGGATACCCAGTGCATATTCTCTGCATTCAAACGTCTGAGAAATGGTGAAAAAGTCGGATTGAATGCGAAGAGAGCAGTCGAAGCCGGTGCACCAGTAATATGTGACACTTCGAAATATAAAAGTATGCATGTCAAAATCGATAAGAGATTTTGTTTTTAAATCGAAATCAGACCCACGAGCACATCGTGGGAAAAGGTCATCAGTAATCCTGAGACTGCCAATGGATTGTACCGATTTATCTTATAATTTCTTTAGCACAGTAGGTTTCACTCTGGCCTTATATCATGCCCAACTACGTACTGCAGTGTTTGTGTAGCCGCGCGCGCGTACACAAACACTGCGTGCGTGTGTGCGTGCGTGTGTGCGTGCGTGCGTGCGTGCGTGCGTGCGTGTGTGTGCCTATGGTAGCCAAGAATGCATTATATGTAGGATCCATTAGCCCATACGATTGCTTACAGTGTTTGCAACACACTTTCTGTCTGTTACTCAAACGTAAGGTACTTGAGGATGGGGGGGGGGGGGAAGCATTGCCATGGCAACTAAATAAAGAGCCTGAGTTTGTATCAAAAGAGAGTGAGTGAGAAATTGAATAAAACGGACCTATCTGGTTTTATTTCATTTTCCAGACCGACGCCTTTGTCAGAGAATTATTCAACGAAATGCTTAATGGATTACATTACGGTAAAAGGCCATTAATATGTGGATACGATGATGCTGTAAAGGGGAGGTGGTGAGAATAGAAACTCAGCAATCAGTTGTTGAACATTGAGAGACACTGAACAAGCAGGAATACATTGATAACCATGGCACAGTGGTGTGGCCATTCAGCCTTATGGCATGTACCGAACAACGCAGTTTACGTTCCTAACAATTCGATTTGCGCAGGACGTTTGTCTGTATGCATGTCCTCAATTTGGCTTTGTATGCCCACACCATGGGAAGAACAAGATTATTTGAAACCCACTTGTTATGCCAGCAGTATGGATGCTTTATTGGTCTTTAACTGACCAATGTTATACAGCCCTGTGCCATCATTGACAAAATCAGAGTGAAGGCCAGTGGTAGAGGTCATGATTTGACCCTACTATCACTGTTTACTTCTTCTAGGTTTATTATTATTATTATTATTATTATTATTGTTGTTTTCATTGTTTTGTTACGTTCTGTTAGCACAGTCTTGTGGACCTTGCCACACTAGCATGTACAGTACCTGTATGGGTACACTCCACTGTTAGCCTTTTCACTGCAGATTTACAGTAAAGTACTGGCAGCACGTGTTCTATCTATCTACTGCTTTTTGGCTCTCTCTTACTGTATTTGGAATTACAGTATATTACTGAAAATAGATGTACAGTTAAATACTGCATTCCTGCTCAAAGTTTTTTTCCAGTAACTTACTGTATTCCTGTTCAAAGTTTTTCAGTAACTTACTGTATTCTTGTTAAATGTTTTTCAGTAACTTACTGTATTCCTTTTCAAAGTTTCCAAGTAACCTACTGTATATTATAGTATTTAAACTAAATATACAGTATGTGCAGATTCTGCAGAATGTTGACATAGCTAGAATTGGGACAACACAGAGAAGATTAGCATGGTCCAAGAAGCTTGGACCAATGCTAATCATCTCTGTATAGTCCAAATTTCAACAATGTCTGTGACATTCTTAAAATTGGAACAATACAGAGAAGATAAGCATGGTCCAAAACTCAACCCCTGTTAGAGTTCTTAGGAGTTTTCCTTTTCCAACCACCAGGCTGAGGGAGCTGAACCCTAACCTAGAGATAACAGCTAGGGTTAGGGTTTGAGGCTCAAATACTGACAAATCAAATTCTGACATAGGGTGCGTTCGGAAACCCTCACCGGGTGTATGCTCAGTGTAGTGAGTGCAGTGGGCGTGACGTTGGAGAGTGCGTTCAGTGTGGCTTATTTACGAACTACCAGTTTTAAGAGGCAGCTGTGCGCTTTTTCACTCTGAACTCTGAAGGTAAACTTTCTGAAAAGCAGCAGTTGCTAAGTATGCTAACGTAGCGTTGATATTGAAAGGAGATGTAATTCATAGCATTGGCAATTTGGCATACCTGCTGTTAGTTTACACGTTAATGCGTGTGAAACTATCAAGCCCAAACGACCAATTAAGTGCAAATGCTGCATTTTGCGGTCATTTCCTCCATTGTTCACAGCTGAGAAGCATTTGAGACATGGCCATGAAAACCAACCAATCAAAACACCACACTGACGCACCACACCGCCAAACCCCATCTTCTGAGTAGGGTCGGTGAGTGCGTGCACTCAACACACCGGTGCGCTACGCACTGGATTTCCGAACGACAACGCACCAAGTGCACCGAATAAACGAACGACAACATGGTACACCAGTGCGTTGAGTGCGCATTTCCGAACGCACCCATAATGTCAGTCAGCTTGCCTAGGCAGACACATGGACATGACACATTAAGCATTTTTAGCTCCCAGAAGCTTACAAAATGCCCCTAATAACTAGACAAATGCTTTTCCCAGAATACTTTTTCTGTCTTCTTCCCACGATGCTTTGCTGTTAAGAGCAAATTTACAGCAATTCCTGACAATAATTACATTCTCTTTAATTGCTGTAAAAATGTATTCTTTCCCTCCCAGAATGCTTTGCTGTTAACAGCAAATTTACAGCAATTCCTATGATAATGACATTCTCGTAAATTGCTGTAAAAAGTAATTTTCACTCCCAGAATGCTTTGTTAGGAATTTTGCTATAAATTTACAGTAATGGCTAACAGTGTAGTGACAAATAAAAATTGCTCAGTAATATCCTGGGGCATGGTAAGCAGAAATCAAGAAAATCTCAATTATTGTTATGTGAAGATGAACAGTGACAAACTCGAATTAGTAGTGGAAAGTGCATGGCTGCTGTACGTACTTGCAGCCTATTCACAGACGTTCTGCTTGGCGCATAGTCTATAGCTTTACCCACTGGACCGGTCTCACCTTAGGATGGTTAATATGGTGGAAGTCATGGCAGCAGAATCCTAAATCTGCTTTTTCATCCTTTCTACAATCTGCCTTCTCTGGAGGAGGCAAACTAATTACTGTAGTTTGGGAAATATTACTTTCTGAAGGACGTCTAGATGCTGTTGTTCTGAGGGATTGTAATTGAGGTGGTTGTGGTTATTATGACGCACTGTGTAATGATAATGTGAACTCAGGTGGTCCCAGGCATGTGGCTCCTGTTAATTGCCAGTGATTAAGGCTTTATAAGGAATAGCGGTCAGTTCACCTAAGAATCTGTTGGAGTGTGTATCTCAAATGTTGTGTATCCTGAACCCAAAAACAACAACTGTGGCCAAATTGACCAAGTCTTTGGAAAAAACTGTCACACCTGGCACCCCCATAAATGGAAAATGGTGCGTTTATACTGTATGGCCCCTTTATCCAAGACGCTTTACAATGATTGTGCAGTGAATTACATTCACCCATTCACACACACATTCATACGATCAAACGCCACTCTTCTACCTACCGTCTGAGCGACTACCGCCCCATACAGTCTATAGCTGCCATTACATGATAATCAGTGTAGTCAAGACTTCTATTTTTCTTTTAACACAGTAACAAAGGGCAAAGTCATGACCACTGAGGGCAATCGCAAGAAATGGCGGAAGTACTGTAATTTTCACATTTACAAGATTTTTCACCAGTGACAAACAGAGTAACAGAGTTTACATTTGAGCTCGAAAGAAATCTCTGTTTTATGGCTAGTAATGGGACTTTCGCCCTAGAACAAATAGAGAGATAATGGTGAAAAAAAGTGTCCCTTTAACTACTTGTTAGTGTATGCCATATTATTGGATAGAACATAATACATAGCCTCGTCACTGTCTGGCCAAAACCTCTTAACTATATTTTTGAGGTTTTAGATTTTTTTGCATAAATCAGGGCTATTGAACACCCTTTACATCTGAGTGTTGGATAACATAATATTGAACCAATGGAAAGTAGTAAAAAGTGATTGGGACAAAACCTCCTAACTCCACACTTTCTGCCAAACCAGCTAACTCCACCCGATTGGCCCTCTCTTTTTTAGCTGGTCAGCAGGACCAGCTCTTTAAACAGATTACATTGTCCTGAGACATTCAGGGGACCTAGGGGACCTATTTGCCGATTGGCTGTCCATGTCACATGGTCACCGAGCTCATGATCCATTGGCCAGGCCCTCCAGATCTGTACTGCTGTAATGACATATTTTGTCCAGCAGGGAGCACCATTCCTTCACACTGAGGCGGTGCCTGTGGCCAGCCTGCTTGTGATAAATGAAACAGAAGAAAAGAGAGGTCTATACTTGAGTAAAAGTACAAAAGTATTGGCATCAAAGTACAAAATGTTTGTATGATTGCTTGTAGATCGGCTATCATTCTTTGATTTTCACAAGTCATTGTTGACATCATCATCCATTTAAGCTTTATAATTAGCTTCATACTAACATTAACATTATTTTTCTTCTTTCAATTCTAAACGTAGAGATTAGGTTATGAAAGGAAGGTGATTAGGTGATGAAAACTAGCAAAACTATAGCAGCCATTCACTTTAATCAACGCGATGCATCCAATGTAATTGTGATGAGGATGTCAAACAAACGTTAATCACGTCGTATTTAATTATACTTCATCTGTTACAGATGATTGTCCAAATAAACCGTACGTTATTTAAACTGTGAGCCATTTATAGACAATATGCAGTGTTGCCCTGGGCATCGTTGTAGGCTGTAGTAGGTGATGTGTCACACCATCTGCATACCATCTGCATTAACATATGAACTGAACGAGTATGCAAGTTGTCAATGATTTAACTCTATGACCATGATATGGGCTTTGGTGTGAAGTCATGAAAATATCGTACCCTACACAATTTACAAAAGCAACACAAAGTACATTCATTGATGAGCTGCTTCTTCCTGTCATCTGATCAGTGTCCACACAGTAGATTAATTCGAGTTGCATTTTAATATCAAATGAAACAGAGCAAAAACGATGTGCTGAATGAACCAATGCGAGTCTTTGAGAATTACAGTTAGTATCTTCACAAATAATGAGCACATTTCTAGAGACACGGTAACACATTCATTGTACTAAATGACAAGAAAGCATATATTTAGAACGATATGTAGCAGTGAAATACCACAAGATTTTGGAAAATGCCTACAATCAATACACTTATTTGAACACCTTGGTTACATTAAGTTCTGCATAATGCGTACTTTCTGCTTTTGGTACATTTCAATACAAATACTTTTTATACTTGTACTCAAGTAAATTTTGAATACAAGTCTTCCACTTGTATGATACTTAAGTAAAGAATGCGAGTACTTTTCCCACTACTGCCTAATAAGCATGCTAGTTTTAGTAAAATCAGACATCACAGATAGATTTATAGAGTAATAGGCTATATGGCAACTGTAAACTTAGCAGGAGTCCTCCAGGCTATGGGGGAAAGTAGCTGTTGGAAAAAGTACTCAAATGTTTTACACTTGTTTTTTTAAAAGTATCTTAAAAGTATCAATACTGCACTGTAGATGTACTCAGTTTTAAGTAAAAGTCACACACACACACACACACACACACACACACACACACACACACACACACACACACACACACATACACGGGGGGGGGGAGTGACAAAATTCATAGATCTAGAACACAGACTTCATAGATATAGAACACAGAATATGTACAGTACAGTACAGTGAGGTACAGTATACAGTACAGTAAAGTACAGTAAGGTAATACGCAGTTATTACTGTTGTTTGAGCACGCCCGAGTTTTTTCAAAACTTTTTTTTTCCAAAAAACATTTTTTTCCAAAACTTTTTTTTTTTCAAAAAACATTTTTTTTTTTTTTTTTTTCAAAAAACATTTTTTTTTTCATCTGACCAGCTTATATATTGACTGTGTAAATTCTTGTTTCATAAATATGTGCTATTGAACACCCTTTACATCTATGTGTTGGTTAAAATAATATTGAACCAATGAAAAGTATTAAAAAGCCCTTCGGTCAAAACCTCCTAACTCCACTTGAGCTCATTTTCCCAAAAATGAACATTTTGGAGTAAGGAGGTTTTGGCCCGACAGCAGAGCTATGATACATACATATCTTGATCATTTTATAAACACTCCTGGCCCCTAAACCTATACTAGTTTAAATATACTCTAAATGATCACCTGGCCATTTGCAGACAAATGCCAGGCGAATTCATAGAAGAAAAAAAAAAGAAAGAAAGAAGAAAATAATCAGTGATGTCATTACGTGCGCATCCCGCATCAAAAACTCATTCAAGTCGCCCAGGGACTCATTCATGTCATGGTCCTGGGGTCCCGG
This sequence comes from Nannobrachium achirus, assembly GCF_963921795.1. NCBI lineage: Eukaryota > Metazoa > Chordata > Actinopteri > Myctophiformes > Myctophidae > Nannobrachium > Nannobrachium achirus. The sequence continues at coordinate 37,046,405 of NC_137811.1, read as the reverse complement.
GGATGCGCCTCCATTGGAGTCCATGTTAAAATAATTTACTTCTTCTACTTAAAGCCATACTGTGTAAGATGCCCAACTAGTGGTCATTAGCCCTATAGCAAACCGCGGTCGCGTCCGCGTCTTTCGGACGTTTTTCGTACCTTCAGACCCCCGCGTCTGCCTCCACCTCGCTGAGATCTATCTTTTAAGGGGTCCCTTGTTCCTGTGCGTTCAGTAATTCCAGAGATACGGACTCCTTCACCCTGCCTGGTAGGCGAAATTACCTAGAGAAGGGATGGTACAAACGGGCGACAACAAATATGGCTGCCATAGCGACCCCACTTCAAGATGCGCTGTGATTGGCCGGCAGTTGTATAACCCTCGCTGTGATTGGCCGGTAGTGTGATGACGCAATTTTGGCGCGAGATCCGGTCCACGGCAAGGATCTCAGTTTACATACAGAGAAGGCTTTACAGGCTGAAATTCACGGCGCGGATCTTCTAAAACTTTTGTGATTTAATAGTTAGGAGAATTTTAAGATTTGTTTTATAAAAAAAGTTACATAGTACAACTTTAAGTTGCTATATTAGTTTAGATAGTTTAATTCATTTTTGAATGTATTGTGTAAGATAAACACTGTAAAGATTTATTATCAGTTAAACCTGGAACAGCTAAAAACTATTTTCACTAGTGGTTCTCAAAGTGGGGTCCTGGGTCCTTGAGGGAGTTCCAGGGGGTCCCCAGATAAATGATAGTTAGGAACCAAATAACTTTATGGGTCTGTAACTCGGTGAACAAATGGAACCAAATGGACCTGTTCCATTTGTACTCTAGTATTTTAAAATGTAATATAAATTGGGGTCCCAGTGATATAAATATAATTAAATGGGTGTCTGTAGCCTAGTGTATTTAGAAATCCTAGTTCTAAGTTCAAACATTAGCCAAACTGTAAAATAAATAGGCAAACATTTTGAAAATAGCCGATCTACAGCGCTCGAAAACATTGTATTGAGGACTCATAAAACTTTTCTGGGACCCATTTGAATGACCACCTGTGGGTCCCGGGACCCATTACATTGAAAACCTAGTAACATCACTAGAATAGTATTTGATCGGCACGTTACAGATAAGTCCTTATGGGGGCATTCAGGTGTCATAGCAGTAACACAACACAACACAACACAACACAACACAACACAACACAACACAACACAACACAATACAGTAGATTACTATCGGAACTGCCCTGGTAGTCCTGCTGGGATTTCCAGACAGTGTGGGAAGGGAGTTGGCTGATAACACAGCAGGTGCTGCTGGCAGGCCTTACACTTGTTGGTATCCAGCTATTCTGTGAACTGTTACGGTATTAGCAGTTTTTCTGTTCTTTGTTTTAGGCCTTGTGTTCTGGTTAATGTAGTGTTTCCTCCACTGCAAGGTGGATTAGAGCTCTTCACGGGGCCCCCGATTCTGAACTTACCAGAGGATCCGAGAGACCCCTACAGGTTTCGGTCAGTGTTTTATCATCATCACTCGGGGCCGGGTCGGAATCGGTCGCATTACCTGGCATTACGTCAGAACATAATGAATGTACAGTGTGGGTGACGTGTATGTACTTTGTGCTTTTTTTGCAAATTGTTAATAAAGCAATCAATCAATGTGTGTGTGTGCGCCGGCGTGCGCTCTGCTGCTGCTGCTGCGCTCACGCTCACTGATCAGGAGACGGAGAGAAAAGCAATGAATGAACTGAATTGAAGTGCTGTTTAACTTGTGTAAAGCTTTAGGCTGACCTAGGATCAGGTTAGTGCAGCAGCGAGCCAGCGACATGAATAGCTGTGTGATGATTATGCTGGTTTAGGATCAGATTAGCAGCGCAACAACAAGACAGTTATAAAGAATTGAGCTACGGTGCGTAATGCATGCATGATGCATACCATAAGCCAGGCTGCTGCCAGGCTGATTATAAAGCTCCGGCGTAAAATCATGACAAACAATCGAAAATGACTTACCTCTGGAAAAAAGCCTAAAGCATTCCTTTCTCCCTGGCTTTTGCTTCGATGTTAATGTTATAAATTCCATGGCAACCAGCAACATTGGACAATAATAAGCCTACATTACACAATAAAGTTTGCACCTGCTCTGTTCTGACTTCTGACAGTGCCCTGTCAATCAGTGAGACAGCACATGGCTGCAGTGAGTGAGTGGACCTCGGCACATGAAAGTCAAAGGCATGCACAACAAAGGAACTTTACTAATCATAATTTTTATGCCTTTATTGAACGACAGTAGACTGACAGGAAATGATGAGAGAAATGGGTAGTGATAAGGTCGTCGGGAACGGGATTCGAACCCGCGAGGCCACGACACGCTGTCAGGCTGGCATTGTAGCCTAGGGTGCTCGGACCACCATGCCAGGGGCTCAGGCCCTATGCTCGGGCCTATAAAGGTCAATTTAGAACTCCTCCAAGAAGGAACCCTGTGAGGAACCCCTGGACCCCACTTTGACAACCACTGGTGTACATGTAGATACTCCTGGTCAAATATAACTCAACTACAAGTGAAAGTTGCTCTGTCAACAAATCTGCACTTATTTTTTATTTTTTTTTACTTTAAATTTTTATCCCACGATTTTTGTAACCCATTTTTTTCACCCGGTGCCAATTGCCTAAGCTGTGATCCTGGGCTCTACTCTCCCTCTGCCAACCTGGGGAGGGCCCCGAACTGAGCTCATGCTTCCTTCAATGCATGAGGAGTGAGCAGGCCGCTTCTTATCACCTGACAGGGGGAGCTTCCTCGGTTGGACGTAGCGCGTGGAAGGAACACGTTATTCCAACCAGTTCCATTCCCCTCCATCAGGCGCCCCGGCTGGCCAGGGGGAGGCTACAAATCTGCACTTATAAATAGTATAGTGTAAAAATGAAAATGCACATCACAATGCATTTCTCACTTTTTGAATTGAAATACTGTACAGTATGTCTTAAAGGAGTAGTTCACCCCCAAAATGACTTTCTTTCTTATGCAATGGAGACTTGAGTTCAATAATAGTTTTAGTTTTTTGTCGCATTCCTGAGACAATAATTTGATTACAATACATTTACCCCCATTGATTCCGGATGTGGTCCCAAATGCATTCGGGTCCCCATCCAGAATCAATGTGGGTAAATTTACAATAATCAATTTTTTGTCTTAGGAGTGCGACAAATACAAAAAATATTATTGAACTCAAGTCTCCATGGCATGAGTAATCAATAGATAATAAGTCATTTTGGGGGTGAACTACTCCTTTAAGTGGTTAATTCATAATGTGAATTTCCCCTCCCAGAAATACAAAAATACATTATTTGTCTTTGAAATGTACTGGAGTCAGTGGAGTATCAAAAAATACAAATAGATAAGTAAATAGTAAATACAGATATACTCAAATAATGTACTTAAGTACAGTACTCAAGTAAATGTACTTCATTACCCACCACTGTAGCTACTACCATACCAGCCCTACAGCTGATGTTGTTGTCTGATACAGCTTCCTTTCTGTCCTTCTATCCTTCTATTCACCAAGGGCAGAAAAGAAAACACATAAATACAGCTACAGTAAAACAGTTTGTTCCCTGTATGTTCCCTTCTCACTTTATTTCTGAAAGTGTGAATTACTGGTATAAAGAAAGCGCAAGAGAGATGAGCAGCTGAAGAGAGGTAGAAGGATAGATGTACTATCGGTATTTGAATTATGTAAAATAACTACAGTATGTGGGAGAGGAGGTGTGCGTTTGTGTGTGCGTGCGTGTGCACTCGTGCGCGCGAGCGCTGTGCGCCTAAGTGTTAGTGCACCTGTCTGATCACTGGCTGGCAGAGAGAAAGAGACAGTGGTGGAGAGAAAGAGAGAGACATCGAGAGCATGGAGAGGGATGACTTAACATGAATGAGATAGAGAACCAGAAGTTAAGACACGCTGAGATAGCAAGGCAGAATAAAATAATAGAGAGAGAACAGAATATTTGGCTACAAATGTAACAGGATTTTAATTGATCTCCCCCAAGAGGTGCTACTGCTGCAGCATAAAAAGAGGAAAGGGCACGAAAGAATAAAAAGGAAAAAAAGCTACAATATATTCCACAGTCCACATTGTTGTTGCTGTCATTCTAGTCTAGTGTGATGGTTGACCTACAGGGCACCGGAGGTGAGATTGACGAGTGGGCTGCTCCAGCCTAGATCCTGCGGGTCTTCCCACTATAGCCCTCATTCATGGAAGAGTTTATTCCCTTACCGGATAATTCACTGCTTTAGGCACAGGCTCGCAGACTGAAGTCAATAAGTGTTTCGTTTGTTTAATGCTTACTACACTTTCGTCCCTTGATCCGTGCACCGTCCCCCCCATATCCATTGCTCCGTTCATCATGCTGACTAATAATGTTCGCATTGTCTGACAACCTAACCCTGTGTTTCTATCACCACCAGTAGCTGAGCCACACACGCACGCACGCACGCACGCACACACACACGCACACGCACACGCACACACACACACACACACACACACACACACACACACACACACACACACACACACACGCACACACACACACTAGGTTGAAGGTGGAGGTAAGCCCACATGACTATATGGTTTCCATGTCTCCTCACATTTGACCTCCATTTAGGTCGTACCTTGTTTCATTCCTGCTTTCATTCTTCCAGGCACTCCCATCAATCAAAATAAACCAAGCAACTGTTGTGTCTGTTTATTTCTGTAAATGCCTGGCCTTTTCTCCACCTACAGTTTCTCAATCTTGTGTCTTGTGTCTTAGCCCCACATGTGCTTCACTTTGACCTACAGTAATAGCGTTGACACCCGTTTCCATTCTCCATCCTTGTTTTCTGTTTCTCTGTTGTTTTGCGCGTCTCTGTCTCACCTGTCGACTTGCTTCTTTTATAGATCATCGCGCCCGGCGGAAGAGCATTGCCGCCGGGATTAAGCAGCCGAGCATGGAGGCCCCTCCCGCCCCCCCTCAACCCTTCCGACAATCCGTGAGTAACCCCCGCTTGCCCCGCCCCCGCTCGCTGCCCCCCTCCCTCTCTTTGTCCCTCGCCCTGCCCCCCTCCACCCCACAGCACACCTGCGGGCGCCGCTCGCGCCGAACCTCGCCTCTCCTCTCTCCCGCACTCCCCCTGACCGTCTCCCCCTGCCTGGCCCTCCCTCCGGGCGTCCCACACCGGTCGCCCAGAGGCTACAAGCAGGGTCCCTCCACACCCCCGCTGCCCCGCTCGCTGGCCCTCTCCCCCTCGCTGTCCCTCCCCCTGCCCCGTCACTCGCCCACCGCCTCCTCCGTCTCCTCCTCCTTCCCCCCTTGGTCCTACTGGGGCGGAGGAGACTGGAGGGCGGCCATTCCGAGTCCAGTAGCGGGACCATATATTGCACCACTGCCCCCCATTGAGGTACGTACGTGACACAAGCCCTCTTTGGAGCAAAGTTCCCCTCCCAATCCCTGTTGTGACCTCAGTTTTTCTGTGGTTCACCGTGTCACCGACTTTTACGATTAGATGTTGCATACTTTTTAAAACTTTAAAGTGTCAGACAGGCTGGATAATCAAGCCAGCATTAGTCATTCAGACCATTAGCATAGAACCAACAGATGGAGCCAAGTATTTAGTCATATCCCCAAGACAGGCTTCAAAGGCATTCAACTCATTCCAAATGACTGGGTGTCGTTTCCTTCTCATGATTCACCCACTAAACAATGCTGCTATATAATGCTCTTGCAGTGCATCTTGGTAAATGCTCTGACGTTCTTCTCAGAGGTTAATCCAATAAAGTATTCAATCAGTGGTCATTACATAACCTGAACCTGCAGTATTCCTTATACCGGTACTTTGTTTTTCTCCATTCTCACCTTCAACTCTTAAATAATAGAAAAATGCCACCAATTCCATTTACAATTGTTCTTGAGTAGCATTTTAAAGGTTTTCTGCCTTAGCTTTTCTTAAACCGCTGTTGATATTATTGTGAAGCCATTCTGTCCTAGTATCTAGGTTTAACATGAATGTGTTGATCGCCTATTGAAATGTATGGATCCTCACACAGGACAAACTGTACAACTGTGTACTGTATTACTGTATTTTCCACTGTACTATTACCATAATGCACATCATCTATCTACACTGTGGTACACCGCTGCCCACTGTTGGCCACCTTATGACACTTCAGCATTCATAAACTCATAAATGGATGTGTGTAGGCGTACCCTTTTGTTGGACTGTAACAGATGAATCTTATTGGTTTCCTACATTATGCACCACATTTCATGTGTGCCTGCACTTTTCATTTATCCATTTAACTGTTGTATTAATTTCTACTTCATTTCACACTGTGTGGAATTTGTGGTCTCTTTCATTTCCACTCTTTCTGGGACAAACACATTTACTTGAATACTGGACATAAGTTCTTTGAGTATCTGCACTTTACTCGAGTATTTGTATTCTTGGACACTTTAATACTTAAAAGCAAGTACTCCAGTACTTTAACGACAAGTACAACTACTTTTGAAACAGGGCTTAAGTGATTAATTCATAATGTGCCTTTTCCCTTCCTAGAAATACTGTATACCCAAGTATAAGTACAGATATTCAAAAACATGTACTTAAAGGGCAAGACCACCCATTTTCAATATTGAACTATGTCATTAATATATCTTGGAGTTGTGTAGACATAAAAAAAAAGTTCCCCCTCTTCTGTGTTTCCTAGAACTGGAGGATTGATTTTGGGGTTTGTATTGTAAAGTACAATGTGTGATGTCATCAAGTTGTAATTTGCAATACAAACCCCAAAATCAATCCTCCAGTTCTAGGCAACACAGAAGAGGGGGAACTTTTTTTTTATTTCCACACAACTCCTCTAAGGTATATTAATGACATAGCTCAATCTATCTATAAATGCGAGAAGTCTCTGCGTGTCTGTCTGTCTGTCTGTCTGCGTGTATGTAATCCGCGTATCTCGAGAACCGTTCGTCCCACCGGCTTCAGATTCGGCACGCGCGTTCCCCGCCGTGGCGCGGAGTGCAGTGCCGGGCCTCGACCCGACCCGATGTGCGGTTTTCCGAAACGGCGCGAAACGTTCGGAATCTCCTTATGCGGAGCTGATTGTTGACATCAGGCTGTTCCTGAGGAAATCGGCACAATCGCTGACTCATTGTGACATCACTTCATAAAAGGCTCTGACATCACGTACGCCACATGAGTCAACAAAAAATCTCGGTGAATGTGTATGTATGTATGTGAATCTCGAGAACCGTTCTTCCACCGGCACGCGCGTTCTCCAGATATGGGCATAAAATGAATCCCCGAATGGGGAGCTGATGTCTGACATCAGAGTTTTCCGCAACCGGTACTGTGTGTGCAGAGATCTCCATATATGGGCATAAGGGGACAAAGGCAAACAGATGGTCAAAACGGGTCCTATGACAACAGGTATATTGGGGTTTGCATTAAAGGGTGGGGACAAAGGCTAACAGATGGTCAAAACGGGTCCTATGACAACAGGTATATTGGGGTTTGCATTAAAGGGTGGGGCATTCATGGGGTCCGCTCCAAAAAAGAAAATAAAAGAGACAAAGACAAACATAAGACAAGCGACAAAGCGTGGGACTGGGAGGATGACTTGAATGATGCAGATTTAAGCAGGCTGTGTATTCTGCTTAAAGAAGAAACAAACAAAAAGCGACAGAGATCTCATATATGGGCATAAAATGGACGCAGATAAACAGATAGCTCCATATACGGGCATAAAGGGACACAGACAGACAGATACAGAGATCTCCATATATGGGCATAAAATGGACGCAAATAGACAGATATCTCCATATATGGGCATCTTGAATGATGCAGATTTAAGCAGGCTGTGTATTCTGCTTAAAGAAGAAACAAACAAAAAGCGACAGAGATCTCATATATGGGCATAAAATGGACGCAGATAAACAGATATCTCCATATACGGGCATAAAGGGACACAGACAGACAGATACAGAGATCTTTATATATGGGCATAAAATGGACGCAAATAGACAGATATCTCCATATATGGGCATATGGGCATAAAATGGACCCAGAACTATATCTGCAGTGATCTCCATATATGGACATAAAATGGACACAGGCAAACAGATGGTCAAAACGGGTCCTATGACAACAGGTATAATGGGGTTTGCATTAAAGGGCGGGGCATTCATTCCCTATTTACATCGTTCCCGAGTTGGCCAGGTCGCCGACTAGACGCTGGGCCGCCCGAAGGGCGGCCCAGCTTCTAGTATTGAAAATGGGTGGTCTTCCCCTTTAAAGGGATATTTCACTTTCGAAAGAACTTTTGGTCATTTTATTGTCTAACCAGGCTTTTATGAATACCCTGAACAGATTTTAATTTGATTGATTCAATATTTAGATATGTGATGTAAATGTTACCAGACCCTCCTCCTTTCAGGGCCCCTCCCCATACACACCCATTGTAACTTCAAACTCCATTTTAACCATGATAGATTCATTAAAAATATCCACTATCATATACTACCCTCCTAATACGTGAGCAGGCCGTGTTTTCTCGATAAAGTTTTTCATTTATTTTTAATAATTCTTTGGGAAAATGGAAAAAAATAATACAATAAGAAATTATTAAAAATAAATGAAAAAAAACGTAACGAAAAAACACGGCCTGCTCACGTATTAGGAGGGTAGTAGGAGTCACCAGAAAAAAAAGATGTGTTTTTGATGAATTTATCATGGTTAAAATGGAGTTTGAAGTTACAATGTGTGTGTATGGGGAGGCGTCCTGCAGGAGGAGGGCCTGGTAACATTTACATCAAATATCTAAATATTGAATGAAGCGAATTAAAAACTGTTCAGGGTGTTCATAAAAGCCTGATTAGACAATAAAATGACCAAAAGTTTTTTTGAAAGTGAAATATCCCTTTAAGTACTCAGGTAAAATGTACTCAGTTCCTGTCCACCACTTCTCATTGGCCCTCCTCTTCTCCTTCCCGTTGCAGAGTTTTCTCAGTAGAAGGTTGAAGGGCTCCATCAAGAGGGCTAAAAGCCAGCCCAAACTGGACCGCACCAGCAGCTTCCGCCACATGATCCTCCCCCGCTTCCGCAGTGCAGACCAAGACAGGTTAGTACGGCCATGCGCAAACTGTGGGCCGGGGCCCCTGAAGACAGGGGCGTCGATTGGGTATGGCAGGAGTATGCGGCTGCCATACCCTGGGTCCAGGGGGGAAGATCAAAGTTAGTTCTAAATATGAATCCATGAATGTCTCTTTGTCTATCTGTGCGGGTTATTATGTTGGTAAATTACAGTAAAATAACTACAAATGCAAAATTTAACAAAATGGTCACTTTAACAAGGTGGTATAATTATATTTTAGGTATATATAATTATATATTATATGTACGTCTTCTTAAAATAAATATATCATGCCTGTTGCTAAGGTATGGCAACATGATGTTGCCATACCTTAGCTTTTTCTGAACTGACGCCTGAAGATGTGGTAAAAGAAAGGAAAAATCTGCACAAAAAAAAAAAAAAATCGGCTGTGAAGGTGATATGAAATGTGAGCTTATGATAATCCCAGTAATCAATAATCAAGGCATTTGGAGAGAAATTAAACAGGCTCCAGTCACATTCAGTTTAGAGCACTGCAGAGGTGAGGTGCATGTCTGTGTCCAGCTGGCTCGTTGATGCTCGTTAATGTTAAGGTGACTTCACACCAAACAAACTACTTCCAAAGGCTCCAAACTGGCAGTCTGTTGTAGTCTGCTGGCATTAGTTGGCAAATTTGGCATTTATAAGTCGAGAGACGGAACATTGCATTCAGATGAGCCTGCTGCGCTGCTCTGGCAGTGTTGCCAGGTCTGCTCATTATAAGCGACTTTGGTCTTGTTTTCCTCTCTAGTCTCTAGTTGCAGGTTGTTTTTGTTTGGACTTGTTTCTGAAGTGTACTTGCTTTCAACATTCTCTTAGAAAATAGCTAATGTAATAGAGCTCAAGTGGTGAAACTTTTGGGCTTGTTTTCCACAGCATCTGTGTTTCTCTTCCAAAACAAAATACAGCACTATTACTAACTTTGCTTAGAACTCGATTGGTATAGGAATTGAGAGTTGACTGAGATTGAGAATATGATATTTAGTAAAAATGTGCCACAGGCTGCAGCAGCAGCAAACTAAAGGTCCACTCTACAGGAGTATCAAGTCGCCTCAATTCTACCGACTCTTGCAAAAGACTGAGCAGGTTCAGTTTTTCATCGATGGGTCCTGCTGGCTTTATCGACGGCAAGTTTCTCTTGCCGATAAGCTCCCGATGGCTCCCTGTCGGCAGCCGATGCTTTTCGACGTCAAATCGTGGCCAAATCTGTGAGCTTAAGAGCTGGCTTTACATGCATCAAGGCAATAATGTTATTGCACTGTCAGATAGGCCTAAATCTAATCTAAGGTAGCAT
>NC_137811.1:36898457-37030957 GCF_963921795.1 Nannobrachium achirus | reverse complement strand
GTTTGCACTTGAACGACCGTTCCAGGCTGCCATATCCAGTCCAAGAAACCGTAGAAACCTGTGTAATAAACTGACAAAACTCGTTTTTTTTTCAGACATTGTGAAAATAGCCGATCTACATGCTCACAACGCCTCGCAGCACTATTTTCGTGTTATACAAAATGTAATTCCTCTTTTCCACGAGGACTCCCATCTTTGCCATACCCTTTTGCTGAACTGACGCCACTGATGCTCGCAATCCGAGCATGGAATCAGGCAACCTTTTTGTTGCCTGATTAAGTGTCCCAGAGCAAGACACTTAACTCCCAAACTGCTCCCCTGTGCTCTCATTTGGAGCAAGCCACTGTCTGGGTCAATGCCGAGAAGTAATGTCCTCTCAGGGATAACTGCAAATTCCCTTTATTGCCATTATTCACATGCTAAATGCTTGCAAAAATGTATTGCACACACATTCTAAGCGTGTGGGTGTGGGAGTTGTGGGATGTTGGTCAATTCATTCAAATCTGGAACACTGGACACTGAAAATGAAATGGTTATGTTATCCACTCTATTAACATGCAGAGCATATATACACTATGTGTTGTCAGTGTCTAGCAAAGCACTATTTATGTTTCCTTTTCGTGTGGATGGAACTGCCAGACGATTTTCCCTTGCTGTACATTTTATATTGCGAGTAAGCCATGGTTGCTCTCTCTATCGATAATTCCTTGCCATCTTGTATGAGGAGGGAATGGTATTTACTGTATATTATTATTTTTACAATAACCGAAGATATAGTAGGTAAATACACACAGGTCAAATTATAGCAAGCTATTCCGCTTTAGCCCTCCCTCTGTGTGTCTCAATTATTATTTTCTTTTACAAATACAATTTCTGTAGGTGCCATTGTCAAATCAATGAGAATATCTCTGACCTTCTCTCTCTTTCTTGTCCAATCAATAAGCATCTCTCTGAACATCTCTCTCTTTCTCTTTCTGATTCTGACCACCAGGACACGTTTGATGCAGAGCTTCAAAGAGTCCCACTCCCATGAGTCTTTGCTGTCCCCCAGCAGTGCTGCTGAGGCCCTGGACCTCACCCTGGATGAAGACGCCATCATCAAACCAGTCCACTCAAGCATCCTGGGACAGGAGTATTGCTTTGAGGTGAGACTTCTCCCACCCACACCCGCGCAAGTACAATCTTTACAAACAAAGTAAAGCATAAAAAACTCTGAATGAATTGTAAATGTGTGTATGTGTGTGTGTATATATAATATATATACAGTATATGCGTGTGTACATACATACATACACTGTGAGCTATATTTTCGTCCATACCTTACCCCTTATCCCAAAAATTCTTTGCCTTTTTTACTATTTTGAAAAACATTTTAGAATACTTCAAATAACCAGTCTACATCGAAACGGAGCTTGTAGATCAGCTATTTGAAATTTTCAATAGATTTTCAAAATAGTAAAAAAAAGGCAAAGAAGTTTAGGGATAAAGGGTAAGGCATGGACGAAAATAGGGCCCTGTATATATATACTGTATTAATATAATTTTCAATTCATTCAGAGTTTTTATATACTGTGTATATATATATATATATGGCATATATATGGCACAAAACAGCAGTTTTTGTGTTCAACGTTCAAAATGTGCCCCCCCACCCCCGCCCCACCTTTAATTTTTCTGTCATTTTACAAAAAACTAACAAAAGAAAAAAGAAAAACATTTTCTATCTTTTTTCCTTTTTTTTTGTTGTTGAACATAACCACACGTTCTGACTTAAAAAGAAAACCAGACATTGTAATAGCACCTTGGTTACAGTCTCCATAGATACTAACGGCTGTGGTTGTTGATGTTACCGTTGTTGGCTAACCTCAGGTGACTACAGCGTCGGGAACCAAGTGCTTTGCGTGTCGCTCGGCTGCAGAGAGAGACAAATGGATCGAGAACCTTCAGAGAGCTGTCAAGCCCAACAAGGTGAGGGGAGAGAAAGGGATGCGGAGTAGAGGAAAAAGGAACGAGCCCTCCCTCTGTCTGTGTGTCTCTCTCTCTCCTCCCTGTCTCTCGTTGTCTGTTGTCTGTCTGTCAACCAGGAGCGCACGGCTTCATTTTTTGTGTGTGAATGCCATTCTCTGTCTATGTGTTCTTGTTGGACAATAGCTGCCTCTACATTTTATGTATATGTACTGTATATGTATATGTATATGTATATGTATATGTATATGTATATGCATATGTATATGTATATAGTTACATACACACACACACACACACACACACACACACACACACACACACACACACACACACACACACACACAGTATGTAGAGGCAAAGCGATTTTTATTTCCACCCCCAAAGTACATACTGTAAAACAGGAACATCCAGGAACGTAAGCCCTTTAGACATAGTAACGACACAAACAAATGAGGTTAGATATAGATGGATGGATTCCAAAAAGAAAACAGGCGCACAATAAATGTAACGGTGCATTTGGAAGGCAACCAGTCGACCACAAGTTTATAAGAGCCAAACTGAGACAAAATGCCACCGGAGCTGAATGACTCATCCAGATGCTAAGGCCGTAGGGGTTCCTGGCTGAATCATGGCGCCTCAAGGACTCGATACAGGAGCTCTCACAAACAACAAGCATTTCGCATCCCAGACTAGTTGCCTCTGCAGAGACAAGACTCACTGCAGAGGCAGGGATGCTCGTTGTCATTAACTATCTCCCGGTTACATTTTGAGCATTTATTTTCCCCCCACGTCAAACAGCCACAACTGCATCCTCCAATATTTGATGACCATTTATACAGATGAGTGAAGACAATCAGGAACATAAATAACAATGTGAGGACTTAAAGTCACGTGGAAGGAACACAACGTACAGTGCGTTTGATTGCGTTAACAATCGGAGCTTCCAGAGGTACCGGTACACTGCCAATCTGCCATTCAAAAGTTTGGAATCAGTGCCACATTGATGTTGGCCTTGATAACCACACATCTTGAGAACATGAAGTGGCACTTCACTGATTTTGCACCCAAATCCTATTTCAATGAAATTGAGGTCTTAATAAACAGGATTCTGTGTGTTTTTTCCCATTATGCATTTGTTTTAACCTGCATTACAGTAGTATTGTCTCTGAAAATGTTTTTGCTTTTAGATTGGTGATTACATTATCTTCTAAAGATATTGTGGGAGTCTCTTCACTTCTAGCTGGTAGGGAATGAACTATAGCTTGTGAAGCAGTGGCCGATCTGAATGGAATGGATCTATAGGAAACATGGACTGCAGTCCATGTTACCTAATGAAGTGAGATTCAAGTCTGTGATGTCACAGTCTAGATTAAAAAAATAAAATAGGAATAGGAATAAAAGAACCGGATGGTTCCCATTCGATCCCCTGCTCCTCTCTGTGTCATGTCAAAGTGTTCTTGAGCAAAACCCCGAACTGCTCCCGATGAGCAGGCGCTATAGCCCTGGTCCAGAGCGTTAACAAGAACCCTGCCAGGTGCTCGGCTCTGCTCATAGATAGAGAATTCCACTGGCCTGCAAGAGCTCTGTCTTTATTAAAAATAAACAAAACTACTTCGCTACTCACCGAAACAAAGACTGTTTTGTGTCGTTGAAAGTCTATTCTCCTGGGTGGGAAGCCTCTCAGCACACCAACTTCTCTGTAAAATACACTTTTTGGGCAGAATTTTTAATATGTCCGCCAGACGGAAATGATTCTATTTACTCCAATGTGCCCTCTTGAGATATGGTCAATGGTAGTTTATATCGGTAGAGGGCGCAGTAGAGTAAACAAAATAATATCCGTCTGACGGACATATTTCAACTCGCTCTGCAGGGCTAAACAGGAAACTGGCCTGCCTGTCTGACCCCGCCATGGATATGTGAATGGGTAAATGTGCAGTACATTGTAAAGCGCTCAGGGGTCTGCGACAGTAGTTGACTGGAAATGCACTATATAAATGCAGACCATTTACCGTTTACCACCATGTGGAGAATGGGGTTTTGATTTCTCCATGGTGCCCCCACTGACAAAAATTGCTCTCTGCAATCAACGCAGCACTCTCTACTCCCGAGGGGAATGTCAAATATAGCTGGGGCTGTGTGAACGTTCTCAGAAAATGCAGCTTTCTCCAGTAACATTACAAGTCATAAATCCATCTTGTGCCTCTCCTCATGGCAGCATATTCATTGTGTCACTGGCTTCTTTTCATACGCAGATGGATTCTTCCTTTTCCTTTTTTTTTTTTACCCACTGGGACCATTTTTCTCTTATCTTTCTCCCTGTCTCTTATTTCCTTTTGTGCTTTCATCATCTTGCCTTCATCTTTGTCAGTATGTAGGTCCAGACAGCAGACCTATTTATTACTCTGTACCCTACAGTCTGCTGTAATGCCCAACTTATCAGCTCTTTTTTTTCCTTCCTTTCTTGCACGCACACATACACAAACCCGCACAAGCAAACACACATTCCAAGATGCACAAGCTCTGGCCCTATATCTCAGGGTTTGCAATGTTTTTTTTTTTTTGTGTGTTTCTTTTAATCTTTTATTTTAATTTTAAATTCTACAGTACCTATATTTGTGACAATTTCTGTTTGTTAAAAAACACTTCATAAACAAGTTTGACTTCACAGGACAACAGCCGGAGGGTAGACAATGTGCTCAAACTCTGGATCATCGAGGCCCGCGAGCTTCCAGCCAAAAAGCGCTACTACTGCGAACTTTGCCTGGATGACATGCTGTACGCACGCACCACCAGCAAACCCCGCACTGACACGGTCTTCTGGGGCGAGCACTTTGAATTCAACAACCTTCCAGCTGTCCGCAACCTACGCCTTCATCTATACAAGGAGACAGACAAGAAAAGACGCAAGGTTAGGGGAGACTGAGGGAGATTATGTAATGTGGGAATCTGAGTTTATATATATATATATATATATATATATATATATATATATATATTTATATATATATATATAAAATTATTTAACTATTCATTTTACAACCTATATTGCTACTCAAAGTAGAAATGATAATAGCATAGCACAGCCCTGGTATATCTACTGTATATCCTATCCTAAGACTACACATTATCTGTAGCCTACGGTATGTCCCCACATAAATAGACAAATCCCAGTTCATGCCATACATGCATCATGCTGGTCTCTGGCCTCTAGCCCAGTGCTTTCTCTGAGTTTAGAAATGGTATTCCTGATGAGGATGTGTCCGCGATAGTACAAGTTTGACTAATGACAGGCATACCGTATCTAACCTGTCCCTCTTCCCCATTATTTGGAAAATCATGTGGTATATACCGGTACTTCAGTCAGGAACACTCACTTCATTAAGTAGATTATTGCAACAAATAGAACACAGTTAAACTTGGCATTATTGGCCCGCGCTTAAGATGTTCCATACATACACACATTTTAAGCAAACATAGAGGGAACACAGACCACAGATTGTTGTTCTTGTATACCTGTATTAGTCCCATAGTATATATACAGCGTAAATATATTATATAAAAGGCAAAATAAAAAGCAACAAAAGCCAGGGTTCTTGGGGCCAGTTTTGCCTTTTACCTCCACCTTTTTAATCTTTTCTATCACCAGTAAGACTCCCTAATCGGGAGATAAGCGACCGTCAGGTCGCAGCGTGACTTTAGGTCCAAAAATGTCTAAAATATGGGACAGATCCATGTTGAAGACATGAGTGTACTCTAGACATACTGTGTACCGATTTGCGTGATTTTAGGGCACAAATTGTAGGATCTGTGTCCGTAAATGTGTTTTGCAAGAACCGGCCTCATGGTGGCGCTAGAAGAGGGGCATGTGAGAAAAGAGGAGATCCATGTTGATGAGATGTGTGTAGACATCTCTTTGTCTGTGGCAGAACAACGCGGTGAGCAGCCGATTTGGGGGCGTCATTTTTTAGCTTTTTGGCGGGGGTCCCTGGGGGTCCCTGGAGGTGCGGGGGTCCCTGGAAGGGTGGAGGTTGTGGATTGGCAGACAAGGATTGTGTGTGGAAAATTTCACATGGATAGGGGCAACGATGGCGGAGATATGAGTAGGGCAAAAGTGTGACGTGACGTGACGTGATGTGACGTGACGTGACAGACAGACAGACAGACTGACGGACAGACAGACAGGCGGTGGAGGTTTTGATAGTAACTGCGACCTGACGGTCGCAATAAGAATTGTTTAAGGATTCATCACTGACGTCCCCCTTTTTCTTAAGGAAAAGAGCACATACTTGGGGCTGGTCAGCATCCCCATCTCAAGCATCACCGGCCGGCAGTTCGTGGAGCAGTGGTACCCTGTCATCCAGCCCAGCGTCCTCACCAAGGGAGCCGGCGGAGGAGGAGGAAAGGTCATCAACGCATCCATACGCCTCAAGTCCCGCTACCAGACCATGAGCATCCTGCCCATGGAGCTGTACAAGGAGTTTGCAGAGTACGTCACCAATAACTATCGGACCCTGTGCGCCGTTCTGGAGCCCGTGCTGAGTGTCAAGAGCAAAGAGGAGGTGGCCTGTGCACTGGTGCACATATTGCAAAGCACAGGGAAAGCTAAGGTACAGCAACATTGATTCCTCTAAGACGCAGATCCCACGTGATCATTTTTAACACATTTGAATCGATTTTACTATACTAATTGTGTATAACTTTGTTGTCGGGTGGAAACCTTGTATGTCCAAAACGTTTCTTTTTTTTTTTTTTACAATTTAAAATAGTGAAAATAGCTGATCTACAAGCACACAACGCCTCCCATCACGAGGCGTTGTGTGCTTGTAGATCTGCTAATTTCACTACTTTTGTGCGACACTTTTGAATGATGAAGTAGGGCTTTACTTTATGAAAAAAACATAGAAATTTCAAACTCGGAGATAAGAAGTGACGATAAGCATTACACCAAGTGCAGTACTTTACAAGTTCGCTTTTTTGTGACATTTTCTGCATAATGATAAACAGCATCAAGTTGAACCAACCAATGAAAATTGGCTGTGAAATCAAAACGTATTTGTAATTTTTGCACTTTGTTTTTTACAAACAACAAATGTGACAGAGCAGCAATGTTATTTTTTACATACTTTAATGCCTCCCTTTTCCAGGATTTTCTGTCAGACATGGCAATGTGTGAGGTAGACCGATTCATCGACCGAGAACACCTTATCTTCAGAGAGAACACCCTGGCCACCAAAGCCATAGAAGAGTACCTCAAACTGATTGGACATAAGTACCTCAAGGATGCTATAGGTATAAGTGGGTGATGTAGCTCCTTATAATCAATCAAATTTCATTTCAAATGTAAGAACTACATTTTTGATTGAAATTCTGAAGTGAGAAAATGATGTGGCTTGTATGCCCTTGTCCTTTGCAGGTTACCAATTTCAAAATGACTCACTAGCAATTTTACTAGTAAATAGTTAATAGTTAGTCATGCATAAAGAGACGCCAAGAAACTTAAATAGCCTTCCAATATCAGTCATAATAATAATACGTTTTATTATTATAGAAATCCTCATCATCATCATCATCATCATCATTGTCATCATCATCATCATCATCATCATCATCATCATCATCCTTTAAGTTCATTATGAGAGGTGTGGTAACATTCAATTTGACATTTTGCCATTAAATATGTAATTACCTAAATTGAATTTAAACTGACCTTGTTGATACGTACAGCTTTGTTCTTCATACTATTCTTTCACAGGGGAGTTCATAAGGGCCTTGTATGAATCAGAGGAGAACTGTGAGGTGGATCCCATGAGAACCCCGCCCTCAGTGCTCCCAGACCACCAAGCCAATCTCCGCATGTGCTGTGAACTGGCACTCTGCAAGATTGTCAACTCCCATTGGTCAGTAGTCAGCTAATGCAATGCAATTTAATGTGATTGGTTATATTGTCCTTCCATGAGTAAAGTGCCCATTCATTTACACCATAGGGGATTTCATTATCAGCCATAAACTCGTAACAATTCAATGTACACTTACCACTAGAATGCTGGTTGTAAAATGAATCTACTGTATATGCTTCTGTAGAAACCCCAAGTATGTATGCTTTCACTCTAGTTTTAGTAAAAACATGTTTTAATAACAATTCCACGGAGAAGAACTGCATTACCCATACTGCTAAAAATATACATCCGGTGACGCTGACGTCTGTGATTGCTGGAGCTCGCGGTTACCTCGGAAATAGCTACTGCCCCCTGTCAGCCCGGCAGATTAATGCACTTCAGTTAACTCCGTGAGCGAGTCTTCCTTTTACAAATATGATGCGCTGTTTTAAAGATGAAGATAAGAGCAGCCGCAGAGGTGAAAATCACTACGTGTCGAGGTTATATCCTAGCCTGGATAACTAAACTTAGCACTCCGATGTAAATTATGTACACAGTGTTGTACCCTGCACTTTTTTCAGCTTTCTAATTAATCATTGCATGCCAAATTGTTTATTGTCATAATTCATCAGCACCCGGGTTGGCTTTGTCAGAGGCTTAAAAGACGTTTAAATAAATATTTTATGAAATGTCTATGGATGAAATGAATGGAGAAATCTCTTCCAGCACCAGAGTCAGGACGGGGCGGGTCTTAAACTGCGACGGTCTATTAGCCATAGATGCCTCCTCCGGCTCTGGGATGTTGGTAAAAAAGGAATGGATTTTTATGGAATTCTTCTGCGTGCGTCACAGAAACTGAAGTTCGGTAGGCCAATCAGTGGCGGGACTCCCTCTTTCCCAGAGGCACTTGCTTTGGCAATGTAAACGTTTGTTTCCTCATGCCAATAAAGTTCCTTGAATTGAATTGAAGTCCCGGAAAAGATGCGCTGTGATTCACCAGTAGTCACTTTGAGTGGCAGCGTGTCTTCCGCTCTTCCGCAAATCCTTTTTTACCAGTCGCTCCAATGAATGAATGGAGAATGAGGAGTCTAGCTTTTTATATCTCTGCTTATAGCAACGTATCACTAAAATTACCTTTTAGAGTTAATAAACTATTCTAGCTGGTCCAAATCTTGAGGGTTTGATTTGTTTGATTTATTTGGCTTTCATTCAATAAAATTACAAATAAAATAACTCAAATAAAGGGTCAAAATTATTAAGAGAAGAATAACTGGATGGTGAGGCCTGGCTTATCCATGTGGAGCTGGGGGACTCTCCCACCACCATGGAGATTGGGGCCTGATTCCTCCATGGTGCCTCTAGCTTGTGTTTTCATTTTGGGAAGTTGCCAGGTAGGGGATTGTGTTATTTATTGCTGCAATACTGACTGCTACATGTTGGAGGGATAGTGTATTGATCTGTAAACGTTATGCCCCAGTGAAACTCCTCGCTTTCAGGTGAAATATGGTCTACCGCAGTGGTTTCCAAACGGTGTGCTGAGACACACTGGTGTGCCGTGAGACAATTCCAGGTGTGCCTTGGGATTAATAGATTATTGCAATATACAACTATACAAA
This sequence comes from Nannobrachium achirus, assembly GCF_963921795.1. Lineage (NCBI taxonomy): Eukaryota > Metazoa > Chordata > Actinopteri > Myctophiformes > Myctophidae > Nannobrachium > Nannobrachium achirus. The sequence continues at coordinate 37,021,494 of NC_137811.1, read as the reverse complement.
ATGTTATGATTTCTTTTGAGCGGTGGTCACACCATCTCCTAGCTATGTGTCTATGCGTCTATGTGTGTCTGTAGCCTGAAGCCTGGCCTGCAATACCACTGGGTGACCAGAGAGGTGCTGTTGAGCAGCCTTGAAATGTACACGCATGCACACACACTCACTCACTCACTCACACACACACACACACACACACACACACACACACACACACACACACACACACACACACACACACAGACACACACACACACACACACACACACACACACACACACACACACCTTGAAATGAATGGACACCACCGCTCAGTTCACACTGGTGTGATTTTTCTTATATCAGTACTTTGTGCACACACATTTCCCAATACAGAGATGGAATTGATACCCTAAAATATATATTTTATTATTTTATTTGGCAATAGGAAGTAAAATATGTTTTTTACAGTGATAAAATTGTACAATGTTATGTTATTTTGCAAGAATACCGGTATGTGAATACAGGTGGGCCTTGAGATCCTTGGGCACAAAAGGTTTGAAAATCAGTGGTATACGACTTCCTCAGTCCAACTGTGGTGCTTGGCAGTGACAGGGCCCATGTGCTATTGTTCATTTTTCAAGGGTAATTGGCAAAACAACTAAATTGGGCTGCTGGTCTGTGACCAGAAGGTTACCCTGAGTCCTCGAAGAGGTCCTCGACCTTGAATGCATCATTTGAATATGTGAAGGATTCAGTGTTCAAGCTCCAATGGGCTGTTTAGATTCTTTCTTACCACTTTGACCGTGGCATACCAATATAGGCAAATATTGTAGATCTACAAGCTCTCAATGCAAGCTTGTATCAGCAAAAAAAAAAAAAAAGAAAACTATTTTTTTATTGAATTGGATTAAAAGAAAATGAAAACAGGGCTTAAGGGACTAAGATCCTTTCGCACAATAATAAAGACCAGTAAGACTCCCTAATCGGGAGATAAGCGACCGTCAGGTCGCAGCGTGATTTTAGGGCAAAATGTGTAGGAGTAGTGTCCAAAAATGTGTTTGAAGAAATCGGCCTGATGGTGGCGCTATATGGGACAGATCCATGTTGATGAAATGAGTGTAGACATACTGTGTACCGATTTGCGTGATTTTAGGGCAAAATGTGTAGGAGCAGTGTCCAATCTGTCCATGAGTGTATAGTGCCCAACGTATTTCATTTGCTATCGTTATCTCGATAGTGTGTTTCCACGAGAGCTCAAGGAAGTCTTCGCCTCCTGGAGAGTGCGTTGTGCCGAGAGGGGGAGAGAAGACATTGCTGACCGCCTCATCAGCGGCTCCCTCTTCCTGCGCTTCCTGTGTCCCGCTGTCATGTCCCCTTCGCTCTTCAACCTCACCCAGGAGTACCCCGACGAGCAGACGTCCCGCACCCTCACCCTTATCGCTAAAGTGGTGCAGAACCTGGCCAACTTCTCCAAGTCAGTTCCTTTGAATCGCTGCCGTGAATTCATGCTCTTCTTGATGCAGTTAAATGTCAATGTCTTGTACTGTGTGATTATATATGTCGTCGTTGTCGGGTGAAAACCCTGTATGTCCAAAACCGTTCGTTTTGCGTTTATCATTTTAAAAATGATTTAAACTAGTGAAAACAGCCGATCTACACACACACAACGCCTCGCGGTGCGAGGCGTTGTGTGCTTGTAGATCTGCTGTTTTCACTACTTTTGTGCGACGGTCTTGTGTGATGAACAGGGCTTTACTTGGCGAAAGAACATACAAATGTGAAACTTGGAGTTACGAGGTTTCCACCCGACAACGACGATATATTGTCAAAGATTGATTCTCTTGAGTCTATATATATTCTGTAGTTTTTACAGCATGGCTGTAAAAGAGCATACGTGCTTTACTGCTTTGCAAACCTTCCTTAAAACTAGACTATTTTAAAATGTTAATGTTGGTGGCTTATTTGTTTTAAGTGTTTTTGCCCCTCAAATAATGTTGTCATTCTTATCCATTCATTCACCATTCACCTCCCGCTCTTACCTTCCTTCCACTGTTTTCCCTCCTACCCCCAGGTTTGGCACTAAAGAGGAGTACATGAGCTTTATGAATGAGTTTCTAGAAATGGAATGGGGCTCCATGCAGCAGTTCCTGTATGAGATCTCCAACCTAGACAGTGTTAGCAATGCAGGAGGCTTCGAGGGCTACATCGACCTGGGCAGGGAACTGTCAATACTGCACAGTCTCCTCTGGGAGGTTATGGCCCAGCTCAGCAAGGTAAGGCCCAGACAATGCCTAAAACTCACCACCACTCATCACATAACCATCAACATATGATACGCTAAAATTAAATCCTATATACTGTACTTCATTGACTGTGGTCCCACATTGGGCTATACTTTGCCCCTCCATTTTTTGTTAAATTGAAATTCATGTGTGCTTGGCTCTAAAGTTAAACTGAAATTCAGTGTTAAGCTGCAATTCAAGTTTGCAAACTGATTAATACTTTCTATGGGCCCACTCTTGCATACCTGGGGGGATTTGCATAGCGTTCAATGATTTTGATTAGCATGCTACTAAAATTGGGGAACATCTTGAGCCATCAACACCAAGTATACCGTAACTGTATTTCATTTGTTGCAAATAAATGATTACAGCTATTCATGACATGTGGTCCTGACATAGATGGAGTATTGGCTGTGTAATAAGTGGAATAAATATGTCTAGAGAGAGGTGACTACAACAAAGCAGAAAGCCCACAACACTCCAAATTAAATAAAGTCTTTATTGTGCATGGCTCAATAATATCATGAAACAATGAAGAAGTTGCCAGCACACAAGGAATATCCTTTTCATGTTTAATTTACCTCCCTGGACAGAGGACAACGAACGTTTTGACCTGTCGGTCTTCCTCAGCGTTACTACAGGGGGTCCTCCAAATCTTTGTGTGATAGAAACTTTTTTTCTCCTTTTTTATATTAACCATTTGAACCTTAGGGCCCTATTTTGAACCAGGTCTTATGCCTTATGCCTTAACGTCTTTGCCTTTTTTTACTATTTTGTTTTTGTTTTTTAAATATTTCAAATAGCTGATCTGCAAGTTCACAACGTGCAGATGTAGATCAGCATTTGAAGTATTTAAAAATGTTTTTCAAAATAGTGGAAAAAAAGGTAAAGAAGTTAAGGCATAAGGCATAAGACCTGGTTCAAAATTGGGCCCTATTGTCCATATTCTGAGAACTTTAGCCAAAAATAGCAGATCTACAAGCTAGGCATTGTGAGCTTGTAGATCGGCTATTTTTGGCAAAGACGTTTGGTCTAGAGGAGAAAAAGAGGGGAGTACAGAGTGAAATGTCAAGTTATGTATTGACGATTCAAGTGGTTAAATACTAACTAATCTGAAAACCACAAATTGACATGAATCCAAAATACACTAATGATTGTGTCAAACAATGAAACTATATGGAATCTATGAAAAGGTTGTGGGGGTCCCTGCTTCATCTCTCTCTCTCAACTAAGGGGTCCTTGGCCTGAAAACGTTGAAGACCCCTGGCGTTGTCAATATTTATAAAATATAAAATAAAGTATATAGAGTATTTTCCCTCTAACTTCAGGATGCCATCATCAAACTGGGTCCACTTCCTCGCCTCTTGAATGACATCAGCATGGCCCTGCGCAACCCCCACCTCCAGAGGCAGCCCAGCCACCAGACAGACAGGGTTCAGGAGAGACAGACAGAAAGGCTGCTGTCACGACCCAGCTTTAACAGGGGTGTGTCCTCTGAGTTCCAGAACCTCATGATGAGGGATCTCAATAGGTACGTGGCTCTTTTTTTGTGGCTGAATAACAGCTTCAATGAGCACCCATGCTTTTATAATGCCATTTTTGTCATCAGATGGCTTCATAATAATTCAAAAGACCAAATACATAATTATACATGATGCTCATATTCCTTCTTATAAGGCCTGTCCATAGTATCTCCGAAATGTTCGGTGAGTTGCGATCTCCGACGTGCACATTTCTGAACTCTCATTCGGTGTAATGATTTTCAGAAGTCGCGAGTGACATCATTTTGTAGTCGAACCGGACCTTTTGACCGAAAAGTTGGGTTTCGGTCAAAGTATGGACAGACCTTAAATCTTTTGCTTGAGATCTATTGTGGTGCTTCAATGGTATAGCTAACCCCTTTTCTTTTTATGCATTGTTATTTGTTGTATTTTTAATTATTGTTTTACTTGACGTTTTACTGATTTTGACTTTAATTCATTGTACAGCACTTTGGTCAGTTTGTGTTGTTTTTAGATGTGCTTCATTAATAAACTGACTTGACTTGTCATCACTTCATAGCCATCCCCTCCAGCTATTCTGTGATTGATGTATTGCCTTTCTCCAGCTCCATAGATATCACTCGCTTGCCTTCCCCTACCTCTGGGGTGACCAGTGGAGGGGTCATACCATCTCGCTCCCAGCTGAGTTTCCAGGAACGTGACCATCTCCATCGAGCCGCCTCCAAAGACGTTTTCTATGTTTCCCGCCCTCCACTGGCCCGATCCAGCCCAGCCTACTGTACAAGCAGCTCTGACATTACAGACCCGGACCCCAAGGTGAGTTCTATCACATGGAGTTGAGAAATTACCATCTCATTGAGTAGGTCTGTCAAATCACTGACCAAAGGGAACTTAAGGTGATCCCGCACAGGGACCATGCTTAATAGCCTTTTCCAGTGAATAATATAAGACTGTAGATCATGACATCTTGTTTTTTTTTTTTTTTTCACTCGCGCAATTCATTTCTAGCGGTATTTCCTGGGAAATACAATTCAGGCATTCCAATATCGAGGCCTCTATAGGTAAAACGCACCCCACCAGCACCCTCATCCATATATCATCCGTAGCCACGTAACGTAATGACGGAATAGGGGGACACGCCAGCCTCTTATAATCCCTTATTACTTAGGTTCTTAGTGTCAATAAAAGCGTTAACCTCCAGGATTCCCGAATGAGCACGGTGTCTAACCTGCAGTCGGTGGACATGCTCAACTCCTCCCAGGCCTCCATCGCCGGCATGGGCAGCTTCGGTGGCCTCAGCAGCGGGGGCGGTGGCGGCCTGGGCTCGGGCCTGAGCAGCCAGCTGCGGGCCGGCGGCGGGCGACTGTCGGCCGGCTCCGGCGGGTCGAGCGTTTCGGGCGGCCTCCGGTTGAGCCAGCTGAGCCAGATGGGTGCCACCACCGACTCACTGTCCCAGCAGCAACAACAGCAGGCCGCCGCCATGCGCTACCCGCTTTCCTTCCAGAACCCCCTGTTCCACCTGGCGGCCACGGCGGACGGGCCGCAGCAGGCGCAGCTCCACCAGCAGCACGGCCGGGCCCAGCCGCCGCCGCCCCTGCTGCTGGCGCCGGAGCAGGACGGCTCCCACCAGGCCTACATCCCCCAGTTCGCCCACGGAGGGTTCTCCCGCAGCGAGGACCTGTCCACCCTCAGGACCCGGGACGGCCACCTGGGCCCGCCCAACATCATCCACTCGCACAGCTACAGCGACGACTACAGCAGGGCCGACTATGGACGGAGGCAGATGTCCATAATACAGGTACAGTACCTACACAGTGTATACTGTATATACAGCACTGTTTCCCAAACAGTGGGTCGGGACCCATCAGTGGGTTGCGGACACATTTTTGTGGGTGCCTATATTTTTTGTTTGCTACAATGTAGCAAACAAAAAACATTATTATTATTTCAAAACATTTTCAAAAAACATTACCATTATTTTTTTCATGAATTCAACGAAATCAGTAAATTCAAGAAGAAATAAAAGAAAATCTAATTAAGTCCATAAATTAGAAAACAATTGTTAAAGAAATAGTGAAAATAGACGATCTACAGTACAGGTTTGTAGATCTGCTATTTTCACTAGTTTGGGTACAAACATCTAATTTGTCTTTTTGGTCTTAAGCTAAAAGTTTTGGGAACCACTGGTATACAGCATATAGTATATACTATTACTACCTGCTGTACATGATGTTCTTATGGCATCAAACACGGTCCCATTAATTAGTCTTGCCTGCTGTCTGTTAATTTATTTCTTTAATTTGAGGAATCGGAAAGACTAAATTGGATGTGTTCCATCCAGGACAACCTGGGCATGGCCTCCCAGACGGGTACGTCCCACTCATCCCTGGCCACTCCCCCGTCCACCGTCCAACCGGTGCGCCAGAGTTCCGTCGCCCCGCCTCCCGCTCAGCGCGTCAAATCCCAGACCTCCCATCAGCTGTCCGTCAGTGCCGCCGCGGCTCCCGCCGCTCCACCAAAAACGCGACCGCAGAGCGGGAACCTCCTCCAGTCGCCGGAGTCGGGCTACGCTGGCAAGCAGCAGCAGCAGGGGGGGTCCCGGCAGCTGTCGGTCAAAGACAACACGGCCCCGGGCCTGCCCCACCAGCAGAGCTCCGTCAGAGAGAGCCAAAGTCCGCAGGGAACCACCAATCAGAGCTCTCAGCAGTCGCCACAGCAACAGCAGCAGCAGCAGCCTCAGCCTCAGACACAGCCACAACAGCAACATCTGCTCAAGCCCACCATTAGCAAGCAGGTGATTCAGAAAAGCCCTTCATAACCACTCTGAATCCATGAGCCTTTCTCTGTCTTTGATCTGTTTCAGAGTCTGTGATTGAATGATCCCTTGTTTTGTTTTGTTTTGTTTTGTTTCAGTGTCTATGATTTAAAGTTTCCTTGGTACAGTATGTTTCACTGTCTATGTTTGGAAGTTTCCTTGGGTTTGTTACAGTGTAAGGAATTTAAGGACCCTTTTAATACCTCTAAAATGACAATTAAGACCATTAAGACCAGGTAACCAACAACTATACTATACAAAAAATTCAAACATTGTCCAAGTTGTCATTACCTTAGAAAGAGGCAGAAATTGTGAAACTAGCCGATCGACATGGATCTACATATAGTCCATATTCATGCTCACAACGCCTTGCATGGTGTTGTGAGCATGTAGATCGTCTAGTTTTTACAATCTGTGGAACGTGAGACAATAAATTAAATGCATCTGTGCAAGTACTTGTGGTGGGGGGGTCCCCAGTTCGGGGGGGGGGGGGGGGGGGGGGAAGATCAGGCCTGTAATGGATGAGAACCACAGGATTAAAGGTTCAAGTGTTGTAATGCAAAAGAACCGTCTTACACAAAATGTAATTCCTCAACTCTTAGTGCTCGTCAGGGTAGGGGGTCCCCAGTTAAAATATGATTATTTTGGGGGGTCCCCAGTAAAAATATTGTTATTTTGGGGTTCGCGGCCTGAAAAGGTTGAGAAACACTGCTGTATACTACTGTTCACAAGATTGACTTTCACATTGTTTTGTTGTCCCAGGGATCCCAGACTCCCTCTACCCTCAATCCTCCAACCCCAGCCAACGAGAGGACCGTGGCCTGGGTCTCCAACATGCCTCACCTCTCTGCTGACATTGCAAGCTCTCGGATTGACCGCGAAGAATTCAAACTGAAGGAGTACTCAAAGAGCATGGACGAGTCCCGCATGGACAGGGTACGTATCATACATATTCAAATACTATTCATTGTATTCAGTAGGAGCGTGTGAATAGTCAATAAATGACTCAGTATTTCAGAACTATTGATACTTTCTGTTAACCTTTTTAGATAGTTTATAACTTTGATGATATGTCAGAATGACATTAAAATAGGTGTCACTCTTTTTCATTTTGGAATGAAACCATTGATGTGAAGAAACTTCAAGTCATGTCTATTGATACCGAACAGATGGTTCTAAAACACTGTCATTTGGTCTTACCAAGAAGACAGATCACCAGCCAAATAGGCTACTGTTAAAACTGTGATGTCTCTGATCTACTAGCATCTTGTGGAAGGTAACAAACTGTTTTTGGGAGGTGGTTTGGTATGCACACATGGGTGTGGCTAGGGGATTTTCAAATCCATCAGCCAATGTGGTCAGCGCACAAGAAATGTGCGTCTTCCCACCCCTGCGGTCCCTGGACACTTATACACCTCTTCAACCCTTAACCTATTTGAACCTACAGTACCAGATCATCTAAGTTTTCTCTCTGTGTGTGTTGTTCTGTCTCCGGCTGCTCTGCCTCAGGTACGCGAGTACGAGGACGAGATCCATTCCTTGAAGGAACGCCTGATGATGTCCCACAAAAAGCTGGAGGAGTACGAGAGGAGGCTCCTCTCACAGGAGCAGACGACCAATAAAATCCTCCTGCAGTACCAGAATCGCCTTGATGACAGCGAGAGGAGGCTACAGCGACAGCAACTGGAGAAAGACTCCCAAATTAAAGGAATAATTAGCAGGTAAATGGAGGTTGTTGTTGTTGGGAAGGAGGGCCATTGAAAGCTGAGACATCATACCACATGTGTATTTATTTTTAGGGGACCACACTGTATTCACATGTCTTCTTTACTGTGGTAATGACTGAGCTGACTGGACTATCCAGCAAAGTCCTCAGTGTTAAGGCCTGATTATACTTTGCACGTCTGTGTGGCGGCGAGGGTCTGCTTACTGCAGACTCATGCGTGGTTCTGTACGTACTACATGTTGGTGTCTGCAGGTGCGGACGTGTTCCACACATGCACACTACTAATCTAAATCAGTCTCACAGATACTTCCATTTCTGCTTGCACACACTTTCATCTCTTCCAACTATCTGAGAATTTAAGCGCATTTAGTTGTCTTTATAGGCTTCTATTGATAGAGATGCAGGTTGGTTTCCAGTGCAGTGGTTCTCAACCTGTGGGTCTGGACTACCCAAGGGGGTCGCCAAATTATTTTGTGGGGTCCCCAGATGATTAACTTAATGTGCAACATTGTTTTCTCACTCAACAGTAAACAAATCAACATAAAGTTTAAGTGTATCAAGGGTATCTGCACATTTCTAAAGTGACAATTTAAGGACATTTTAATACCTCAAATGAAACATTGGCCAAATTGTCGAACATTAGAAGCAGAAATTGTGAAAATAGCCGATCTACATGTGAGCATGTAGATCGGCTATTTTCACAATAGAACCGTGTAATACACAATGTAATGCCTCAACTCTTTAGTGCTCGTCAGGGTGGGGGGATCCCCAGTTCAAATATGATTATTTTGTGTGTCGCGGCCTCAAAAGGTTGAGAACCACTTTTCTAGTGCATGTGCTCGTGCACTTTGTGCAGTCAGTGTTTGCCCGCTCACGCGTGACTGTCCATGCACATGTGGTTGTCCACACAGACATGAGGTGGTGACAAAACGTATGTCATGTGGAACCCTTGCGCCTACATGGACACGGAGAGTATAATTTGGGCTTTACTTTAATTCTGAGTATAATTGCTAAATGTTATACTGTATCTGTCATTATTTTGAGAAAGAGATATATTAGTGAAAAACTGAAGCACTTCATTCTTTGAGATTATACTATAGGTAAGTCTTTGGCTGACTGAATTAACATTTATACACTGAATTATTTATATTTAAGAGACATTGAGGTACAGTATTCATTTATTTTCTTGCCAAAATGGATATATTGGCATAGAGCTGCATATTGGAGGGTAATGTTGGAGTTCATTATTTTCAGTGCTACACTCCAGGAAAGATCAGTGTAACACAAGCCAAAGCTTTAGAATGGATATGACATTTTTAAAAGGTCTACTGAATATACGTATGTCCATCCATAGACAATTGGGTCTTTTAGTGAAAAACATGACAACACATTGGTAGCAAACCTACTATCCTACTTCATTGCAAGTCATACTGGATTCTTAGGAATATCATGTATCAAGGACTGCAAAGAACTCCAGTTGACTCGCAATTTTAGTGGAAATATGATGCTGCAGTTGTTGAGAGGAGTGATTTGTTCTTATTGACCGTCTTCAAAATGAGGTTGTTGATTGAGAAAGTGTTCAACTGATTCACGGCTGTACTCAGGGCCCAGTTCAACTGTCTTAAATATGAAATGCTCAGTGAACATTTTACTTGCGATTGCACATTGGCAATCATACTCTATTTTGTTATGCTGCTGAAAGTTCCGTTAATGGGCACTATGAGGAAAGGAGTCAAATAATTTCTTGTCCTTGTACAATAGTTTTCTCCCTGCAACTGAAGGGCAGATATCTATGACAGAGAATATTGCTTCTTCCACTCCAGGGAAGAAGAAATGAAATGAAGACAGAGACACTTCTGGTCACCTTGTATGGATCTGTAATGCCCTAGTCTTTGTACATAATACCATCCACAACATACAGTACTGTTATCCTTTGTACTGTTGCACCCTTCAGTGACCATTTTCTTTCAATAAATAGAAACATGCTGGTGGGTTTTTAACTGCATCCCGGGATCATTTGAGACGTTTCAAATGAACTAAATTAATGTCAACTGAATCTTCCTCTAAATGGAACACTAAAAGCACAAGAGGATTGAAAGTTTGATATCCTGGATGATAGAGATGTACTCTGTTCGTTTGACAGACTATTATACAGTTTGCACAAAGCGTTGTTTGGGAGCTTCAATCAAAAGACCCTGGACGCATGTGGCATAAAGTTGGCTCTTCCATTTTAGATGGAACACCCTGCAGTGTTCACTGAAGGACATGATAATATACAGTATACTGTATTCTTCTCTGGAATGAAGCGGCCGAAGGTATTGCACAAGAAAGGCATATTTTTTTAATCCACAGTCCTAGGTGGTGGTTATCCTTGTCATTTGCTCATTTCATCCCTTTTATCATGCCATCACACCATTCTAAATTAACGGGCAGCGGGGCGGGTCTGAATGCTTCCAATTTGCTTGTATGACCACTAGATGACCCCAATCACATGTGGATGTGATTCTAATACAAATGCTATATTCTAAGCACAATTCTGCCAAAATGTGGACAGTCCAATCTAAAACAAATCTGCTTGGAAAGACAAGTGTAACTATATGATATTTATAATAACAACTAGCAAATTCAATGTTAAAAGGGGTACATTATACAGTAAGTGATATGTTTTGTTAGCTAGCTCTATTTTCCCATAGTAATAATAACTATTGATTGTTTATTCAGTAATATGGGTATTTCAGTTCGGGATACCCAATTCGTCCAATCGAGAGACAGGAAATACATTTCCCACCTGGAAATGTATTTTCTGTTTATTGAAGACCTTGAGAGACGGCCTGAGCAAACACTATATACAGTAGCAATGACTACTATCAGAACATACTGTAGCCAAAAATATCACTTACAGCACCTTTACCATTTCCCATTCTAAAATATAGATGATGTTATCGTGAAAATTAGTGAGGATCAATTATACGGTATGAAGATGGTGGAGTTGTCCTTTAAAGCACTTAAATGAGCTTTTCAATTTATTCGAATGTGTTATTTCTATATGGTTCCCATGAGCTGCGGCTATGGCTGTCTCTTGTTTGTTTATTGAGTCAAGTTAATTTGAAAATAAACATTCGCGTTCTTTAAGCTGCTCTGAACTGACCAACTGTACAACATGAGCTTGGTTGCTCGCCGGGAGCTGCAGTGAGTTTGCAGCAATGTTTCTTGACTGTAGCACTTGCAGTAGGGTGGATCAGTTTGCACGAAAATACCCATGATGCTTAAATAATGACGATAATAATAATAATAATAATAGTTTATTATTATTATAGCAGGAACAGCCGGACGTTTGAGTATAGGCATTCATTTGGAGACGTTAAGACATGGGTTTGGTGTGGTTTAGGTTGGTAAGTATTTGGGAGGTGGGTTTAGCAACTGAGATTGTTCAGCTCCACTCATGGTGCCTGCTTGGTATTGTCTGGCTAACCTATCCATTCTAATCATGATTCTAATGCTCACTATTTCTTGAGGATTAGTTTAGAGCAGGGGTCGGCAACCCAAAATGTTGAAAGAGCCATATTGGACCAAAAAAATAAAACAATTCTGCATGGAGCCGCAACAAATTATAAAAGCCTTATCGTCGTTGTCGGGTGGAAACCTTGTATGTCCAAAACTTCGTTTTATATTTATCATTTAAAAAATAAACTAAACTAGCGAAAACCACTTTTGTGCGTCAGTCTTGTATGATGAAGCAGGGGCTTTAAAAAAAAAAAAAAACATACAAATTTGAAACTTGGAGATACAAGGTTTCTGCCCAACAGTGACAATAAAAAATCGTTAAAGCAAAAAATAAAGTTTTTCATTTTCATACATTTTTGAAAAAGCTCCAGGGAGCCACTAGGGCGGCGCTAAAGAGCCGCATGCGGCTCTAGAGCCGCGGGTTGCTGACCCCCGGTTTAGAGTATAGTGTACATTTGATAGAAATACATTTTAACTGTTATCTAAGTATTAGCATATTGAAATCAGTGATGCAAGAGCCATAGCATAAAGATTTAGATATACTGTATATATATTATATACAATGTAAATATTGAATTCTATTGTATCAGCTAGCTGTAATTAAATTAACCTTGCAATAGTTCATGTATTGGTAAGAGATGTGCAATAATAACATTTGATATTGTTATTTATCAATATATCCACAGGTACTGTGTGTGCAAAGGCACGTACAGCGTCAAGATATTGGTATATTTTACACAGTGTATGCAAAGTACAGTAACCCCCTGCCTTCAACATGTTTTACCAGGTGCTAGTACAAAAATCGATAGCACTAGCACACAAGTCCATAATATTAGCGATACAGTAGGGTATGTTGACTATGTTCCACAATTTATTCTAATTTATGAGTTTGTATGTTGTTTTTGAATTCATTAACATTTAAGAATGAAATACTAAGATTGATGCTATTTATGAACATTTCTCTATCTGTATGATTTTGCTGTAAATGCTTGGTTTGAGTTTTGATCTGCAGTTTGTCATTGGTGCTGTCCAGTGACATGTTGGTCAGTACAGTCGTTTAAGAAAAGTTGACATTTTAACACAGTTATGGTACAAAATATTTAAATATTATCAGAAGGGCAACATCTATATGTGTGTGTGTGTGTGTGTGTGTGTGTGTGTGTGTGTGTGTGTGTGTGTGTGTGTGTGTGTGTGTGTGTGTGTGTGTGAGAGAGGGGGGGGGGGGGGGGTCTCCGACAAGTCTAGAGGTACTCTATTTTAAATCTTTCCTTCCATAAATATAGATATATTGATATGAGTATTCCTGTCTGCCTCTGTTTTTGTAGCAAGCACATACAGTATGGATAGGCTGTATAAATTGAACTACTGTACATCCAAAATGATGTTGAACTCTTGCAAATACGTACAGTAGATCCAATAATTGTGAACCTTTTGTGGACTATAATGTGTTTGTGATCACACGGCTCGAGTGATATGACTTGAAGTTGTATTGTTTGGGTGGGATTTATTGTATCATGATAAGTCAGACTCCATCAAGGATGTCAGTCACAGAGATGTTATTATAAATTAACTTTGAAATGCTTTCTTGTTTGTCTAAAAATGTATCGCTTATTGAAGTGGTTCTCAAGGTATTATGAAAAGATTTTGTGCAAGGGACCCCCAGAGAGGATTTATGTTGATAAAATGTTTTACAAATATTAAGAAGAAAAAAATCACTCTGAAAATAGCAGATCTGCAAGATCACAACGTATCACATTGTGAGCTTGTAGATCAGTTATTTTCAAATAGGTGATGTGGTTCAACTGATTTTCATGCTTTAATAACACATTTCGCTGGGGACCCCCTGGAACCCCTCTCAATGACCCCTGAGGGTCCTCAGACCCCACTTTGGGAACAACTGGCTTACTGTATTTTCACATTGTCACACACAGAAACCTTGTATCTCCAAGTTTAAAATGTGTACGTTTTTTACATCATACAAGACTGTCACACAGCAGATCTACAAGCACGCCATGCCTCGCTGTGCAAGGTGTTGTGTGCTTGTAGATCGTCTGTTGTCACTATTTTAAATCATTTTTAATATGAAAAGAACGATTTTTGAAAAAAACCCGACAACGATATGCAGTAAACCCCACCATTCTGGCACCAAGGCAGGGTAAAAAAAAAGTACTTTCAAAAGTACTTTCTTGTATTTTGCCTTCTTTCTCTGTAGCAAAAGTATTCAGACCTCATATTGACATATATTCATATCATTCTGAATGGATGGACGGCTTTACCTCCAAATCACACATCTGAAAAGTCAATGTACAAGGATTATTCTGTTTCTCCTTTTTGTTTTGTACCGTCACTTTCATGAATCACTGTCTGAATTGTAGTCATTTCAGAAACATAATGCTGTGTACACCCATGTTACATTCCATTGTTTTTGGCAGTTTTAATGTTTCTGTCAATGCTTATGATGGAGTCTTTGTTTTCTCTATTAATCTTTTGTAAGATACCTCTGCATTATTCTCCGTCCATAATAAAACATCCAAACACTTATGTTTGAAACTTCATTATGTGGATTTCCGTTCTTTGTTAATGTCAAAAATCTGCTGAGCTTCCATGTGTTTAAAGTCAATATTTATAAAGAAAAGACAATAATAATTGTAAAAAAGCTAAAATGGTGAAATGGTGATTAAACTAAATAAAGGGGCATAGGTAAATTGTATTAAAAATGTATTTATGTCCTTTAATCAATCAATTTATCAGTGACAATCTTGCTGATACGATTGCCCATATGCATCACAAATATGTTTTTTATACTTTGCTAACCCTAACCAACTACTGTCAAATTGCCCATGTGTCAGCAATCTCTATAAATGACATAGTGTTGCAGGTTCAGAATGTGCCCAGTATGACATAGAATTTTAAATCCTGTCACAGCACCTGGAAAGGGATTGTAATGAAATTAAAGCTACAATGGTCAAGACAACAAGGTTATTATGCGAATCAGAAATCTTTTTTGATGGAAAATGATGCCTGTCAGCTACTTGATTGATGGGGAGTATAGAGTAAACTGTCGAATGTATTAATTTGACATCAAATCCCTAATGGCCCTGATCATAAGCCAGGTCAGCATTACATTGCAAATGAAACCCTATGCTTAACATTGAGAGATGGGGAAACTGCACTGTTCACTATCCTGTGAAATCAGCTAATAAGCTCCCTAGTTCTGGCCTGTGGAACCTTTGAAGTGACGATCACAAGGACTGGCAATGGATGCCATGGACATCTGTGTGTTGCATCATGTCAGCGATTCCCTAGGGAAAATGGTGGATCTCCTTCATCTAACCATTCAGTTAATTAAACAATCTGAAATAATTGGCAGGGGTTATTGCATTTTCAAAACGCCACAAAACAGACAAAAATACCACAACGAAAGGCACATGCAAAGAATATCCTCTGAAGTGCCTCACATAGCCAACCTATTTTCGTAGGGTTTGTGGACACTGGCATGGTCTTGAATGGCATATGTTTCCCAGCAGGCATTCAGATTTGAGATGTGATATACAGTAGGTAAACTGCGCTAATTAGGCAATTTTGCCATTGCAAATGTTGCAGTTGCATGGATAACTTCTAAAGCTTTCATAATGTATCTTAAACTCAATGCTCTCTTTCTCTCTGTCTTTCCCTCACCATCTCTCTCTGTTTCTCTCTCTCTCTCTTATTCTGTATCTGTCTGTGTCAACCCTCAAACCTGTTTTTTCTAAGACTCATGGCTGTGGAGGATGAGATAAGAGGAGGACCCATCATTGAGCCAAAAACCAGGATGTTCGTTGATCAGGTCTGTGAGTCCTCCATCTCCAGAACGTATGGTGGCCTGTGCTATCTTCCCTCTCCCTGAGTGTCTCTGTCCTTCCTTCTCCCTTTCTTACCCTCCATCTCCCTAGTTATTATTTTGACTCTTCTCTCGGTGTACTTGGTCCCTTCCGTTTGTCTTGCTCCGTCCTTGAACCTTTTTCCGTCGTTGGATTTTGACTGCCATCTGACTGTCTGCCGACATATCGGGGGGGGTGCTTTGAATATCAAAGAGTGTGCATTTCCATTACGTAGTTCAAAACTGTACCTCAAGTTAGTTGTGCGAGCGAGCATGCGTGCATGTGCGTGTGTGTGTGTGCGTGCGTGTGTGTGTGTGTGTGTGTGTGCGTGCGTGTGTGTGTGTGTGCGTGTGTGTGTGTGTGTGTGTGTGTGTGTGTGTGTGTGTGTTTGTGTGTCAAATCTGGGTCTGTCACAAACAATGTTGACACAAGTCTAAAGGTTTTCTCTTTCAAATCTTTCCGCGTAGCATGCTGCAGGTTTAGCTCTTTAACAGCTTCACGGGTGGGATGCCAGACTTAACGGTCAAGATGCTGAACAGCTGAACCCCAAATCCTTGCTCGCCATTCTTCCATCCACACCACACACACATTGAACTAGGCCAAGCATGAGTCATGCTTTAAATATGGTGTGTGTGTGTGTGTGTGTGTGTGTGTGTGTGTGTGTGTGTGTGTGTGTGTGTGTGTGTGTGTGTGTGTGTGTGTGTGTGTGTGTGTGTGTGTGTGTGTGTGTGTGTGTGTGTGTGCGTTTATGGAGATACATTTAAAATGGATAAGTGGAGGAATCTCTACAGAAGCCTTCATGTTAGAGCATTATGTATTCATGATATTCATGGTAGCCTCTTTTTTGGGTTGTTTGTTTTGTAGATTTTAATTAAGTTCTTGTTAAATAAACCTTTTGAGCACACAAATGTTTGCTCGTATCAAGTGTATGAAGTGTGTTTGGATCTGGCGGTGATCCTGTGTATGCAGTGGTGTAAAGTAACTAAGTACCTTTACTTATACTATACTTGAGTTATTTGTACTTTACTGGAGTATTTCCAATTTCCAATACCCTCATCTCACTTAACTGAAGAGGACATACAGTAATAGTACTAGTTGACGTCCAACTCCAACTTGACTGCAGACATAAACTATTCATATTTCTTAATTCCTGCTTCAAACAGAAACTTTGAGTCTTAATCGCCAAAGCCGGTTGCAGTGCATGCAGGTCATTTGTATTCTGGAAGACTTTGTTGCAAACCCTGTCAATGCCATTCCCTCCACGCTTTGTTTCACCTTGTTTCAACACTGCATCAAATTATCTCTGCATAAGCAAACTGCTGTTGAGTGTCAGATAATCATTGTACAATAATCTAGGATAGATCATCGTCCAGGAAAAGATAAATAAAAAGTTGCATTCCCAACTAGAGCTGTCACGATATGACATTTTACATGACGATTAATTGTCACTCAAATAATTGGCGATTAACGATTTAATTGTGTTTTTGTCGTTGATAATTACATTTCTGTTTGGCTTTTAGGCTTTGAAGTTGTACATGGTAGATATGACACATAACCTAAATATACAAAGAAATTACTGACACATTTGACAACTTATTACTTAAAAAATAACTTTGATAGTGGATATAGCCGATCTACAAGTTCACAACGCGTCGCGATGCGACGCGTTGTAAGCTTGTAGATCTGCTATTTCCACTATTTCGGACATTTTTCAACATTCACGATTATGACGATTGTGACAAAATAATTGCGATAATGTCAAATAATCACGATTAGACGATTATGTAATAATTGTGACAGCCCTATTCCCAACACCTGCAATGCAGCTGAATAACCTGACATGCAGTCATTTTACATTGCGGTCACAATCTGAAACCCATAACACCACAGCTTGTAGGCGCTTACAAATTGTTTATCGCATAGAGTGCAGCTTTAAGCTCCATCCGTTTTCTGTCAGAATTTCTTTCTGGAAATTCCGTGGCTCACTCTGCATAGTGCAGAGATATCAGAGTCAGACATACCTGTATGCTTCAGATAATTCTTCACAGCCACAGCGGTTTAGGGTCAGTATTCACAACATAAACTGCCTTTGATACCTCAGTGGTCTCCTTTGAACTCAACAAGACTAGGTCAAAATAAAATAAAAAAATGTATATATCAATCTTTATTTCAGACTCAAGGTCCATGACCATATCACATATAAAAGACGAAACAATAAATAAGGGTAACATAACATTACGTGTAATGTATAGTATATCCAATAAAAAACTATGCTAAACAAAAAAAGACTAGGTCAAAATCTAGTAAATGCCTGGACCGCTACTCTTTTTCATTTTCTTTTTAAAACAATTTGAAGCAACGCAAAATATTCCATTCTAGGAGGCAATCACGTCGAATTACAACAGGTGCGGCCGCTTACAAAACTCCTTGGCATAGTGTGCCAGATAAGACAGGTGAACATAATAACCAGTAAGACGCCTAAGGGCGAAAAGCGACCTTGCCCTAAAGGGCGAGGTTGTGCAGTGTGGTGCCCTATATGAAGATCCCTGATGTCATCGATATATATAACTGGCCAGATGGCCAAGACATGGCCCATATCTGTGTGGCTGGTTCAGATAGGGATCTCTATGTATGGGCATAAAATAAATTGTATGTATATGGATACATATTATTATTAATAAAGCATTCAATAAAATAAAAAATCCCTTTTATGCCCATATATGTAGATTTCTGATGTCATCAATTCCAGGCCCTAACTGGCCTAACTGCTTGGCTTAATTAACATACGTTTTATGCCCATATATGGAGTTCCCTGTCCCAATGTCATCAATATTAAGGACATATCTGGGAATGCCCATATTTGGTAATGCCCATATATGGGCATGTTTTGACATAAACATTGTTTACTATCATGCAGGGGTCTCCAGATGGCCAAGAATTGGCGTAAAGGGCGAGGTCGCATATCGCCCTGAGGCGTCTTACTAGTATTATATACTGTATTATAATGTCAAGTGAAGCACAACCAATCCTGTCTGATTGGACATTATATTGTCCAAGATATCTGGCCTTACAACCCAGATAACTTCAGTTAAAACATTAACAAAAAAACATGGTCACTTTTGCTGGCATAAAAGTTCTCTGACCTAAAACAATAGTGTGTTGCCTAATAGCAACCACACTAATTAATGTGTCTGCATTTGCCATTGTCCCACCATACCACATCTAACAGCATCAAAACAGCGAGGAAGTAGTAAAGAAGTAATGCCATGGCCAAGTGTGACATTAATGAGCGGCGTGACTGTGAATTGTGCTGAAAAGTTGAGACTATTTGAACTTTTGATCAGTTGTATGGTAGTGGGTAGTGGCCCCTGGGCACTCGATATATCTTTGAATTGTACCGGTATACAATACATTTTCGTCTGTTGGAATTATCACTTCACATTTTTCAACTTCATCTCACTTATTGTGTGTGTGTGTGTGTGTGTGTGTGTGTGTGTGTGTGTGTGTGTGTGTGTGTGCGTGTGCACGTGCACGTGCGCGCATGCTTGTTGAAGGGCCAGATCTATGTCCTCAGTTTATTTGTTGGTTTATTGTGTACACATAAATATAACTCTGGGTTTTCTCCGACTAAGTACTAGGTGACTGCATGTGTGATAAACGCACGTCCCTCGTCTAACCTTTTTGAATTGGGAAACCCGCTGACTAACTACAGGCTACAGCTCTCTGATGGCTATGGTTTAGTGAACTGCTTTCAGGTGCTGTGATATGGAGTGTATGCTGCAAAGTCTTTTGTTTCTCTCGGCCTCAGCATGATTGCTATTGTTGCTACACTGCATGGCAGGCTGCTCTAATGCTTTCAGGCTGTTGAGTTCTCAGACAGTGTTTGTCTGTGTTTGTGTATGTGAGTTAATTATGTACATATCTATGTACAGTATATGTCATTAGGGTTTTATATATATGTATGTGTTCTTGTGTTTCCGTTCACTGTGTGCTGTACTGTAAGTTGTGTATGTACTGTATTGTTTGTATGTCATTGTTGAATGTCATTATTTTATTCCACAACCCTCACAGCCCTTGTGACTTTCTTCAATGCGGACATGCCTCTCCTCTCCTCTCCTTCTCCTCTCCTCTCCTCTCCTCTCCTCTCCTCTCCTCTCCTCTCCTCTCCTCTCCTCTCCTCTCCTCTCCTCCTGTGTTTGTGTTGATGAGATACGGTGATTTCTCTTAGGGGAGGCGTCAGTCCATCCTAGTGCAGCCCCGTCTTGCGCCCGCCCCACCGAGAGTGTCCAGGTAATAAAGCCGAAACCAGCATACTACTGTACACCTCGGTGTAACTCCCACTCTCCATCCATTACCTGCTGCCTTCCTCCACTTCTACTGTTCTCTATGTGCGTCCCCACCACGTCCGTATGCAGCACCTTGTTAAACCATTACAGAACCAACTCGCCGACACAGCAGCAGCTCAGTTTAATTTCTCTCCCTTTTTTATTTATCCATTTATTTTCTTTCTGCAATTTATTTTGTGGCCAAAGTCAATATAATTCTGAATGATGAGGCCATGTCAGTTTAGAATCAATCTGGGAATCCATCTGCAAAAAAATAAAGAAGGAAAAAAATCTGTCTTGAGACATAGGCTTAGAGTGAGCAAATCAGCACAGTATGCATACAATCCACCTTGAAGTGTTTTGTATGCAGCTGTTGCAATGCTCAAAACTCAAAGATGCTATTGCTTTTTCACAATTCAGTCATTAACTCTTATTGTGCCGATCCCGAACAAGTTCGGCTTTATTTCAATCCAATACATTTTTTTTAAAATTATTTTACTTACCCCGAGCTGCTTGTAGAGCCGTGGGTGGTCCTGGCTCGTCCTACGCTTTCCAGCGAGCCATTTTACATGGTCCGACGATATATTCCATTAAAAATGGTTTAAAATACATTTTTGAGCCCCCCAATGTTCACCGAATGTTCGGCCAAAATGGCATTTAATTTTTTAATATACATGAAAACTATTCCACAGTCAACCTCTCATTCACAGAGTAGCTTATGTTCACACCTAGTTTTTTATCGACAGTTATGACTTATACAGTATTGTTCTAGATTGTATTTCCAATTTAACTTCACATTAAATCACATATCATTCACTCACATCCGTTAAATTTGATCTATTCCCTCCAGCTTGCCCTAGGATAAACAATGGGAATTATGGGAAATCTCCGTATCTGACCCAAACCTTCCCTGAGAAAAAAGAAGAAGAAAAAAAAAGATAGAAATGTGCTCATGTTTTTGTACGTTTCTGTGTCTATGTTCTGATACTTGTGTCAATGTATATGTTTGGCGCCCTGGGCACATTCGTTGATTGAATGGTGGTGTAAGTTACATGTCATGTATGTAATGTGTTTGTGTTTTTATATTTTGCTTCAAGTTAAGTTTTCTTTCATCAAGTAAGATAGAGGTCATAATGTATGCGTTAAGCGGATCACTTTAGTGTTGAAGTTGCTGTACTGTATGTCTACACTTAAAGCGACACTATTTCTTTGAATGTGGGGGGGGGGGGGGGGGGTGAAAAAGACCAACACTATGCAATAATAGACATCAACCAACATCAACAAATGAGATTGGAGGAGATTGGTAAGGAAGGACATATCTATGTCACTTGCTGTTCACCCAACAGCTCAACAGTCCACTATATGTTCTGTGTTTCGGTCTCCAGTACCTGAACATTCATTAGTCACACTTTGACACCATGTACTGGAGCGCTACATGTATGGATTTTGAGAAGTGATTGATTCATGTTTGGTAAGGTAAAAAGGATGCCAGTTAAAGTGTCAACATTTATCAGCTTGTTTTTTATTTATTTCATTTACTTTCCTTGTTATCAAGCTTAATAGACATGTGTAATGGGGCTACACATGGATATTAAGCGCAATGGTTGGTGGTGATGTGTGGATATGTTACCCAAGTTATATGTTTTACTGGCATTCTGTCACTGTTCGTGTCATAGGAGATGGGAAGAACACTGTTTATAGCACCAGTTAGAACTAAGGTCATGGGAAGAAAAAAAGAAAAAAAGATTTTGGTTCTGATTGAGAAGAGAAAAGGTCTGCCAATTCCCATCAGATTCTTGTTTGTTTTTCATTTCATTAGAAACAAAAAAAGGCAACTACTGGACACATCAACCACTATAGGCCTACTGTATATACACACTAAATGATTAATTCACTTTTTTATCCATTTGAACCATTTCTCTACTGGATGCAGACCAAACTACCCCTCTACAAAGCAGCTCTTTCCTATCTTTGCCCTCGCCGACACTTCATTCCATCCATACGACAGTACTCCTTCATATTTCTTTCCAAATGTGTGTGCGGTGAAACCAAGTGAACCATGGGTTAAACTCCTCCATTGCATATGTTCACCTTACGTGAGATTGCTTGCACATGTATAGTTTGTTAAGTGAAACAGACCCCCAGCAGGCATGCCATGCCACTACACCAACAGTTGTGCGAAGCAATCAAGTGCATCATAATTGTTTCAAGAGGCATTTCTATCCAGGCCACGTAGATTCCAACATTCAAACCGCTTGTACACAGCAAAATCCAGAATGTTCATTTAGCTCTGAGAGTGGTCCAAAAACTCTAGATTTTCTGTGTCAACTGACGCCATCTTCTGTCAGCTGTTGGGTACATTAAATAGCATTATCTCTCAGATATCCTCCTAGTTGTATATTGGCCCAATAACCCAACTGTTTTCTCTTCCCACTGCTCCTACACAGACTACAGTGAACCAGACTGGATATGAAGGCTTGTGCACAGACGTTGATAAATCAAATAACTGAAATGAATCTGATATTTCATTTGCGTTGATGTTATTCTGCGCCAATGTAGGTAAGGATAGATGGCAAACCCAAACTTTGACTTAATCACTTATCAAAAGTTCTAACTCAGTATGTACTCAGATGCAGCTTCTTCTTCTTTAATAGAACTCATTGCCTTGTCATCAATGGGACTGGGTTAGAGATTTTGGCTTGTGATTTTGACACAGTTTGGGATTTCATCCCATAGGGACATAAAATGCAACTTTATCTTGCTTTTCAATTTGGCGCTGAGCTCCATGTGGCTTTGAGTTTTGTGCATGTTTTCCTTGGTGTCCTGGTAGGCCTAATGCTATGCGCTGCTATCATCCTTTGGAAACCATTCTTTAATGTAAGGTATATGCAACTTAAGCGAGCCTATTTGCATAGAAGTATAGTGGTTATTGAACAGGATTTGTAATCATTGGCGAAGAATGACTGACTTGAATTCCAGACCTTTCCTGACACCCGTCAAACAATAAACACTCCTTGCAACTCATCACAAGAGGATCAAGACTCTCTTACCTCAAGAGTTTTAATTCCTTCCATCCCTTCTTTGTCTGTATCCTCCTTCCTATGCTGCCATTTTTATTGGTGTGTGTCATACATCGATTCTGTGACTCATTTGCCTCTCTCTCTCTCTGTCCCTCTCTTTCTCTGTTTGTCCTCCCATCTCTTATATCTTTCATAATCCTGCCTCACGTATCTCTACCATGGCTTACATACATGCTCATTCCTTAAACACATCCTTCTCCACTTCCTGGTTGTGGTTGTTGTTGTTGTTGTTTTCAACTTGATCCGTGATTCCTCCTGCCTTCCCCACTTGGCACTCCCAAACTATGTCCTTCATGTCACGTGTTATTCTCTTCTTCTTCTTGTCTTTCTTTCGCTATACTCTTAACTCCTTACTATACATCCATTGTTTGACTTGTGTATTTCTCGTTACATACCACCCGAATGGATCATCTTTCACCCTCTCTCATGCCATTGTCCATTGAATGGCCTTTTCTCCTTCGAACCATCACTCCTCCTCCCCCTTCCCTCTCTCTCTGTCTCGCTAGGAAGCCCAGCTTTCCTCCCTGGGTTCAGCAAACCCCGGTGTGAACACCGAAGGTGGAGGGGGAGGTGTTGGTCAAAGAGGAGAAGTGAGCAGCCATCACGGCCACAGAGTATCTCCCTCGGCCGTCTCCTCCGACAGCTCCCCTCACAATGGAGATCTCCCCCAAACCTTCGACCCTCCCTCTCTGCCCGCTACACATCAGTCACCTAGACAGAATGGAGAGCTCCGTGGCAACCAAACATCCTCCCCCATGACAACCTCAAAGGCAACAGGAACCCCAGCAACGGCAACGGCAGGCATAGCAGAAGCAGGGGGAGTAGGTCAAACACAACACTAAAGCCAAATCAGAGAGAGATGACACAATTAGGAAAATGCTGCTCCCGCAAACCCTCCCCATCCCATTTAATGAGACAATATTGCTGACATACTATTTTGGCCAAACAAGAGAGAGAAGAAAAGTGTGTGGGAAAGAGATAGTTATTGTACGTGCATTGCACATTAACACACCACAAAGGGCTCTTTATCAGACACTTGTCTTTTTGATGCTTAAACCGGGCTTGGTCAGTATCACTCTTGCAGGACAAGATATGGTACCCCTTCACATACTGTATATACTGTTTGAATAAGCAGTTGACATACAGGTACATAGTTGCCAAACCAAGCCGATATGTGAACATCTGCTTTATGTCGCTCATCGCCTGCCTGTTTGTGGTCCATGACTAAGAATAAATGTGAGGAACAAGCACTAGAATGTCTTGCACCCCAAAGACTTTTCAGTAGCCATTAGCCATAGAAGTGCTACGAGCCAGCTCACCGGATCCCTTGAATCCCAAGGACGCGGGGCGAATCATTATTATGCCAGCTTGCAAATAGAGGCCTGACGTCAGTGGCTATGAGGAACACCCTGTCGCGATGGGGGTGGTGACAGTCAACGAAGAAAGCAACATTTGTCACCTTTTACTTCCCAAACTTTTATTCTGACTTTATTTCTATTTTATCATTTTGGCAACCTGCCGTATAGCAGGAATGTTAGACCTTATCATTGTTTTGCGGGGGGGGGCCTCGACTGGGTGATAAGATTGCTGTAGTTCCATTTGTTGTCACTCCTCCAACTCGATGGCATGGTGCCCCTTTAGCCTGATTTATGCGTCGGCGACGGAGTGCCACACGACTCATCACTCCACAGAATAACGACGCTCTGCGTCAATGTCTTTTCTTTCAGTTGAAACTGTGTTCTTTTTTGTCAAGCAACACGTCACACCATACTTGTCACAGAAGCATAGATCAAGCTTCATAACCACTGATAACAAACTCTCCAAAACATTGTGTGTGACGGGTCTCTGTAGAGGTGTGATTAATGTTGTCTGGCTTCCTTAGTGCCTTTGAGTGTATTTCAACAGGGTCTTAAAAAACAAAAACGTATAGAGAGGAATCCAACTTAGAATTTCTTGTAAGCTGGACAAAAAGGCTGAAAGTGTGATAGAATTGTCTACACAATGTATGGAAATACGCATAGACATTTTGGGGGTTTCTTTTTTTAAACTAAGGGACTTGTTATTGGACTGAGCTTGTGCAGTTTTTCTCTTCTCAATCTCAGAACCGATATGTGATCTACTGGTGCTAAACAGAAACAAAATGGTGCCATTTCCAATGTCAAATGTCTGTGTCAAACATAGCACTGCCTCTTTCATTCTTCACTCACTTTCCTTCTCCAGCTGTCTGTCTTTGCCAAGGCATTGTTTTCAATATGTTTGTTTGTCTACATGTTTGTTATTTGTGCTCCCCTCTCTGTTGTTGTATGTCTAACGGGGTAGTTGGGTCTACACATTTAAGTTTGTTTAAAAAAATGACAGAAAGAAAAAAAGAAATCCACTCCTACAATCTCAGACTTGATAAACATTGATTAAAAAACAGTCTCTAAAAGGCCTGGTGTGGCCTGGAAATTGAAGGATATGTCATTGCAAATAACTATAACTATAGAGTTATTTCAATTCAGTAGTAAACAAATGTATTTTCCCTTAATATGTATTGCTTTTTTGGTGTATTATTTAGTGTCAGTTACACTTGCCATGGCATAGCTCTCAGTTATAAAACAGGGTTGAGTTTTGGAGATAAAACAAAGCTCTGCTTTTAATGAAATGGAGAAAATTATGTGTTATCAGGTACTGTATTGATATCATTTCCCATTTAAAAGGTGTTGGTGTCAATTTTGTTGAGGGTACCGGAGATAATGTAATCACAGGATTAGCACTTATATTCTGGATAAACCTCCAGGATGACATTTACAATACTACAATCTATAGTTTGAGTAACTTGGCTGTAAACTACATTATGTAATGCTAGCTAAATTGTGGTACAGTAGCCTACTGTATCATTATCTTTTATTTTGGGCAGTTACCACATACTTCAAATCATTTTAGAGCAGTTGTATCACAAGGACACTTTATTGTTTCTCATACAACATGTTATTTTGAACAAACATCTGTCTCTTAAGAGGATCGTACATTTTTTGCTGTAGCCAATAATTCTAGCCATCAAGTGCCTGGAATTTGGACTTGTAATAGCCTTTGGCCCATTAGACTAGCCAGTCATCCTAAAGATCTCCAGGAGACACCAAGTATCTTCACAGAATATAGACAATCTACAATCTCACAAGGTGACGCATTGTGAGCTTGTAGATTGGCTATTTTTGTTCATCCCAGAAAAGGGACGCACGTGGTTCCCGATTTGATTATGGACATACAGTACAAAAAGCGCATGGATTTTTGCATTTGGGAATAGCTGAACTTTGATTTCAATAGAGCATTTGAATAAAGATGACATACAGTAATGAAAGTATTAATTACACAAAATAATAACAATATGGACATTTTTGAAGGATAAGTTATTTGTTGACAAAGGATAACGCTTATAGGTCTACATAAAGAATGAATTCTCTATATTTTGAAGATATTGTAACAGGAAACTTCAGGTAATCACTTTCATTCCAACATGGATATAACATTTTAAAATGAATTCTTACTATTCATACATATGTCAGCTGCTGAAACATCAAGTCTTTGAATTATTTGTAATGTGTTGTCATATCCCTTCATTTTGTGTATGAACTGTCCTCTGTAAACTTTGTTTGGATGTGAATCTGTTTTCGTCTCCGTAGCCTCACACTGCTGGCATCCTGCAACAAGTTGTTTGTTTAGATTTGTAACTGAAATCAAGAACCGTAGAAGATCTTCACCATTATCTTTGGCCATTTCTCTTTTGAGAAAATGTTTCACTGACTGTGGAGGGCCAGCACTAGTGTTTCGTACATACAGTACAGGTCTTAGGTCAGTGAGAGGTTTGATTAGAGAGGTTTGATTAAGCACGTATGATGCAGAAATGGTGAAATTCCCAGAGAGAACAATATACCGCTGAACCACCAAATCTTAATGCTAGCAATTCAATTTCTTTTTTTTGTTTTCTATTTTGCCATGACAGCTTTTAGGGCTAAATTATTTTCTTGTGAAAGCACTCGTGTCATTAATAAACACTGAATAAACCATCAGGCTAGATTTGAACATCACTGTATTGTGGTATAGGGATATGAGATGACAGGAGTCATTGATTGAGAAATTAATATCACTATGAAAATACCTCAGTGACATAAAATCGAAAGACTCAGGTAAATAAGCAGTTGCCTCAGAGCTTGAACACAAAACTAACATAACTCCAGCTTTGGAAAGAACTACCATCATTATATAGTTGGAAGTGACTAGAATGAAATCTCTTAGCTATGCTTCAGTAATACCTGATCAAGCACCTGCCCCGATCCTTCTCTCTCTGTCTCCCTTTCTTCTCTTCCCTTAGCCACTCACAAAGCTTCATGGAGGACAATCGGGAACCTAATTGGCTGAGCCGCCACGGGAAATCCACCGGGTGGCATGCAATATCAAGAGCCCTCTCTCGTGACGCGATTGGCTGACAAAGGGAGAACTTGGGGCGTTCGTCCCATTCTATTTGCTTAAAGGATGGTGCAGAGCCCCAGCGAACCATGTAAGGATATGCTGGGCTTTTTTTTAACCTTCTTAACTTGGGCCCTCTCTCTCTGATTGGAAAACTGGATTTTTTAAGAGTTTACGCCTTCTGATTAGATTTTCTTTTTTGAAGATAGGCCCAACAATGTAATAGTATATTTGTTGGCCTGTCAAGCATGCGAAGAAGCTATGCAGAACGTTCAATCAATAGACTGGAAGAACACAGAAGCAAAGGAAGGCACGTTGCTCCAGAAAGAGAGGGAGTTATGTTGTACTGTAGGTGTATTTCAAAGGTGCTTGACTTCTTTTCCTTATTTATTTATTATAGTTTTTTTTTTCAGTTGAAGCCCATTTATTTTTTAACCACTTAAACCCTGGCATTCCAATTTTGGGCATGTCATTATAGGTGAAAATACAAATGTGAAAATGTAGACTTTAAAACAATTTTCAAAAATAGACAATCTTCAAGCTTGAGCGCTTGTAGATCAGCTATTTCCGAAACAATTTAGATTGTTAAGTGGTTCAGCGATTAAGTGGTTAAAGCATTTAATTTCCTCTCTCATAGTCTCTTCACACTACAATATGATTACTGTTCATCCATTTAGTCCTCATCTTTCTATGAATTTGAAAGCATTATTTGATCACCTCCCTTTCAGATTTTCAATAATTTCTCAATTTATAGTTTTAGCTATTTTATTTTAATCTCTTTTGGACTTTTATTTAAAGAATACTAAATATGCACAGCCTATACAAGTGAAACTGCTTAAAAAAACATAATTCATTGAAAACTTTGAAAACTGGACAGAATGTTGATATTTATATTTATATGATACTGTTTATTGTTACCATAGTAGAAGAAATACTCTACATCAGAAATCTTCCGGAGCATATATTTATTTCTTGATAAAGATAGAACCGTCTATCTAAAGGAAGTTCATAAACCCATTTTATATGAACCAAGTTTTTCTTATTAAGACAATCTTATGGAACTTTGAGGAGAATCATTGTTCTAGGACTGTGAGAAAAGGGATTAACTTGTGTTTTACCTGCTCCCCTTACAACGTTTTGCACGTTGCTGTGACTTGTGCTCTTGACTACTTGCATATAACTATCCTGAGATTGGATAAAGAAAAGAAAAACGTGGATGGACGATGTTTTTCGCCCAACAATCGCCATGGAGCTCTCCATTTATGGACGATCTGAAACCCTTTGGACGAGGACATTCTCACCATCTGATTTGTATCTCAAATCTACTATCTGTCTACAGCTTAATTGAGCAGGGACTAACTGATGGATTATTGCAAGGGTCTTCAACAGGGGGTCTGGGACCCCTAGGGGGTCCTTAGAGTTACTACAGGGGGTCCTCCAAATCTTTGTGTGATAGAAACCTTTTTTCCCCTGAGAACTTTAGCCAAAAATAGCAGATCTCACAATGCCTCGCAGCGAGCTTGCAGATCTGCTATTTTAGGCAAAGGGATTTAGTGTAGAGGGGAAAAAGAGCAGACTAAGTATAGAGTGAAAGTATTGATGGTTCAAGTGGTTAAATATCTTAAAACACAAATTGACATGAATACAAAATACACTGATTGTGCTGTCAAACGATGAAACTATATGGAATCTATGAACAGGTTGTGGCCTGTGGGGGTCCCTGCTTCATCTCTCTTTCAGCTAAGGGGTCCTTGGCTTGAAAACGTTGAAGACCCCTGGATTATTGGTTTCAGTGTGACATTTGACAGAATTCTGGAGTTAACTTGTTATGAAACGCCTCATTGATTTCTTTGAATGGACTCCACTGATCCCAACCTGAGTTGGTAATCCCTGCCATTTCCATCGCTACAGAGTGAAACCCTCAGTGATCATTTATACCTTTTTAACTTGGAGAGTGTACAAATCAGGGTCCACTTTGTTCCATTTGCACACTGTCAGAGGTAACTCACACTGAGGATTTTACAGCGTTCTCACTTGGATATGACAGAGAGAGAGAGAGAGAGATATTAGAGGTTCTGTTTAAATGAGTGAATGTGTTGTGTATATAAAGTGTGTGTATCAGATACATCTTTGTGTATATACTGGGTAAATGTGTATATACTGTATGGTATGTCTATGTGTATATACTGTTTGATTTTAAGCAGAGTGTACAGTTATTTTTTTCCTCTAATGTTTCTCTCTCTGGGAATAGGTTTTCCTCAATACCAACATTGAGGCATGGATAGGTTTTAAGCGTATGGACAGCTATCAGAGGCACTTTCTGCACAGACTCACAAAATATCAGCAAGGTCTGTCAGTTATCGTATCTGTATTCTTGAAGCTCTCATACAAGAACCAACTCACATAATACTTAAGCTTGCACTCATTTTCTGTCCAACTAAAAAGCTTTTTTTTTTTTTTAAGTAGATTTGAGTGGCCGAGCAATGTTTGTACATATATAGAATAAGACAATATTTCCAGAAGCCTCCATCTGCATTTCTTTGAAATTCTTGAACTGTTTAGGTTCTTGCAGTATCTGATTTCAGTTTAGGTTCCTACAATATATGTTTGCAGCGGTTGTCTTTCAGAGTTATATATTTATTCTGACAACCCTTATATATTCCTTGAAAATTTAGTTCCCCAAATTCTGCCTATCATGGAGTCCTCTAACCTCTTGTCAGCTGAAGATTTGGTTAAGATGGCTATTCTTCCATGATGATACAGTCATTGTTTGCCATTGCTTGTTTTCGTAATACAGCCTAATTTATACTTTTCCCTACGACTGCATTGCTCACTGAAAATACAAAACTGGTTTCCCAGTGAAACCCAGTTAACTTGAAAATCAGACATTTCCCTGCAGGTGATACGGTCATATGACAAAGGATAAATTGGGCTTTAGTCCTAATTAAGTAAATGTGCCTCCCCCTTATACCCTTCACTAACCTTAGACCTGTCAACTTTGCTGGTCAATCATTTACATACCTGTTGACAAGCCATAGCCCCGCCTAACCCAAACTCCTCTGTTGTTGTTTTGAAAAGGACAGACATTTGGGGATTTTGTGTATATTAATGGAAGAGTGATGTTGAAGAGTGTATTACAGTTGTATATGGATTTGTTATGAATGTGGATATTCTGATCAACAAATTATTATTGTAATAATGACAATGATTATTGCCACTTTGATTTTGTTCATTAATTCCTTTGATGCAGTTGATGAAAATTCCATCATTTCTTTTCTTTTTCTTTTTTTCCCCCCTTTTTGAATAAACCGGAATTTATATTTTTCGGGTGGGTGAATCTTGGACATAGAAATACGTAAATAAATTAATAAATAAACAATTAAATTCTTAATTTGTTGTGAAACATTGTAATGTAATGGATATAACATAAGGTAGTGTCTTCAAGCCAAAGCATTTCTCTAGGAACAGTGGGCTCTAAGTATTGCCATGGAATTTTCAGTGCACCTTCATGTTGATGAACATACAATTTAGACAATTTACAATTTAGTCATTTAGCAGACACTCTTAATCCAGAGCGATTTCCAATAGCAAGGTCAATCAATCAATACATCAAATGCATAACATGCTGCTGATCATGGTGACCCAGTGACCTTTCCTTTAGTTCAGTGGTCAACCAGTGGTCCTTGAAGGGGGTTCCAGGTGGTCCACAGCTAAATGATGGAGAGTTGGTAACCAAATGGAGTGAGAGTGTAAAATGAAACCAAATGGACCCGTAGTCCTGTAGGGGTCCATTTGGTTTTCTTTTATGTTCTCAAGAGTTACTACATTTTTATCCCACGATTTTGTAACCCTTTTTCACCCGGTGTCAATGATCTAATGTAAACCTGGGCGCTACACTCCCTCTGCCAACCTGGAGAGACAACGGACTGACCTCATGCTTCCTTCTATGCATAAGGAGTCCAAGTTGCTTCTTTTGACCTGACAGGGAGGAGTTTCCCAGGTTGGTCATAGCACGTGGAAGGAACACGTTATTCCAACCAGTTCTTTTCCCAGCTTCTTTTCCCTGGCTGGCCAGGGGGAGGCAGTATAGAGACCAGGATTACTGCATGTTAGGGTACCTACCCTAGGAGACACGGAGAGAACATGCAAACTCCACACAGGCCATTTTGCCAACCCCACCAGGAAGGGTATGGGCATTGATGACGCGGAGGAGAGAACACGCCCCCAGCCCCCACAGCTTCCCAATCCCCAGCGAGAATCGAACCCATGCAGGACCTTCTAGCTGTGAGGCGACATCACTACCGAGTACCGACTGCGCCACCGTGCCCCCGCTCTCAAACATCTGCATTACTTAATTTACAAGAAGTCTACACAACTAGAGATTGTAGAATTTTTTGTTTTGTTTTGGTCAACGTTTGCCTGTTATCTCTCCTATAAAGTTTTATCCAAAGAATTCTACGTTTTGGGTCAGAGAGGCTACATCTCATCAAATGTTGGTCCATGGCTCAAATGCCGAATAAATAATGGCCCTTGATATGAAAAGGGTTGAAAACCACTGCTTTAATTCTACCCTGACGGCCCTCAGGCCAATTTTGCACTTGCACACAGGATTACTAAAAATCCAATAGTTGGAAGGCCATGAAACTTGCTGAACGAATTCATGCTCCCATGATTGACTCCAACCATTTTAGTGGCCCCATGACGTGTCATCTAGCGCCACCCTAAGGCCAAAGTGTGCACAAGATAACTTATATTACAGGCAGATTTTAGGATGAACACTATTAATTTTGGTGACCCCACCGCCTTCATTCTAGTGCCACCTAATGCCAAAATATCAACTTGTTTGCTCTTTTAAAGGCACCCTGTAGCTTTTTAAGCATGTCTGTTTTATTTTACTTTACTTTAAAGCTTTTGCTGTTATCTAAATCATTCAGTGAATATCCAATATACCGCATCTCGTTCTTGAATATCCAATATACCGCATCTCGTTCTTGCCCTAATAATACATTTAAATGTTACTCCTTACTTTTCAGTTTCAGCCCTTAAAAGAGCAGAGTGCAGGCTCTATAGAATGGCAATGTTGGTCGGTTAAACTACTTTGATCTGTTTAGTTGTAGAAGCTGCTAGTGGCATAGTGATTAGTCTCGTCTGTCAAAAAGCAAACAGACTGGCAAAATCAGGGGTCATTAATATGTCCATACACAGACATATGTGTCCGTCTTCCGTGGCAAAGACGTAGCCTTGTCCATGGCAAATATTAGATTTTCTTTTTTTACACAACATTATAAAGTTCTTATTTTGAACCAATTACTGAATGTCAAGTCTCCAGGTTTTCTTCAGAGTATAACACCGATTTACTATACAACACATTATATGGCACTTTATGAGTATAAAGCTTATACAGCACATGAAAATCTAAAATCCATATCTCAAAATATTGCAATATTACACGAGACCACTCAAAACAATTAGGGAATTGTCAACCTTCTGAAGTCAGAGTTGCTTAAATTCCAGTGTGAATTTTCTGCAGTCAGTGATGATTTGGGATGCTTTGGCATCTGCACTTCCAATGCTTTCACACAATAATCATTTTTTTTTTAGACAAACCTGTAGTTTGTGTGAAGGAACCATTTCCCAAGTGTTCATGAATTGTTATTGTCCTCTGTATCATAGTGAAATTGATTAATTTGGCTATAACATAGTTTTAGACTCTAAAACCACTAACTATTTGGAGTAGCCGATATGGTTGACCTTTATGGAAATAGTTTTAGTCTTAAGGCCCATTTCCACTGGTCCAGATAAAAAAATCCCTTTCTCCACTCAAGTGGATGGTAAGATACAGATAAAAAAAAAAAAAAAAATCTGTCACAGATAAAAAAAATATATACAGTATAGCCTATATATCTGTGAGAGATTTTTTTTATCTGTATCTTACCATCCACTTGAATGGAGAAAGAGATTTTTTTTTATCTGTTATCTGTCCCAGTGGGAATGGGCCTTTAGTCCCACATAATTATTGTTCAAGGGAGGTTTGGTGCTCTGTCTTATTTGAATTGAATTGTTTGAATTTGTTCTTATTTAGTCTTGGTGGCCAAACTTAGACTTCAGTCTCGTCTTTTGAATAACACACATAGTCTTTTTTTTGTGATTAATACTTTTTATTGCTTTCAGTTTTTGATATTCACATTTGAAAAATGCTGAACATGCTGTACAAAGCAATATCACAAGCAATTTTATATAAAGAAAAACAAAGAAACAAGAATGCACAAATACACACCAAAAACAAAACAAAAGCAACAATCAAACAAACAAAAGAAAAACAGTCGTACTTACAGATAATATTTACACATTAGCCCAACTGCTCCACTTCCCTCCCCCCACAGAATACAGAACTTCTCAAAAGCATTTGTTGAACAAGAATGTTATTCAATTAGGAATGTTTGATGAATATGTCAGTCAGTTTCCTATAGATCCAATATATGGACCCCATATCTTCCGGAACCTATCTAACACACATAGTCTTAATCTTAGTCTTCTGATATTGTTTTAGTCTAGTCTAGTCTATCGACAAATATATATCAAAATCTTGTAGTCTTTTTCGTTTTTTTGTAACTAAGTACATTTCCTCAAGTAGACTACTTAAGTACAATTTTTTGGTATTTTACTTAACACTTGAGTAGGCTATTTCCAATTTCAAATACTTGTACTGTTTTACTCCACTACATCATGATGCAAATATTATACTTTTACTCCTCTACAATTATTTTACTAGTTAGGCTACTATGTTGATTTTGATGAGTAAATGTATTACAGACCTATTAACTTTTCTAGTCTATCGACAAATATATATCAAAATCTTGTAGTCTTTTTCGTTTTTTTGTAACTAAGTACATTTCCTCAAGTAGACTACTTAAGTACAATTTTTTGGTATTTTACTTAACACTTGAGTAGGCTATTTCCAATTTCAAATACTTGTACTGTTTTACTCCACTACATCATGATGCAAATATTATACTTTTACTCCTCTACAATTATTTTACTAGTTAGGCTACTATGTTGATTTTGATGAGTAAATGTATTACAGACCTACTAACTTTTCAGCCATTTGAAAATATCCGAGCTACAAGCTCACAATAGTCAGGGACCCACAAGCCCAAAAGCTCAAGGAATAGGGGTGATACCTGTGATGTCTTGCCGTACTTTTTATTTCTGTTTTATCTATTAGTTTGGTCATTAAGGTCCACAGAATGACAGGCCTGCTCTGCCGGAAACATTGCGGAAAAAAGTTATGGCCATTTGTATATTCACTGTCCCATCGACTTCACTATACAGGAAAAGAAAAATATTAAAAAAAGAAAATAAATGTGCTTTAAGTAGCATGTGAGGGGTCAAACTAGGGGTTCTTCATTATTCTGAATCCATTGCAAGCATTTGTTTAGCATAAAAAACATTCCTAGGGCAAAATATCGGCCCCCCCAAAACTGTGAAAGTGAAAAAATGTTGATGACTCATCACTTTTTACAATTTTGGGGTGCCAAAATTTAGCCCAAGGAATGTTTTTCATGCATACAAATGCTTGCAATGGATTCAGAATCATGAAGAACCCCTAGTTTGACCCCTCACATGCTACTTAAAGCACATTTCTTTCGTATTATTTTCCTGTATAGTGAAGTCGATGGGACAGTGAATATACAAATGGCCATAACTTTTTTTCGCGATGCTTCCATCAGAGCAGGCCTGTCATTCTGTGGACCTTAATGACCAAACTAATAGATAAAACAGAAATAAAAATTACGGCAGAACATCACAGGTCCTCTCCCATTATCAGGGACTGGGTCCCTGACTACAAAGCATAGTGGTGCTATGCATTGCGAATTTGCGAGTTTGTAGATCATGCTATTTCAAAAATATTTTTAGACATATTTATATAGGCCTACATTTAGAAAACGTAGAATTAGCAGAATTTCTGCATAATGATGAGTAGACCTACTTTCTACTGTTGGTAGGGTACTTACTTTATAGTGCATTTTTGATATAAATACTTTTGTACTTTTACTCATATGAATGTTTAATTTCGGACTTCTGCTTCTAACAGAGTATTTCTACATTGCAGCATTGATACTTTTGTAAAACATTTTCCACCACCAAGTATCCCTCTGCTCTGCTCTGCAGCATCAGAATCAGAAAGCCATGGTGACTCGGGTTATCTCGTGCAATGACTCTGACCTGTAAATGAATCTCGCGGTATCACAGGCGGTGCACTGCCTCCTCCTGGAAATAATGGCCGCCCTCGTAGCGATGGCTGGAACGGGGAACAACACAAGAAACATATCGGAGCGTTTTAGCTGACCAGGAATTGCGGCAAAGCACGCGGGCCACCCCCCGTCTTCCCCGGTGTCAGAGCGGATGGGTAGAGGCAGGGGGCCTCGCCAAAGGACACGAGAAGACACGAAAAAGACTCAAGTTAGGTGGTGGTGGGCAGAGGAGGAGGAAAGCTAACGCTAGCTGGTCGGCTAGCGGCTAGCTGGCTATCAACACGGTTGTCACTGCCGGGAGGAAGCGACCCCCGAGCAGCCGTGACAACTGTGTGTGGGTCGAGGAGGTGTGTGTGTGTGGGTACGGGCTACCGCTGGAGCGCCTGATCAAATAACTCGCTATACTTGCTAATATGAGTGGACCCGGGCAAGATAGTGAACCAGAGGCAAAAGTCCTTCTCATCAAGAGGCTTTACAGGTGAGTTTTAAGCAAGGCCATGGTGCTGCCATCCCAGAACGACACTATGTTGGCTAACGTTGGGCATTGCATTGGGCATTGTTTTCTTGTTCAGCGATAGACATGCACTGCTCTGGTTCATATTAGGTTGTCTGACAAGAACATGGGCTATTAAATCTAAATGTAGCTGCTGACACCTAATTGTATGCAGGGTAAATACATAGTAAATACATTTAGACAGTGTTTTATCTTCTTGATCTGTTGGATAGTATGATGATGGCATTTCATTAATTAATTGACGCCTGCTAGGCTTGGAATGGCGACTAGGATAACATAACATGAAGAACCTCAACAATTTTATAAACATGACAAGGTTTATTTTCCCTCCTCACCCAGGGCTGTGGTGGAGTCTGTGCATAAACTGGATGTCATCATTGGCAGCAAATCATCCTACAGAGAGGTCTTCAAGCCAGAAAACATCAGCCTCCGCAACAAGTAAACTATTACAGTGTTATGCATATTGTTATAGAACTATGTTTGAAGCTGTTGGAATTCACATTAGCCTCTGTTGTGGCTTGCACAGCCTTTATATATCATGATATCACAAGGGCCATATGAGCATCACTACATGTAATCCGATTGTCCATTCTAAATCCTAGCAGTTTTCTGAAAAACGTACGTCTCTGTGTATGGGCTCTATGTCAGGCTCTATGTCAGGGTTCTCAAACGTTTTCATGTGAAGGACCCCCAACATGATATGTAGGTATTTGGCCGTGGACCCCCATCTTAAAATATTTTGTACCAGACCCCCCCCCAGGAGCAGTAGAGTAGTAGACCCTTTCAGAACCCTAATACCTTTGTGTGTGTGTGTGTGTGTGTGTGTGTGTGTGTGTGTGTGTGTATTTGGGATGACGACATTCCAAATACAAAAAAAGCTATTCAGAGTTCCAAAAAAGGCTAGGATTTGAGTTAAAAATGTTTGCTTTAAAATAAATAATATATATATGTTCAAAAATATGCAGCCTTGCTCATGATCAGGCTCTCCCAAAGTACGTTTGTGTGTTGCCTGTGCATACAAAACTGAAAACGTACCCGAAGGACAGTTCTGTGTGTGCTTGCATTCTTCTGCTTTTTGTCAGTCGGGCAGAAACCTCGTACTGTATCTCCAAGTTTCAAATAAGTTTTTTTTTCCGTAAAGTAAAGCCCCGCTTCATCATACAAGACTGTCGCACACATCTAGTGAAAATAGCAGATCTACAAGCACACAAGAACGCCATGCTTGTAGATCGGCTATTTTTACTATTTTAAATATTCTTTTGAAATGATAAATAGTAAATACAAAACAAATTATTATTTTTTTGAGCTGGGAGTGTGCACCAGGTAAATATCTTTAGTTAATAGTTATTGCGGGGGAAATCTCGCTTTTGCGAACGCCCATCATTTCGACCGGAGGGTTAGCGACTCACTCCACGTAGGTTAAGGTTAGGGTGAGGGTTAGAGTCGGGTGTCGAAAAGATGACATGTAGTAACAGCGACACGCTCCCGTTATTGTGACTGAGTTGCGCTCACAATCATTATTTCTAGAATTCACAGCTTCCGCCATACAGAATATGTACTGTATGTATCATACATGAATTTATGCCACTTCCCTGTTAATGGCTTTGTTGACATTACATTTTGTTTACATTTTCCAGTCATTAAAATAATGAGGAAAGTTAAGCTAAACAACATTTGCAGTTAACTAGAAAACATTGCTCCTCGGAGCACAGGTCTCTGCCAGGGTAGGTGGTAGCTTATTCACAGCAATAAGTTCGTGATTTGAGCCATTTTGTTCAAAAAGGGCCATTCCTGCAAACTTTGGAGGCCAATCAGGATGGAATATGAAAAATCTGACCCACATGACACCATGTAATTTACTGTATTCATTGCTACCTTAAAATTAATGATTGATATGATGATAAAGAGAGAAGCTCACACATCCTTTAATTCTGGGTTATGATGATACCATGTGCTGTTAAAGGGGAACACGCGCAGTCGCGCACTGGCTGCAGACGGGCTTTGCACATTTCTTACCGCGTGGCAACGCCTAGAAAATATAACAGTGGTGTATCGGAGCGGCGGGCAAGGCGTGAACGATGCCGGTGTGGTTATGTTAATTGAAAATTATGGGGGCAGCTATTTTGACACGTGCTGTCCACAGCAGGCCTTTAGAGTGGTCTGCTCTGTTTACAGAGCTAGATGGGAGTGCAGGCTTTTTATCATCTTCTGTTTTTTTTGTATTGCATGTGTCATACACCAAGCCAGGCTTTGGTGACCCTGCCTCTCTAGATAATAAACACTGGAGGTTGATAGCATTGATAGCAACTTTTCACTAACCTCAATCCTAGGCTCTTTTGCAAGAAAGAGAAAGCGTTGTAGCGAAAAAGCGATACAGAGAAGTGAGAAATGCACAGATAAAAGGACACAGATACATTCATATATTCTCAAAAGTGCTGATACAAATGTAGCAGCAACAGGGGAGAAATTAAATAGGATGATTTTATAAGCTTCTGCTTTGTTTGTATGTTTAAATTGAGTAATTGAAGGGTGCAGCAGCTCAAGGTTTATTTAAACTTAGTTGCACACCGGTGTCGCACAAGGAAAAATAACTGATCTACAAGCTCATAATGCGTTGTAGTATATGTTGTGAGCTTGTAGATCTGCAATTTTGGGTGAGTGACACCGGCTCACAACTAAGTATAATCTGGCTTTAACTCTTGCAATGCTACCACTCTTGCCATATCCTTTTATAGGGCTGCAACTATCAATTATCTTCTTTCTTAAAGATTTTCAACATAATTATTATAATATAAAATCGGCTAAAACCGATATATTATTTTGATATTGGTTCAATACCGATATTGCATTTTAAGGCCAACATTGGCCGATACCCATCCTAACACACAACAAATCACATTGTGATTTGTGACACGTTGAGCTTTTAGATTTGATATTTTGGAAAATCTATTGTTTCAATAAAAACGTTTTTTTGTTGTTGTAATTGATCAGATCCATTAGTTTGATTAACTGTTAAAACCCTATACATTTGCAATGTGGAAGGACTAGGGCCTAGTCCTTCCACATTGCAAATGTTTCGAACCTTTACAATTTCAGAATCTGTCTACAATAGAGAATCTAGAATGCATCTGTGAGAAGGGAACAACAAAGCTGATCTCTGCTAAGTCTGCTTGTCTGCTAGTTATGTAGATGTAGATCTCTCTCACTTCCTAGGGGAAGTGATTTCTCCACCAGCCTGTGGCAGCCACCATATAATACTACTAATAATTAAACTCTACCTGTTTTGTATGTCTTTTGTGTAGGTTGAGGGAGCTCTGTGTGAAGCTGATGTTCCTCCACCCAGTGGACTATGGCCGTAAGGCTGAAGAGCTGCTCTGGAGGAAGGTCTACTATGAGGTCATCCAGGTCATTAAGACCAACAAGAAGGTACATTAATCAAAGAAGAAAAACACATTGGTGCATTGTTGAAGCATGTGTACCGGTATTTAAAGGACAACTTTGTTTTTTTACAACTAGGGTTCATATTTTAGATTGTAATTAGAGAAAAGCAAGAATGAAGGTTAAAATCTTTTCATTTACTGCTTTCTATTGTTTTAGTATTTGATTTCAATGGTTGGGGGCATGCTTACAAGTGGCTAAATATGTATTTTTAGACACAATAAGGCGGCAATTTCCTTGTTACCATTTACACTAGCCCCCATAAGTCACAACTGCCCATGAAATATTGCTCTCTATCTTGGGAATGGGCTTATTTTTGCATGCATGCCCCCAGGTTGTTAAAATCACTAAAATGATAGAAGTAAATGAAAACATTTTAACACTTCTCTTTAAATCTAAAATATGAACCCTTGTTGTAAAAAAACAAAGTTGTCCTTACAACTACAATATTGAGATAAATGTCAGCGTGTGTCTCTGGAGATGGGGAGAGAGAGCACACGCACAGATGCTGGTCTGTCTGACACAATCACTACTCCTGCATTCTCCTTGTTTGATTATTATAGCAAGTTTAAGCTAGATGGTTTTCAATACGGCAACGCCAGGCGGACTACGGCTGCTATGACGTAATCGCCGTAGCGATCAAAATGGTTAAGCAAAGCCTCTGCGGCGACGGGTTCCCACCCCTTTCACTGAACGCTTTGGTTCCCATGGCGACGCGTACACGCAGCAGACGGAGTAGGCGCTACGTGGGAAGGGACCTTCTGCCGTAGTAGAGGCGGTCGCAGCGACGGCAGGTTTATCTATCGAGCGCGGATCATTTCCGATTACCGTTGTCATCTGCCGTTGCTGTAGCGAGCTTAATCTCGCTATTATATAGCGTAAAACTGTGCGGCCGGCAATCTACCAACTACTACTAAGTACCAAATTTGCTGGAATCAATAAAAAATTGCATTTCCTGCAATACCATGCAGAAATTCTGCTTACAGTCCAAGCACAATTATGCCTTAATTTGTCCACTTGCCAAAGTGGAGATTTAACACTTTTTGGACTAGTATTGGGTTATAATCATTGCACCAATGGGCATGCTGACATTTTGTATTGTATACATCTTAAAACAACATTGAACTTCCTTTGTGGGACAGACGAACGATACATCTATCATAACAAACAAAATGTTTGGACCCTAGCATTCAAAATGGCCTTAGGCTGAATTCATATAATTTTGTTAAAGGGGGCGTGACACGGCCAAAACAGCTAATTATGGCTATCAAATTAGCATTTTTTTTAATGATGTCATGTACCCCCATGTTAAATTATCCAATCAAATTATGCTGCCGACACGCCCATACAGCTACAGTAGCTGTATGGGCGTGTCGGCAGCAACACAGAGCCCCCGTACTGCATACTTTGAGCTCCACCCCCTTTCCAAACCGTTTCAACAAAGACCACGTGACCTACTGTACCATAATGTTAAATTTCGGCCGGTGTCACCACTCCTTTAAGCAAAGGGATGAGTGACATTTGAAGTATAAATACAATTTTTATTTTATAGTATGAACATGGACATTCTCAGCATAGGTAAAATGGATCCCCTAACACTGGTGTCATGCTTTACCTGTGGAGCTGAATCATATCTTACCAAATCTTATCGCCACAGTGTGAAAAAGGATTAGAGAAGGTTGCCATAGATCAAGGGATCAATGTAATTATGCTGACAAACAATTCACTGTCACAAGATGAAAAGAACTTGAACATTTGACAAGAACATTTTCCACACCATAAATGCTGTTGCATTTTCAAATGCCTGTGTTAACTTAACTGCCTGTAACTGTAATTCAGCGGTTCTGTGGTTAATATTGTAAACATAACATCTCTCATCACAAGGATAGTTTTGCTCCTATAAGTTCTCACTCTCAAATAAAGCATTTATTAGTCCCCCCAGGAATCCGCGATTCTGCGATCACGGAATTTTTCGCGGAAATCGAAGCCCTCCGCGGATATCAGAGCCTCCCGCGGATATCATAGTAGTCCGCAGAATAGGACAAGACGAGGAGCAGAATATTACATTTTACATGTAGTTTTCATTCTGGCCGCTAGATGTCGCGGTGATATAGACGGACAAGACTCACAGCCTAGCCGGTCCTCGTGCCGGATACGGAAACGGAAATGGCTTTGTTTGCCGTGGCATGCATTCATGTGCTGTGACTCGTGTGTGTGGTGACGATACCAGAGCGGATGGTGCTGATTTTTAATGGACTAGGAACTAGGCACATCGTCTGACTGTTTATATTGGCTCACAAGCCTCACATGGTGAGAAAGACGCACTCACGCATGCTATACATGGACCACCCGCGGATTTCTCGGCCATTCGCGGACTTTTCTGACGTCCGTAGAATAACGGTCGCGAGTGGCAGCAGAGCGGCGGGAGTAGTCATTACTACTATTATAAAACGATGTGTACATAGTCTGGCCAGTGGCCACCTCATACAGAGGCTGGGGGA
This sequence comes from Nannobrachium achirus, assembly GCF_963921795.1. Taxonomy (NCBI): domain Eukaryota; kingdom Metazoa; phylum Chordata; class Actinopteri; order Myctophiformes; family Myctophidae; genus Nannobrachium; species Nannobrachium achirus. The sequence goes on along the minus strand of NC_137811.1, from coordinate 36,979,270 downwards.
ATAGCTTAGCTTCCCTCCTGCTGGTTGCACTGACGCTGTATTGGTCCGGTCCCACATTCGTTCCTGACAGAAACTGTGTCCTGAACTATAGTTCCTCTATGTCTATGGAAGAGAATAAATAAATATTACACCCATACTAGGTAGTAGGTAGGCTATCCTCTAAAATGTGGTTACTATGGGCAGGGTTTGCATGACAATATAGTCTTTGCAACAGAAAGTAATTATTAAAAACAATAACAATAAAAAAAAAGAATAGATTTAATATTAGATTTATATTCTCAAAAATGATTATTTGATTATTCTAACCACTAATTAAAATTAATTGTAGCTATTTCATGAAGGGTTTTACTTGATTATTAGAACTATATCATTTTTAGCTTGATAACTGGTCATTTTAGGTTGTTTTTTTAATGTCCGCGGAATCAAGAATTGTTCACCACAGAATTCCGCAGAATCAGGATTGTTCTCCGCGGAATTAAGAATTTTTCTCCGCGGATTCCTGGGGTGACTAATTTATGGCTCATATATATTATTTACCGATGGCTTCTTTGGGTTAGTGTTATCCTCTCTTAAGGCATTAAGCCAGTTGTTTGCTGTCTTTTTTGGTGTCCCGACTTCTACTAATTTCTGAACGATATTGCAGTTTTCCAGTTTTTTCTATTTTTCCGTCATTTGTTAATTTGTTCCCCTTTCCTGTGCTACTTTTTCAAACGTATATATACATTTACTAGTTTTTTCTTCCTAGTTAGTCTTTATACCAGTTAATCCTTCCCACACTGATGAAGGCTGGACAGTCGAAACGTTTGTTATCTTGTCAATATGAGGCATATGGAAAATTATGGCCTTTTAATTCTCTTGGTTTGATTTGTTGAACACACGAGAGGTCAGAGCATCGTGGCAGAGGCAACTTTGATAATTAATTGTCACACATTTGTATTGTATTCAATACAAAAATGTGTGGCCCGTGGCAATATAATGGACAGTGCTGTGTTGTATCCTAGCCCATAGGAGTCTTTGACTTAGCAACAAACCTGGCTTCCCTACCTTGAACAAAGCCAATTGTGTTCATATATACAGCGCTCGGCCAAGCCGGATGCACCGGATTCTAACCCTTTGTTGGTACTTTATCCTTGAACCAGCCTTTTCCTTTTCTTCTAATTCTTTTTATCTTTGTCTCTGTCTCTCACACTCGCACTCTGTAGCACATCCATAGTCGCAGTGCCCTGGAGTGTGCCTACAGGACCCATCTGATTGCTGGTGTGGGCTTCTACCAGCACCTGCTGCTGTACATCCAGTCCCACTACCAGCTGGAGCTTCAAGACTGCATTGACTGGACCCACGTCACAGACCCGCTCATTGGTTAGTGCCAGACATGGCTCATACACATCATTCTGATTTTGTAATTTGTATTGCATAATCATTTGTACAAAGTGTCTGTTTTTGCTCTCTCTCGCTCTCGCTCTCTCTCTTTCTCTCTCTCTCTCTCTCTCTCTCTCTCTCTCGCATACCTATGCTCTCACACCACAAAATGTGCCCAACACACCAGACATTTATAACATATTAACAAATCCTATAAATGTCAATGTCATCCATCATAATATAGTCCTAAAGTACAGCTCAATAAAAGAGACATCAAATCAGTTGGGGTTTAATGATCCATCGATCTGGATTGATCGTTTTGATTCCACAGGCCACAATCCAATGGAATTGAGTCCGACAAAATATCAATTCAAATCATGATTGTATTGCAAAATGCTTTTGTTCTGGGAAAATGCATGCAAATGCCACAGTGATCGTGGCTTGTCGGTGCTAAAACATCTTTCAATTTCTGTAAGTGCACAAGGGTCCTTATTTTCTCTGAGTAAAATCTTTAAATTGGCCATCATACAGTTTGCAGCTTTTAACATGGCAGATCCCTCAGCGCCTTCCCCAACAAAACACATTCAGCGTGGATGATGTGGGAATGTTAACCTTTCTGGAGCACACTTTCATTAAGCAAAGTTAATCATGGTTTATGGGTTTCAAGGGAGAAAGACATTGATATACTAATTGTTGGATTAGCTGGCAAACTGTAAAACGGCATCTAGTAATTAAACGATTCACGGCTCCATCCAAATAAAGTGGCCTAAACTCAAAGCTCCACATAGCAGTTCATTATCAGAGAGTAAACTGTCAATTCTGAAGCAGGATAATTGTACCTGTCAACACGAAGGTAGAGAGAGCTAATCGGTATGTTTATAAAATTCCATGTCTGTAGGATAACAAATTATACTCATTATTCATAGAATGTTTATATAGGCCATGCATATATCTATATCTATATATGCGTATTGCATATACTCATTGTCGATGGATTACATACTGTATATTCATTCATATAATCAATGGCAATGGATGTATATTCATTATTGTATTCTTTTATAGTACATTTATTGATAACTACATGTGTTCACTCATATATATCCAGTCCTAAATCTGTTGAGGGTTGTTTGGACTCTCATTCCTTTATCCAAGCTCATTGGGTAGTGAAGTCGGTTGGTTTGGGTATCCTTAAAATGTGTTGTCTAGATGGAAGTGCATGGACTGGTAGATGGGTGCGTCTTACAGTCTTCGGCATTTGAAGCATCCTTTGAGTAAGATTCTTCTCGCTGGATATGTGGTGGGCTTATTAGCTAGATAATCATTAATGCAGCTCTGAATAAGAGGCATACAATGATAAAAAATAATAATTGCGACCGTAGGACAGTAGGTTACTATAAAAACCAGCACATCTTGTCCGTGTATCTCTGTCTGTCTGTCTGTCTCTGTCTGTACGTCACGCCTGACACTGTGGTTCTATGGGTTTGTCTGTTTGCTCTGACATCATGCTCTGATGTCACTGTGATGTCAGGGGAACCACTCTTCTTCTTTCGTGTATACCTTTTATGCCCATATATGGAGATCGCTTATGTCATCACTAGTCACACTTGCAAATTAATTACGTCCTTGTCTGTTTTATGCCCATATATGGAGATCCATGTCTTGATGTCATCAATATTAAGCGCATATCTGGGAATGCCCATATTTATATATGGGCATGTTTTGACATCACTTGTTGACTATCATGCAGGGGTCTCCGTATGGGTAACTGGTCCGATATACATCACTAGCCAGATGGCCAAGAATTGGCACGCATGTCGCCCTGAGGCGTCTTACTAGTAGGCCTATTAGTCATATTTAAGTTTGTTGGTGAGCTGATGTAAATGTAACATAGGTTCTAATAGCGCACAAGATGTCATCTCGTATGGATAGTATTCAGTATGCCTCTGAATCAAATTATCATATATTGGCTAAATCGTGTGCAAATCAAGAATCAGGGAATCAAAATTGAATCAATTAACCAGAGCTGTATTTCACTGAGCTTTCAGTTTCACTATCAGTTATATCCATGTTCTGTTGTCAATCATATGTTTCTCCAGATAACTGTCAGGTACATGTTTGAATAAACAACACTCGTAAAAGCATCTGCATTCAGCAGTGTTTTTAATCAGACACAAATGATGACGCATGTTGCTGCAGTTTATTAACAAAGAAACAAACATTTTCCGTGCAGGTCGAAAGAAACCAGTGACTGCCACCCCCAAGGAGATGGAGTGGGCGCAGATGGCCTGTCATCGCTGTTTGGTTAACCTAGGAGATCTATGTATGTAATATGAAATTCCTCTAATCTCTCTGTAACCCTGTGTGTGTGTGTGTGTGTGTGTGTGTGTGTGTGTGTGTGTGTGTGTGTGTGTTAGCCTAGAACAGTTTGGTAACTGTTAAGTAATAGAAACTGTACTGGACTACTGGTGAAATGGGCTATTGCAGTGCTTCTCAAATGTCAAGGTCTTCCCTTAACTCTTGACAGTATAAAAATGGAACCAAATGAACCTGTTCATTTAGTTCCATTTGTACACTGTCAGAGTTACAGACGTGTATGGGTCAATTTAGGCCCCCCTAAAGGAACCCACCCAGAGGTGAGCTTTTCCACAGAGAACAGAATTGGTTCCGAACTGTGAAAGTTGGTTCGGAACGGGAACCATAAAATCCTTGGTCCCTCTGGTTCAATCTGGTGGAAACGCAAGCCGGTTCGCGTCCGGTTTGCAAAATGAAACGAGGTTCCAAGAAAGTTGAACAACGTCACTGGTTCTTGAACCAAGGTTCTTTTGGTGGAAAAGGCCCCACAGAGTCCCTGGAACCCACTTTGAAAACCACTTGGCTATTGCATGTTTTGGTGCACTGAAGAGACAACAGAGTGGTATAGGATGTTTTGCTTATATTTCATGGCCAATCCTAGTGCATCAAATGCTCAGTTAGTTTGTCTTCTTGTTTTGGATTTGATGCATTTTGCATCATATGATGCATTAGATGATGCAATATCATGATACATGATGCTAGCATGCTGAAATACTAAAATATCTAAAAACACAGATTGAACACAAAAAATTACTCTGATTGTGTTGATCGTGTCCCAAACAACAATAAAATAAGATCTGGTTGTCCCAGGGGTGAAGTGGTCCTTTAAAGGACAACTTTGTTTTTTTACAACAAGGGTTCATATTTTAGATTGTAATTAGAGAAAAGAAAAAGTGAGTGTTAAAATGTTTTCATTTGCTTCGTTCTATTGTTTTATCGCATTTACCGTGCTAAAATGTGGGGCATGCCTACGCATGGGGGCATGCGTACAAGTGGCTAAATAGTCTTTTTAGACACAATAAGCCAGCAGTTTCTTGATTGCTATTTACAATAACATTCCTAGCCTCCATACCATGAAAGGTTGCGTTGTATCTTGGGAATGGGCTTATTCTGTGTAAAATGACATATTTAGCCACTTGTACGCATGCCCCCAAACACTGAAATAAGAATCTCTAAAACAATAGCAAGAAGTAAATGGAATCATTTTAACATCTTTTATATTCTTTAATTACAATCTAAAATATGAACCCTTGTTGTAAAAAACTAAAGTTGTCCTTTAAGCTCAAAAGTCATGCACAGCACCTGTAGTGTGAATGAATATCTACGCCATTCATTCCAATCCTTATCCACCATTTTAGTCCGCTTGTCAGATTGGTTTTCGTGAGATTCTAACAAGCTTTTCTCTTGAATGTTTGTCGTTTCATAGCCCGTTATCAGAATGAATTGGCCGGGGTGGAGGCTGAGCAGCTAGCCGAGAGGTTCTACCACCAGGCACTGTCTGTCACGCCACATGTAGGTGAGTGACTGTGACCTAAAACGCATTGCATCGGTAATGGGACCCCTGGGAAAAATGGTGTGTATTGTGAGGATTGCTCTTTACCAGGCCAGGAGAAGTTGATGGAAAGTATATGCTTGTTTACGTGCTGTATGTCTTATAAGTATACAATATGATTGTATAAATTAGAATTGAACGATTAGAAATCACATGTGACTCAACAAACTACTGCTGTTTACCAGAAGAGGGCAGTGTTTTCCCTGATGACTTGACGATGAACTCACTGGCTAGTGTCAGAATATAAATGAGTTATCGCAGATTCACACCACAATTATACATCAGTAGTGCAAATTTTAAATGTAATATGAAATATTGCAGTGTCATTTGAAGGAACTAATCTCTGCTCTTACATAACATTTGTATTGCTTTGTTGTTATCTCAATAACACTTGACAAAACACCATAGAAAGATTATGCTATGAACACAACTTAACTTAATTTTCGATGGCAGTTTAGATTTAAATCCAGTTGTTATTAACTTGTGTTTAAAAGTGTTCCTTAAAATGTTATATCTCCAGGAATGCCTTTTAATCAGCTGGGCACGCTGGCAGGGAGTAAGTTCTACAATGTTGAAGCAACATACTACTACCTACGCTGGTGAGAAATTAAGTTATACTGTAATTAAAAGCACTATGTATGTACGTCCTGTTTCAAGTATGGCATTAATAATGGTAAACATGGAAAACAGAAAACCAATTCCCACATCAGTTTAATTGAACACAAATGGGAATGGAACCTTGTTGGGCTTTATCAGGTTATTGTGTACTAAATAAAATTCTAATAAATAAATGTTGAGATGTTTTGGAATATAGTATTGTGGGTTCTACATTTGCTATTTCTAGATAAATGTTGACAGTACCTGTTCGTTAATTAAAGCAGGTGTGTCCCATAAATGAAGAAACTAATGCTCCTTCATGTTTGTCCTGTTTTCCATCAGTATCCAATCAGAGACCCCTTTTGAGGGCGCCTACGGCAACCTAAAGCGCCTCTTTGACAAAGCTGCCAAAATGTATCACCAAGTCAAGAAACAAGAGATGAAAAAACTGTCACCTTCCCGACAAAGGTATGGGTAGTAGGTTTTTCAGTATTTGATATAACCAGCACACTGATGGCATCAGGCTCACTTAGCCAGTCTGGGGAATCGGAGGCTGTTAACCTTTCACCATTCTAATGGATTTGTTTCCAGGGTTAGGGAAACATCTCTGAAGTAGTTTTTTGTTTACTGACCAGTATTTTCCTGAAATAATGTCCTTATATCCAAAGAGCTGCTGCATCTCGTTCTTCATGTACATATCTGTGTACTAATGGAACCAAATGGACCCGTACACTAACACTGAGGATTTTATTAGTAGACCTCTGTGCGGAAATGCAGGACAACCATCTGCAAATCTAAGCCTGTGCCTCCCAGAGTGTGTTTTATCTTATACTACAATTAGAAAAGGGTGGAGTTTGTAGTGGGGTGAGGGTAGCAGTCTATTATATTGTTGAGAGCCCTAAAACTGTTTGTGTGTGTGTGTGTGTGTGTGTGTGTGTGTGTGTGTGTGTGTGTGTGTGTGTGTGTGTGTGTGTGTGTGTGTGTGTGTGTGTGTGTGTGTGTGTGTGTGTGTGTGCGCGAGCAGTAAGTGTACATGACAAATATCCTAGCAGAATGTAAAATGAGTGTGTGGAATGTTATTTGGGGATGCTTTGAAATGTAAACAGTGTTTTGCTAGTAGAGAGATTTACCATTACATCCTATTAATATTATGTTTCTTTTATGTATTAATTGTCTATTCCTTGTACCCTGTCTATGGACCCGAGTCCGCTAATAAAGATTCAATTGAATGATGTTCCATTCAGATCTAAAGATATTAAGCGGCTCCTGGTAAGCTTCATGTACCTCCAGAGTCTACTACAGCCCAAGAACAGGTAAGGGATCACTTTTTTTTCTGTGTATAATAAATAATTAACAGTCGGGTCAGTGGTGTGTTCTAGAGTTATTTTGAGGTCATACTATAATTCATGGGTTTTCAACTTGTGGTGGTCTGCGGACCACCAGGTAGGTGTGTGTGTGTGTGTGTGTGTGTGTGTGTGTGTGTGTGTGTGTGTGTGTGTGTGTGTGTGTGTGTGTGTGTGTGTGTGTGTGTGTGTGTGTGTGTGTGTGTGTGTGTGTGTGTGTGTGTGTGTGTGTGTGTACCCATATTTAAAGTCCAAAAAATAATCAGACTTTGTCTTTTTGTATCTTTAGTTTTGGCTCTTCACATATTTCAGCAACAATAAGAAACAGTTAAAGACTAAAGAAAAAAGAAATGTGGAAACCCAAAGAAGTGTGGAAAAATCCAATAACTGCTACCTGCAAAAACAAATTGGGATCGTGGCCTGAAAAGATTGAGAACCATTGCACTGTTCGCAAAACTGTACATCTTTGGAATCTTTAGAGAGAAGACAGGGAATCCAAAAATCAATGTTTGCATTTGCACAGACATGAGTTTAGCTGCCATTTTGGATGTTAATAATGGCTGCCATAAAATTCTTAATTTGCACCATCTTGGCTTCTAGACAAGCTAGAAACTTAATTAAATTAGCCAATTCTATGTTCTCTGGGTCAAGGAATCCAATAAAACCCTCAAACATGTGCTCAGCATCTTGCAGTGGTGCTCCCAAGGGCACCCTGAAAAGAATATTATGCTTCTCTAACTGATATATTACATTAGGTACTAGTCATTTAAAAAAAAAATCACACTTGTGTGAACTGAGCGGTGGTGTGTGTGTGTGTGTGTGTGTGTGTGTGTGTGTGTGTGTGTGTGTGTGTGTGTGTGTGTGTGTGTGTGTGTGTGTGTGTGTGTGTGTGTGTGTGTGTGTGTGTGTGTGTGTGTGTGTGTGTGTGTGTGTGTGTGTGTGTGCAACAGCGCCCCTCCCTTAACGTGTGGTCAGAAAAGGTTACTGCAGGCTACAGACAGACAGACAGACAGACAGACAGACCCACACACACGGCCACGTATAGGAGCGTTGTGACCACTGCTCAAAAAAGAGAGAAAAAGGGAACAGAGTGAGATTGCCAGAGCACCACTCCCCCCTCAACATCAAGAATCAGGCCCAGACAGTTAGTCCTAGATACTTCTGGGAATCTCATCTACAGCCGTTCTTGACCCCAGGGGGTGTTTGCCCTGGGTTAACATCTTGCAACAGCTGGAATGTTGCCATAATCATAACATCACATACGCATACTTTATTCTCCTCCCCGGGTTACTTGGCTAACGACTACGTATTAATGCTGGCTAAATGACAATGTTTGGGGTGATTTGGTCTGACTAATTGAAATGCATCAACTAATTAACATGTGTCTGCTGCGATGCTAAGTGCTGATCATAGGCAGACTGCAGCTCGGTGCTGTGAGGGACTCAAAACAAGAATAACTTCAGAATAATTGTATTTTATCATTTTTGTTCATATGTTGAAACGTGTTCATAAATATTCAAAAAAGTGTTTTAAAAATGCGACAATAGCAGAGCAAGTGTCATGATGACCTTGTAGATAAGCTACAGTATTTCCAGTATTTCTGTTGGGGGGGGGGGGGGGTATCAAATTATTAAATATGTATATATTAAATATTTAGTTTTACTAAATAATTTATTTTGATTATTGGTACAGGTCATTGTCAGTCATTTCATTGTATATTTAATAACATTTTAACCTGTAGTATGCCTGGTGCAATTTTAGTTTACAAAGCTTAACAGACAAACAAAATGTGACAAAACGTTTGATGTCAAAAACACATTTAAATCGTTAAATTGCAGTTATTTGAATGACAATGAATCTGAATGATTTGTGACGGCCCTAATAGTTCACCTCGAACTCGTGTCACTAGTTGCGTCAATTTCAGCTCTATCCCTCCTCTCTCTCCCCTGTAGCATGATGGAGACAGAGCTGACGTCTCTGTGCCAGTCGGTGCTGGAGGATTTCAACCTGGTTCTTTTCTACCTGCCCCTGCCGGCACCCAGTGGTGCTCACCACTCCCCCAGCGAGGAGGATGAGGAGCAACACGCCGACAGCACCTGCCCTGTCCTACCAGACGCCCTGGTCTTCAAAATGGTGGTCACCTGCCTCATGGTGGTGCACAGCCTGAAGAGAGGAGGTCAGTTTCCGGGCCGCCGGCTAAGACGGCAGTGCCTGTCACTATAGTGATTACTGACACTATAGTGATTATTGTCACTATAGTGATTACTGACACTATAGTGATTATTGTCACTATAGTGATTATTGTCACTATAGTGATTACTGACACTATAGTGATTATTGTCACTATAGTGATTATTGTCACTATAGTGATTATTGTCACTATAGTGATCACTGATCCCAGGGATGTTATATATCCAGGGTGAAACACCTGGGCTCGGCGAAACACCTGGGAAAGTGAAACTCAATGATGCTGGGCTCTGGGTGAACCTGTGTTTTCATGTCTGCTTATAATAAGCAATTTGGGTCTTGGGAAAAAAAAAGATTTTTTTCAAGGACCCCCAGATTAATATATTTGTCCAGTCACAGACCCCCATCTGAAAATATGTTGTACCAGGGACCTCCACACAAGATTATGTTGATTTCTGCTATTTACAAATAGCTGATGTAAAGTAGTAAAACTGAGCCTAGTTGCTTCTATTGGGCATATTCTCATAGACCTGGCCGCGTGTTTCTTTGGCAACACACGATTCCCAGTTCCTTCCTTACTTGGGAGGAAGTGAAAAGATGTTGAATGAAGCAGCACGCAGAGAAAAACTCAATGGCGCCCTCTGTAAAAGGCAATGGCGGTGCCCTGGAGAGGGCCAGAAATAAGAGGGCACTCTGTCTCCCCGAAGTGGGGTTCAGAAAACTGCCTAACAATGTCATCATCGGTGACGATTACAAACTAATAGAAACTACAGGCTTTATTTCCTGGATAAAAAAAGAAATCATTTGAAATGATCAAGCCTGCCTACCGATGAAGTCATTCCTAGATTTGTGGTTTGAATCCTCCGGTGCCTTTGGTTCTGTTCCAAATAACACAATTGGCTGTGTTCAAGGCTGGGACACTGGGTGGGGAGGGTGATCTCTGTCGCTTCGCTAGCGACTCCTACCAGTTGTGTCAGGGCACCTGTTCAGAAGGACCAAGATCCTGGGTTGGATAGTGTTTCTTTGCATGTGCTGCGTCCCCCCAGTGAAACTTGTGTGAGAGTCAGGTACAAAGAAAAGGCGAGTGGCTTTGCGTGTATTGGGGAGATGTGCTTTTCTACACATTCCCACATGACCAATTGCTTTTTTTCCCCCCATTTTAAATTCTCACTCTGGTATAATTGAATAGCTCTGCTCCAGACAAGGTTTTTCAAATGAAAGCCTTTTTCCCCTGTTCATTTCATTTCATTTTAATGAGGTGTGACTCTTTTCTTGCTGTAGGTTCGAAGCAGTACAGCGCCTCCATAGCGTTCACGCTGGCCCTGTTCTCCCACCTGGTCAACCATGTTAACATCCGCCTGCAGGCTGAGCTGGAGGAAGGAGAGAGCCAGGTGCCTCCGCTGCACACAGACAACGCAGGTGGGCAGCAGGGAAATCTCATTCTCCTCGCTTAGGGTGTGCTCACACCGTCTGGATGTTATGGAGGGAAAAGCGCTGCCTGTGGCCATTTTACTGCTGAAAACACGGCATCCTCCAACCTGTCAAGGGTACAGGACATAATCACGACGAAGCTCGCTTTAAAGTTGATTTCCGGTCAAGAGGGTTTGTTTTAGTCTCAACTTTGAACTGGAACAATATCAAATTGAAGCTAATAAATGGGTTCTGTGACTCTGTCTGATCGGATGAAAGTGGTGTCCCACTTGAAAATGAAAGGGGGAGAAAAAAAGTCGGGGAGACCCCTAATATTGAACAAACTATTGTGATAGGAATCATTGCTGTATAGAGCATTGATTTTGTAATCATAGACCTTTTTTTAAGGACAGAGTGAACATACTCTTTAACATGGACCACTTCAAATGATTGTAGTGGTAGAATACACTTCTCTTCCTGGAGCCACAATATTTCAATCAACCAATAACTTGAGCTGCAAATATGCAAGTCTGAACCGCCGTGGCCCCAAAAAATGATCATGATGGAGAGAAGTACTAAAATACACTAGGATTAAGAGCTGATGAGAGGGAAGGTTAATACATTTCTCTTAGTCTATCCCCTTCTCTATCTCGTTATCTGTCAAGAGTGCACTGCATAGTGGTATTAAAGGAGGAATGGGTTCAGGAAGTAAAGTTCTCTAAAATTATATTTATTATTACCACATACAGTTCATGAACACTTTGATATTTACATAAAAATTTACATTTTTAGGTAGAGAGTAGAGACATTTGCACCACTCTATATACTCAACAACTGGTTTGGCTGTATTGCTACCAAAACATTATTATGCTAAATGTTTATGAAACATGGCGCTAGTGTGTTGAGTTTCAAGTCTTGAGATTTTATTTTGCTTTAATCCACTGATTCTCCAAATTCTGAAGCCAATTACCCCCTTCCCCTGACTACAGCATATTGCTTATAAAATGTACATCAAAAGTCCAGTTCCGATGCCAATATGTTCAAAATAAAATGGCATAATGGCAAATAAACATTGCTTTCTATTCAATAACAGTTATACTAGTCTAGGTATTGATGTAATTTGGTGATTTACAGATGAGAAGGTTCACACAAAGACTGTCAATGTTTTGTCATTACACATAACAGTAAAATACATATTTCCATTTCCTCCTGTACCCCCTGCAGTACCCCCGCGTACCCCTAGGGGTACACCTACGCCCATTTGAAGAAACACTGCTTTAATCTATGCATACAACCTTTGTCCCCTCCCCCCCCCCCCAGACGAACTGGAGGCAAGGGACCCGTCAGCCCCACCAGCGACAGGCGGCCATGACGAGAGGCCTCTGCACAACGGCTCGCTGGAGAAGGAAGACGAAGATGATGAGAAGGAGGGAGATACCTCTGGGAGGGGCGGGGCCAAGAAAAGCGACGGCGACGTGGCCGAGCAGCGTAAAACGGAGGAGGAGAAACGGAGGCAAAAGAAGAAGTACGGCCGCCTGTCCCGACTCCGCAGGCGCCGCTGCGCCCGCAAGCACGGCCGCCCGGAGGACGAGAGCGATCTCAGCGAGGGCTTCGAGAGCGACGAAGACGAGGACGACGACGAAAGGAGGGCCCGCGCGGACTCGTCGAGCGGCACCTCGTCTTCCAGACTGCCACTCGACACCGCCGCCTCCTCCCTCGGCAAGGAGCGCAAGAGGGAGCCACTGGGCGAGGAGGGCAGCTGGGGCAGCGGGTCAGAAGAAGAGGAGGAGGAAGAGGAGGAGGGGGGAACGGCTTTCGACGTGGAGACGGACTCCGACATGAACAGCCAGGAGTCGCGCTCGGACTTGGAAGACATTGAAGACGCGGACAGCTCAGAAAACCCAGAGGGTCGGGCGCGGGAGCACCAGCACGTGGACGAGGAAGAAAAGGAAAAAGAGGAGGAAGATCGGGAGGGTGACGTCCCTCCGACCACCAACGGCCCCCTGCTGCCTGCCTGCAGCGACCCCAGCATCAGCAGCAACCTCCAGGCCATGTCCTCGCAGCTCTTCCAGGCCAAGCGCTGCTTCCGCCTGGCGCCCACCTTCAGCAACGTGCTGCTGAGGCCCCCGGCTCCGTCTTCCTCAGGCAACCCCACCCCGACCCCCACCGACGCCTCCTCCGCCACCCCCTCCCAAGAGACACCTCCTCTTCCTGGAGACTCGACCTGCGACGTGGGTCCTGGTACTGCCAATGGAACCAATGAAAATGGTACGGTGCCTGCAATTTACTGGTATATTTCATTTTGGCGTCCTGTGGGAACACGAGACGATTTTGAATGCCGGTATATTTCATACCGTCACTATCATGTCCCCCTACCCTGTCGGAATACCTGCATTATTATCCCATCACAGCGTAAATGAAAATGTCACTTAACCGGTACCATAATGACAGTGTGTCGTGATGGTGCTTACATAAGACACGTTTAGTAGCCTACTATACTCATTACATGTCAAATGACAGTACTTAACCATTAAGAGGATAATGTTGGAATGGCTCCTGCTGCCTATGCTGCACTTGTTGAAATGTTAATTTCAACTGGTCACTCACTAATGACTGATTTACCTCTATTTCTAGACTTGGACTCAGAGTCGGAAGGTAGCCAACATAGCAACCAGTCGTTACACAGTGAAAAGACACTGTCGGAGAAGCTCGAGATCCTGACCAATCAGGGGCTCATCAGGGTTGTGAAGGTCTTTGTCGATTGGCTAAGGACAAACACAGACATTATTCTAATGTGTGCACAGGTAAGGGCATGGCGTCTCAGACATCTTGTCCATCTAACAATGACCTTCATTCTTGTTTATCTTGGTTAAGTCCAGTCCATTATCCTCTTTACAGAGTTCTCAGAGCTTGTGGAACCGACTCTCGGTGCTACTAAACCTGCTACCAGATGGCAGTAAAATGCTTGAAGCAGGTGAGTAACCAGTAGACCTTTACAGGGAGACCTATATCGTCATTGTCAGGCAGAAACCTCGTATCTCCATGTTTCAAATTTGTATGTTTTTTCGTAAGGTAAAGCCCTGCTTCATCATACAAGAGTGTCACACAAAGGTAGTGAAAATAGCAGATCTAAAAGCACACAATGCCTCGCATCGCGCTTGTATATCTGCTATTTTTACTTGTTTTTTTAAATGATAAACACCAAAATGAACTGTTTTGGACATACAAGGTTTCCACCCGACAACGACGATATAGGAGATGTGTAAACATATTCTGTGTAACCCAGTGATAGGGCTGAATGATGCCGAACTAAATTGAATTGTTTTCTTTATCCATGTTAGATATTGTTCACCTTGAAAATTAATACTAACTGCTTTTTGGCTACTCTGTTGTCCTTCTCTACCTCTTGTGAGAAAAATATAAATGTAAGTACTTTTCCGCCAATAGAATTGCTTTTATTATAAAGAATCCCAAGGAAATGTTATTTCCGCTGTAATCCGCAGAAAACCATAACCGAGGCCAAGAAAGACAGTGACTGATGTACAACTAAAGTACCACTGCGACATATAAACAGGACCACAAATAAAGGAAATGAAAATAAAAACAGACTTTTCGCAGGAAAGAAAATGGATAATTGAAGGTCTCCACCATGTATGTGTTGTAGAACTGGGCTTGAGCTCTGAGGTGACGGAGCTGCTGAATCAGTGCGAGCAGCCCAACCTGGTCCAGAGTCTGCTGCTGCCCGAGGACCTGGCGCTGCGCCACCTGCCCGCCCTCAGCCTGGCACACCGTCGCTTTGACTTCACCCGACACAGACCCACCATCAGCCCCTTGCACGAGGTATAACACATTGGGGCATTCACCAAATATTCGAATATCAAAGTCACTATTCAACGTTGTTCACCGGAGTCGAATATTCGCTTATTTTATATTTTCTTCATGGTTTATAAAGCTTGGCTAGATAGGAAGTCATAAGAACCCTGACAAGCACTTGGAATTGTAGGTATTACATTTAATGTGACTTGGTTCCGCAGATAAATATTGTGAAAATAGCTGATCTACATGCTCACAACGCCTCGCAACGTGAGGCGTTGTGAGCATGTAGATCGGCTATTTTCACAATCGCCTCTTGCTTACTTAATATTTGACAGTTTGGCCAGTCCTGTCGAATATTCGACTATTTTAATACTTTGAGGTTGAATAATTCGAATACTAAAAATCACTATTCGTGAATGCCCTATAACACATGCTCACTCGGCTCACATTCTTCTCCTCTCACACACGCCAGATTGTCAATATCTCAGACTAGATGAAGCTTATTTCCTGACAGACATTGCCAGACATTCGGTTTGGTTTTAGGATTGGTCTGTAAGGTAACCTATAGACCCATTTCTCAGAGCGGCAGTCATAGCTGTGGTGTCAAGGGGCACCGCTACACGGCAGCACTCTGGACAAATGTCTATTAGAAAATAGCTTTGCTTCTCACCAGGCAAACCACTGTTTTGTTACATGACCATGTCACTCTGAAGTGTGTTCAAATTTGTCAACTCAAATGACGATGCTTTTAAAGAAAAATAAATACTTTTTTATTTCAACATTGCGTTTTTGCTCTCACAGCCATCACCGACACAATGATCTATTCGCTCATTCTGTCATCTTTTCTCTTAACCCTCATTTGAATCTCCATTCAATGGTTTACTGTATCTGGTGCTTAGAACCTCTTCTTCCCCCTCCATCTCTCAGTGTGTCGTCCGGGTGTGCTGCATCCGCAGTTTTGGCCACTTCCTCACCAATCTCCAGGGCAATGTGCTGCATTTCAACCCGGAGGCAGGCATCTTCACTAGCATCAGCCAATCAGAACAGGACAACCTGGTGCAGCAAGCCAAGGCACAGTTCCGCATGGTGAGTGACAGACAAATAGGTCAAATAGGCATGGCCACAGGTTAGCTATATTTATTTGAAATTGGATACAGGTTTTTATAACACTTGTGTGTGTGAGAGAGTGGTTGTGTCATCTCTGACAATGGAGTCTCCCTCCTTGTTTTCCAGGCTGAGGAGGAGGCTCGTCGAAATCGCCTGATGAGGGACATGGCTCAACTTCGACTGCAGGTCAGAGTCAGACATTAAGCACATACTGTGGTGTTCAGATACACTGCCCCCATTGTACCATCATCACCACCACAGGTGCAGTGTTTGTACCGTAGTTATTACAGTATCTCATATAATCCACTTAACTCATTGAGTGCCAGCCTATCACCACTAGAGGGCGCCCAGTGACCAGAGAATAATAGAGATATGCTGGTAATGCATGCCCAAGCCCTGGAGCCCAAGCCCAAGCCCTACTTGCCTGAACACTTTCCTTTGTGCATGTACAGGAAGAGGATGAAGTTAGCTTGAAGTTAGCTATTGGCTACCAAGCATTTTAGAAGCCTTATTTTCGTCAACTTAGCCATGATTAAACCTTGCACACCTCATGCATGGGAAAAAAACAGAGAAGAATGAGCTCTAAAAAATCCAATGCAATCCTGGATTGCATTGGAGTGGATTTGTGCAGTTTGTTCACAGCTTTCAAACAAAAAAATCCGATTGGAAATCCGTTCAGGCATTCTTGAGATAATCGCCATTATGTTTTACATGTAATGTAAACAAAAATGGCTGCCCTGTATGTTAGATGGGGTTGTATGGGGGTGGAACATGCAAAATCGCGATTGAAATCATGTTCACCAGATTTGATGGGGTCCAAAAAAAAAAAAAAAAAAAATTCAAAAAATTTTTTTTCAAATTTTTTTTTTTTTTTTTTTTAAAAGCCGAACTTGTTCGGGATCGGCACTCTACGATACGCTAATAAAGCCGAACTAGTTCGGGATTGGCACTCAATGAGTTAACAGTGTTCCCTGATATCCACGTTAGATCTGTCATGAGCTAATGAAAAACAATATATATATAGTCTTGTCTGGGAACTGTTGAATTAAGTGTAACATTGTTAGATGGGTACAAACAAATGGCATTCACAAAGTTGTTAAATCTCATGTTTGGTGTAGTGCCTAACCCTAAATATATCGCACGATGGTGTATAGAAAATAGTAGCCATATAGAAAATAGCCTATCTGCAACCTCACAAGACGCCCCGACACATTGTGAGATTTTAGATCTGCTATTGCCAGTGGAGGAGGAGGACACGTATAAATCAGGGGTCTTCAACGGTTTCAGGCCAAGGACCCCTTAGTTGAGAGAGAGATGAAGTAGGGACCCCCACAACCTTTTCATAGATTCCATATACAGTAGTTTCATCTTTTCACCGCACAATCATCAGCGTATTCATGTCGATTTGTGTTTTCAGATATTTAACCACTTGAACTGTCAACACTTAATAAACTTGACCTTTTCCCTTCTGAACCAAACTTCTTTGCCGAAAATAGCCGGTCTACAAGCTCACAACACCTTGCAGCGCGAGGCGTTGTGTGAGCTTGTAGATCTGCTATTTTTGGCTAAAGTTCTCAGAATATGGACGTTAGGGTTCAAGTGGTTAATATAAAAAAGGAGAAAAAAAGGTTTCTATCACACAAAGATTTGGAGGGCCCCCTGTAGTAACTCTGAGGACCCCCTGTTGAAGACCCCTGGTATAAATCCTACAGTAAATCTCTTATCTCCCCATTCCTGGTTCCATGCAGTTGGAGGTATCCCAGCTAGAGGGAAGCCTGCAGCAGCCCAAAGCCCAGTCGTCCATGTCGCCCTACCTGGTGCCAGACACCGCCGCCCTCTGCCAGCACCTGAACCTCATCAGACAGCTGGCCGGCAGTGGCTGCTTCATTATCATCATCCCGCGCACAGGTTTGTGTCCTGTACCTCCTCCTGTCTTCACCATGTCCTACCATGCCTGTACCCTGTAATGTGTAATTAGTTTAAAGGGGTTTATTCTCTTCTGGAAATTATACTTTTAAAGTAATAAGCCTGATTTATTCTTTGGCTAATGGCTACTGGTGTGTGTGTGTGTGTGTGTGTGTGTGTGTGTGTGTGTGTGTGTGTGTGTGTGTGTGTGTGTGTGTGTGTGTGTGTGTGTGTGTGTGTGTGTGTGTGTGTGTGTGTGTGTGTGTGTGTGTGTGGAGGGGGGGAATTCTGTTCAAAATGCGTTGTGGTTGCTGAGCGACACATTGCATGATGAATAAATTAGGCACTAGCATTGCGTTGTTGTGTCGTTAGATAAAATTATCTGTAAAACGCAGAACTCAAATTTCTAAATTGTTATTGCATTATTTGCATAATTAAAATGTTAAGAGTCAGTTTTCGAGTGAAATTCCACTCAAATCCCCCTTGATCAATTTGAAGCTTCAAGGCTTTTTAGAAGAACAACCAGCACAGTTGTGTGTAAATGGAGCGACTTGGGAAATATACAAAGGTAGTTTTAAATAATGTTACTTTTTAAAAGGAATTTAGGGATTTCCTAAGGAACAACTTATCAATAGGTCTCAGAAGGTCCGGTAAGCTTCTGACATAACAGCTTTTCACCATGATAGCAGTTTGGGTACACAGTCAACAATAAAGGCAAAATCATCAATAAAACTGTGCATAATTGTAAGCGATGCCATGAACATGTCAATTTGATGAAACCTCTATCAGGCAGACACCCAGCTTCTTCAAGTTTGACCGCAATCATGAATAACTGTACGCAATCATGAATACAAGCATGAACACAATTCATCTCATATAGGGATATTCTGCCTTTCCCACGCCACATGCTTGTCTTTCTTTCCTTTAGATAATTAGTAGGGTTGGTTATTATTATTACCATCAAATGAATACATCTGAATTTATCTAATCACGTTTCATAGTGATTGATGGACTTGACATGTTGAAGAAGGAAAATCCTGGTGCTAGGGACGGCATTCGCTTTCTCGAGTCTGAATTCCGCAAAGGAAATAGGTAAGTGTCGTTTTTGATTCGTCAGATTTGTTACAGTAGTCAATGGGCTATGTAGACCCCTAATGGTGTTATGTTTTTGCCCCATTCCATCCGTTTTGGGGGGAATTACAGTAGATGTGGCCAGATGGTCATAGAACATGGTGGGAATGTTAAGTGGACTGCCCCAAAGAGATTATCTCTTGGGTCAAAAAGATCAAGGTAAAAATTGAGAACAGATGGGTGGATCTCCATGAGATTTGATGAGAAGGATCATTAGGCCATGTTCGGATAGACAGACTTTCATGACGCTTAGTGAGAAAATCATCAATAGGATTCCCTGAAGAAATTAACTTTAGATCAAAAACGTCAAGGTCAAAATGACATAATCGGTCATATCATGTGAGGACGATTACATACTGTAACATTGGTAGAGGTAGGAGTGGCAGTGGTAGAGCGACCGACACTGAACCCCTGACTTCTCCCGATGAGTAGGTTGGTGCTTGTATGGTTTCCTAAGCCATCTGTGTGTGTGAAAGTAATGCACATTCTAAAGCAATTTGGATAAAAGTGCTATATGAATGCACCATTTACCATTTTAGGTATGCATTCTACTCATGCAATAATTGTAATTTGTACATAAAATAGCATTTTATGTACACTATGACAAGGATTTCTTAATGTGACCTTACATTTTTCCTACCGTTCCTCATTTTGTATTAGTATTAACATTTAACTTGCCACTGTGTGCAGGTACATTCGATGCCAGAAAGAGTCAGGGCGGAGTTTTGAGAGAGACAAACTGAAACGGCAGGATATGGAAGCCTGGTAAGTCCCGACATGTTCAAACTGTGGTGTAACCGTGTAATGTAATGAACCCATCAACTCATCTACTGCCATTTTTAATGCCATTTTTTACTGATATCCCGCCATAGGTCTCCATAGACTTACATGTAATTTATAGTGCACAGATCATGCACGCCCATGCACAGATCATGCACCATGTTTGTGTAGTTTGTTCACAGCTTTCAAACAAAAAAATCCGATTGGAAATCCGTTCAGGCATTCTTGAGATAATAGCCATTATGTTTTACATGTTATGTAAGCAAAGATGGCTGCCCTGTATGAAAGATGGGGTTGTATGGGGGTGGAACATGCAAAATCGCGATTGAAATCATGTTTACTAGATTTAATGGGGTCCAAAAATAAATTTTCAAAAAAAAAACATAAAAAACCCCCCCTTTTTTTTTTTTTTTTTTTTTTTCAAACTCGTCATAAGCAGAGTGGACACATACATATAACTCGTCAAACTAGTCATAAGCAGTGCATGAGTTAAAACCGAAAAAGCATCTGTGTCATTTTAGATTTTAGCTATACAGCACATTGGTTCTTAAAGTGGGGACCAGGGGTATTAGGTAGGGGGCTACCAGGGAGTCCCACGAAATCTGTGCAAATCTTTGGCAATGTATACGTTCTTTTAAAGCTTACTTTTTTAACAAATCTTTTCTTCTGGGATCCTTAACACATCGGATGCCCACGTGATCTCTGACGTCTAATTTGCTGGTGCCCATGGCAACACGTCATTTTACCTACCGGCGAGAGTACTGGCGAGAAAAGTAATCAGAGTAAATGTAATCCGAGTATGTCCTGTTTATTTCGCGAAAATCTTTTTTCAGTCAGGACCGTTTTTTATCATTTCTAAGCCACAGTGTTTGTGTTACGGCATGTAGAAGAGGCTGCCGTTTTGAGAAAAAAATGAAAAAAGGAAGGGAATCCGGAGAAAACAGCACTTTTGTGCAGCCGGTAAAAAGGAAGTCAACGAGCCACACAGCACGTCCGGGTGACGTAATTGCGCGCTGCATGTTGGGAAATGGAGTTGTTTCATCACCGCGGTAGCCAAGTGCAGTAGCTACAGTACAGTATAGTTTACTGTACAACGCGTCAAACGCGTCGTTGGGCACTCGTAAAGATCAAAGAGATTGACGCGTAGACACCACGTGGGCACCTGATGTGTTAATATGGTTTGAGAACCACTGATATAACAACATACGTTTTTCAGATAACTTTCTTTTTTCATCGACAGCAATGTGTTTAATGGGAAATATATAGAAATATAGTTCTCATGAAATGAGTGTGTGGTTTATTCTCAGGCATCTCTACAAGATGGTGGACAGCTGTCGTCAGCTGACGGTCTCCCAGAGCAACGGAGATGAAGACACAGCAGGCATGGTGACCATCCTGACCGGCCACTTAGTGGACGAGCTGTGTAACCGGAATGCACCTATGAAGGTCTGTCACCAATCATAGTTAAAGGTTCTTGTGCAAAGTTCTTAACACTATAAACAAATCCTTTTTTAAAAGACTAGTTGAACCAGTGAGTGTTATGTGTGCGCCTTGCTAGCTGCCTCCAAAGAACCAAAAGTTATAGAAACTACTTTGTATTTCTGTCTGTATGGTAGGGGTAACAGTATATGTTCATACCAGATCATTTCGTTATAGGACTTTCTGTACAGTACAGAGTAGACTTTTTTTGAGGATGGAATGGAACATAGGCCACTTGAAAACTGAGTTCCCATACTGACACATTAAGTGACTCCGGAGGATTGGAGCGCACAGCAGTGACATTTGTTATTGATCTGGCCAGATCTGAATTTTTTCTCTTTACTAGGAGCAGTGATATTCACAACCGTCTGGTGCAGTTTCAAACTAGTTAAACATTGATGGCTACCTATTACCTAACCATTAAATGTGCGTACCGTTAACACGCCTACACTATGGTGCATCCATTACTTCAGTCAGGCATTGTGAAGAACATAATTTGTCCTTGTTTATGAAAGAAATCTGTTCACAAACTGCAAAGGCTGAAATTCTAGACTTTCAGTTTCTACCATGGATGTATAGAGGGAAGGGAACATGTATACCTAACGCCATCTGCTGGTTGTGTTCAAAACTTTTTTTAAATTGCCAATCATGCCCCAATAGTGAAATGATAGTGAACTAACAGTGAAGATGGAAATAATAGTGAACTATAGCTAGCACTGTTTTAGAAAAAAAATCACAAAATAAAATGATGTATGATTGTTTTAGTATTTATCATGTCAGCTGGTGGATATAAGCATTTTTTGGGTTATGATAGTGGTATCTTCTACAGCAGTGGTTCTCAACCTATGGGTCGGGACCCCCAGGGGGGTCTCCAAATTATTTTGGGGGGTCCCCAGATGTTTAGCTTAATGTTAACATTGTTTTCTCACTCAACAGTAAACAGACCAACATACAGTACAAGTGTATATGTTACAGTTAAATTGGGTAACTCAGTTAGATTGGGGTAGGAGCGCTCGTTTTGTAGTTCACCACCACCTGATTAATTCACTTTGATAGTGACTAATCAACACATGGTGGTGACAACCATTCACTGTGTGTGGTGTGTAGTCGGTGACGTCACTCGTCTGTGACCTGTTGTTTACTAGTAAAGTAGTCTAGCTTAGCTGTTGCCATTAGCTTACTATGCCTAAACCTAACCCTAACCTAAGTAAAACTATGCCTACACCTAACCCTAACCTCCGTGGGGTGAGGCGCTATTGACCCTATCGTGAGGCTGCCGACGCTCCGTGGATCAAAGCCACCGCTTGCTCCACCTCGCGCCGCACAGCGAGCGCTCCTGGTCTCAATCTCACTGAATCTCAAACTAACTCTGACATATACATGGTATCTGCACATTTCTAAAGTGGCAAATTAAGGACTTTTAAGACCTTTTTAGTACCTCTGGTCAAACATTGGCCAAATTGTCAAATATTAGAGGCCAAAATTGTGAAAATAGCAGATCTACGTGAGCATTTTCGCAATGGAACGGGTGGAGTCAAACTAATGTAATGCCAACTCCTACAATTCCAAGTGCTTGTTTTGGAAAATTGCTTGTAATTTTTCATTTTACTGTCTATTTATTATAACTTGAAATGCTAACATGGTGTCCTGTCCAATATGTCTGTCCACTGATTAGATGCCGTGTCCTGCTTTACATTCTTTTTGAAAATCTTCCCGATAGACCGTATCTGTTCATTCATTGATTCCCTCCTTCGCTTTCCCATGATAACCAGGCGGCCATCCAAGCAGTGGGCGTGGCCGGCATGGAGCTGAAGAACGTTGTGGACTTCTACCGGCAGTGGAAGGAGATAGGCTGAGAGGTCCGAAGGAACAAGGTCGGCATGGCGGACAGCTGATAAGTCGCAACAGTCGCTCCCTCTCTCTCTCTCTCCCCCTCTCTCTCTCTCTCTGTGTCTGTCTCTCTCCCACTTCCACTCTTCGGCTCTGTGTGCATCTGCATATCCAAGGGGGATAAAAAAATCAACTCAGAGAAAAGAAAGATGGAAGCGACAAACGAGTTGAGGCTTAGCTGAGGAGGAAAAGTTAATACAATGGAGGATATGGAAAAAAAAGCAACGAGACGTGGGCGAAAACGGGGGGCTATGAGAAACGGAAGATCTTTCCACCTCTACCCTGTATGCCACACATAAAAGAGAGACCCCTAGCGGTCAGGATGAGGAAATCACAGGGATGTTAATGAAACTTATAGTGCCCCTGGTTCTCATCTTTAGCCAGGCGTATACTGTATATGTTAGCAAATGAGTACATATGTGTCGAGAGAAACTGCACGTACGTACGTGCGTGCACACACACACACACATACACACACACACACACTCATCGCATACACATTCATGCTCCGATAAGCCCATATGAATATATAGAGCAGTGTTTATAGATTTCCGTCCCTTCCTCCCTTTTTCCCCTCTTTTCTGTTTGAGAGCGGGGTCACAAGGTCGACAGACTCTGGCTGGTGCAGGTTGGGAAGGCCAAGGGTCAAATAATATGAAGAAAACCCATTGACAGAGAGAGAGAGAAAAAATATACAAGTCTTCATCTGACACCTTGGCTTACCAAGCTTCCAGCCTTAGGATTCAACAGGGTCTCCTAACTCAGAATAGAGTTGTAGAAAGGGTTGAGGACGATGCATCTACACTTCTCTGAATTTGTTCATTTCCTATAAGGCTAATCTTTTTGTTTTCATTTTTCCTTTATTTGCGGTGTACTTTTGGTGACCAGTGACTAATGTATTGTGTTAATCTGTGTATGAGAAGAAGAAAAAAATAAGGCAACATGACGGGTTGTGTCCTGTTTGTTTGTAATTTGGATTTTATTTTTGTACTCAAATGTACTTTATTTTGCGTTTTTGTAAGCTGTTGCTGAATGAAATGCAGAGGAATGTTTAGGGGAAAGGGAGGGGATTGCCATTGTGTATTGTTCCACTAAACCAGGCCTTCAGTTCTCGGAATGAAAGAAAAGAATAATAATTATAGTTATCCAGACGTTTTAATCATGGTGTCATTTTAGGAAGATGTTGAGTAGCATCAGTATCATGCCATTGGTAGTCAACAAGGAGAGAGGGGCCTGTTGCTTCCCCAGAGGAAAGCAGGGACCCCTGTGAACTCCTAGAATATATATCCCATCACTCTCCATAGTGACCCTTCATGCACAGTGCGAAGGAAAACCAGTATATGTGTGGCCACGCATTCAACAATAAATTAAAAAAATGTATTGAATCTGTCAGCGTCTTTGCTTTAATGGTATTAATTATTACTTTGCTGGAGATGTTTTGTATTCATATAACAAATTGTAGTATTTAGTCAATTTGTTTTTTTTTATTTTCTCTATCTTTTAAAAACATTTTGAATGAAGCAACATGGATTAATGATAAATTAACTTCATGTGTGTACTGTGTACTTTTAAATCATAATCATATTCTCAAATGTCTGTATTACCAAACAAAACAAAGCAAAGCTAAATTTCTGCAAATGAGGGAACAAAGTGAGATTCAGAAAAATGTGTGTGTAAAGTGCATGCATGCCAGGTAAGAACGGCAAACAGAAACTTATACAAATTCCCCCTCACTAAGGTGCCGGCTACACAGAGCTGGATATTTCTGAAGCTAGACATTCTTTTGTGCGGCTGGGGCTTGCAGCCACACGAAGCTGGATATTTTTGAAACCGGATAAATAAGTGGAGACATGGAAAAATATCCGATTCACTGGATCCGTATAGACATGGAACCCGGATATCTCTGAAGACTTTTAACCCCCTAGTGGAGGTCTGGGGACTCAGATTATTTTAGACCTAGATATCTTTGTCGTGTGGACCTAGATATTTTTCTATGTGGATACCTGAAAAACCGGGATATATGAAATATCCAGCTCCGTCTGGCCTAGGCCTAAGTCCCACTATAATTTGAACACAAAAGTCTCATATACAGCATTTATATTGGCTACATGTATTGGCCTTTTCTGCAGTCTTAAGTTACAATTGTTGAATTTACAAGTCTGTCACAGTTAAAGAGTGCCATTTGGTGTCCTCCTGTGTGACGTCACCCAGGCCACAACTGTTTCTGCTTCTCCACTTCATGCTGAAAAGGTAAGTGGTCTCATGGATGAGAAGAGTTGCGTTATGCTCCATTTTAGAGATACCACACACACCAATTGGTACAATTATTAGTTTGGGGAAAGTTAATGTAAATTTGATTAATGATTATTCAGTGCAGGTTTGTATTTGTATGTTAATCTACTTGGAAGTAAGTCCATGTCTCTCTTCTTAATGGCAGTGAGAACAAAACACTATAAAGGTTCCCCTTCTTCTCACTTTATCCATCCCATTTATCTCGTTCGCCTCCTGCTAGCACACAGTGCAATTGTCTCCAACTATGCACAAATATAGTGCTTGCCATGCATGGGGAATCGAATAAGCTACATGCATACATGACAATAAAGTCGCACAGGTACTGTACTATTGGGACAAATTAATTCACTCATAAATTTACATAAATGTAACTATATGACATATCCCAAATGGAAGCACACGATTCCCGATGCTCAACTCGAGTGTGACCATGCTTTCTGTGGCATAAGCAACTAAATCTGGCCAGGTTGATTTTTATTTTGTCACTTCAAAGTGTGACATATAGCCTAATGAAGGAAAAAGTCAATCTGTCTACACTCACTGTAGACAGATTGCAGCAAGGCAGTGGTGTCTTAACTTTTCGTATTACAAATAGCAGACAACTCGTTGGTAAATCATGGTTTGTGGTGCATGCTATATTTAGGCGTGCGCACACACCGCACACAACCCCCACACACACTCACAGTCACATGCATGTGTGCGTGCGCACGCACACACACACACACACACACTGTTCTGTTCAGTAGGGGTTGGGTTGAAACACATTTCTTCCAATCCCTTTATGCAATTGTTTCCTTTTTTCTTTTAGTACATTTTCATTTTTCTATAGTTAGACTATACTGTACTAATAGCACAGCAATATTTGTTGTCTGTTTAATTGCATGTGCTATTATCATGGCGTGCCTCTGACCCCCCCTACAGGGATTTGGTTTTGTCACTTCTTTCACTCCTAATGAGTTTGTAGGCCTGCATTTTTGGTTGGCTGGATGCCTGGATTAACTACAATCGCTCCATTTGTTAATGAACTCCCTGAACTCGGTTCTGATTTTCCATAGTAAACTAGTAAACGACCAACTGCAGTGCATGGTGGAAAAAGTACCCAAATGTTTTACTCAATCAACAGGCCTACTGCAATATAGAAACACTGTTACAAGTAAAGTCCAGAATTAAAAATGTACTTAAAAGTACAAAGGTATTGGCATCAAAATGTACTTAATCTAAAAGTACTGTAGGCCTACTCAGTCATTATACAGAATGTCCCATTTTAAGTTTTCAAAAAAAATCAAACCATCGGTTCGACCCTGTATGTGTGTGTGTCTGTGCAACAGTGGCCTTCTCAATCTGTTCCTGTTTTTATAATCCGGCCACACACCGTTGCAGGCCTACTAATGAAACATAACTCCGGCCACGCACCGTTGTACTAATGCAATATAACTCCGGCCACACGCTGTTGTACTAATGCAATATAACTCCGGCCACACGCCGTTGTACTAATGAAACATAACTCCGGCCACGCTCCATTGTACTAAAGAAGCATAGGCCGGTAACAGGAAAACTCGACCTAAAACAAACTCCACCTCATTCGCACGACCGCGCGTTTCCCAACGGGTCTGTGGCCTTAGGCTAGATGCATGACATGACAAAGTTTGAGAAACACTGATAGCAACATACTTTTTTTTTTTCAGAAAACTGCTAGGATTTAGAAGACATTTGTAGAATGTGCCTTTCAGTGGTTAAGGACCCCCAAAATGTGTTTTTGGCCACGGACCCCCATCTCAAAATATTGTGTTCCACGGATGGACGGTCCATCCGTGGAACACAATATTTTGTGTCCATCATGGACCCCTATTGGCCCTATTCACGACCCGCCCACTCAGCAAATTTCTCAGCATCCCCCGGGTGCTGACATCAATTTAGAAGGGGAAACTATAACAGAAATAGCTGGACTTAAAGCCAACAAATCATTATTTCGAACGGTAAAATAAATTATAATGCTTTGTGCCTTTTACTATCTTGTGTTCTTGATCATGCTAGCCGTATTTTATACTTTACTATTCGGAAATTGCATTAAATTTGCGATTTCTGTGTTAAATCTATAGGCTATAGTAGGATTCTCCCCTTCAAAACGTGACTTCAGCACCCGGGGGATGCTGAGTGGGCGGGCCGTGAATAGGGCTAATCGCTAAATATTTTGTTCCAGGGACTCCCAGAAGCAAAGATTAGATTTTGGTCTATTCTGCATCTAGCTTAACTCAGTCGGTGCCGTATGTAAAGTGGGACCTCTTATATTGCCGTTTCGCCACCAAAGGGTTAAAAAAATAGTGTGCACGCTGGTGCACAGATCATGCACTATGCATGTGCATGCTTTTCACAGCTTTCAAACAAAAAATTCTGCTTGGAAATCCGTTCAGGCATTCAGGAGATAGCAGCCCTTATGTTTTCTTCAAATGTAAACAAACATAGCTGCCATGTTTGAAAGATGGGGTTGGTATGGGGGTTAAACCATAGAGTTATAATAAGAATAGAGAGGACACCGGATATCCCCGCCCGTCCACTTGCATTGAGTTGCTCACCCAGCGCATGAAGCGTACTTCCGCGTTTGAGACGCCTCTGAAACGTGACGTAGTGGGGCTTCTATTTGGCTTCTGTGACGCATTTTGCTTCATAGTTTGTGTTCATGGACGCGCTGGGGCTCTAATTCATGAATGAGCACTTCCGGTATGAATGCACGTCAACACAAAGAAGCCTAGATGCGCGTTCATGAGGTTCAGGGTTCCGGGGGCTTGGGTTAAACATGCAATTTCGCGATCGCGATCATGCCTAGTACATTGTTGGAGGTCCAAAAAACATTTTTGAAAAATTCTATTTTATTATAGAAGTCGTTTTTTTGGCATTGAAAAAGTTAAGGCCACAGACTTGTTGGGAAACGTGGTCGTGCGAATGAGGTCAAGTTTGTTTTAGGTCGAGTTTTCCTGTATTCCATAGGCCTTAACCTCGTCTCACGAGGCTTTCTGGGGGAAAGCCTGGTGTTCGTTTACAACGGGCCGTTGATCCGTTCTAGGCGGAAACCACAAGCTGAATAAGCGGCGTCGCTTTGTGTTGTTTCCCCAATCCCTATTAAAATGCTCGAATAGCCTAGTTTAGTCTTGCCAATCGCTACGAGTTGGACTAAAAGATGCATATACCAAACAAATTTTCCGAAAGCAAAACTACGCTGCATCAAGGGGTTTATTAGGTAGGCCCTAAAAGTACAGTATGTCCTTGGGTGCAGGAGAATATTTTGGGTTCAAACTGAATCCGGTTTGATAGTTCCGGCTAAAGTGTAGTCCGTCTAGGACTACAACATGACGTAAAGTGGTTTCCGCTCCCGACAAGTGAAGGGACCCTAGGCTACATAGGCCTAAAGGTGGTTGCACACTGCTGCGTTTTTCGTTGCGAAATGCGTTTTTCAGGGCAAGGAGAGAGAGAGAGATAGAGAGAGCAAGGGACCGAGTGGTGCGCGAAACGGGCGGCAGTGTGCAAACGTGACTGACATAACGTGAGGTTGATTTTTTATTTGCGTGCTCCGAAATTCACTCTGATATTCGGCCCGAAAAACGCAGCAGTGTGCAACCACCTTAACTCATGGCACCGTGTCTAGGCTGCGCAACAGTGCCCTTCTGGTCACCCAGCGGTATTGCACCTATTTATGCTCACGGGACAGGGTTGAAGACAGGGGGAGACACAAAGCTAAAGGTTGGGAGTTCACTGCTCCTGGCGCTCCAAATATTGAAAATAGCAGATTTGCACACAATGCATCGAGACGCATTGTGAGTTTATAAATCGGCTATAGTAAACTAAAGTTTTCAAATAATTGTAGTGGTCTGGACTGGAGTAAATCAATGTTGCCTCTGAGATGTATTGGAGATACTAAGTAAAGTAAATGACCTCAAAATTGTACAGTAGCTATTGTAGGCCTACAGTAGGCTATTTGAGTAAATATTACTTTCCACCACTACTGGGCCATCATATCCCAGCTACTCTACTAGTTGAGTCAAAAATGGCAGTTCCGTGACCACGAGAGCGAAGGTCCGTTTCTCAATGGATTTGTCATCTAGGAGGGTTATTAAACAAATTTGGCCGGGGTGTATTTTTTAAAATGGCGGGTAAAATGTTTGACAGCTAGGGTAATTTTCAGTCTCATCCACTTACTATACACTAAACTATAAAGGAAAAAATGACTCCCAAAAAATCTGCTTTAAGTGGGATGTGAGGGGTCAAACTAGGGGTTTTTAATTATTCTGAATCCATTGCAAGCATTTGTTTTGCACGAAAAATATTCCTTGGGCAAGAAATGGCCCCACAATATGATGGTTTAGTGATGAGTCATCAATTCTCACAGTCTTTTGGGGTCCGTTTTTAGCCCAAGGAATGTTTTTTCATGGAAAACAAATGCTTGCAATGGATTCAGAATAATTAAAAACCCCTAGTTTGACACCTCACATCCCACTTAAAGCAGATTTTTTGGGAGTAATTTTTTCCTTTATAGTGTAGTGTAAGTGAATGAGACTGAAAATTACCCTAGCTGTCAAACATTTTCCCCGCCATTTTAAAAAATACACCCCGGCCAAATTTGTTTAATAACCCTTCTAGATGACGAATCCATTGAGAAACGGACCTTCGCTCTCCACGGTCACGGAACTGCCATTTTTGACCCAACTATACTGCCCTCTCTTTTGTCCCTCTGCCCTGGGCCAGTCAGTCAGTCAGTCAGTTGTTGGCCAACATTTTCGGGGAGCAAGAGGGACATTGAGTTCTTTTTTTCTGTTTCCTCTTGAACTTCTGAATAAGGACTTCTGAGGGGCCGGCCGGGGTGGGTTGTTGTAAGTAACTGAGCGGGGATCGGAGCAGAAGATTCATGCTTTTCTATCCGTTTAAAGATGCTCCTCGCGTTGAAAATGCTCTTGGAATATGAAGCGCACCTTGTGCCTCGCCTACATCTATATGCCTAAACATTTTGAGTGAGTATGGACCGTGTTTTAGCCTACGACTACGAGTATAGGCCTAGTAACATTTAGTAATAGTGCGAGGAATTAAATCGTATTCTGATATCTAGTAGTCTAGGCTAAGGGACAGTATACGAATGTATTATGCACTTATGCAGCATGTTTATGAATTGATTCCATCAAGATCCATGGTTTGATTGAAACGGGTCTTCCTCCTTGTCTCCTGATCGTGAAAAAACAATGTTTCTTTCTTTTCTGCATCCAATGAAACGCCACTGTGCTGCCTGACCTGACGGTGCTGTTCTCCAGTGAGATGTGATGACTGCAGCGGGAACTGTAGGGGTACCATCCAAAATGACTTGAGTTATAGCCTGCTAAAATGTGGCCAAATTGTTTTCCAAATGGGCATAATAACGTCAGATATCGGGTTCCCCGCCTTCATGAATCAGATCGCATCGACACAAAAGCTATAGCTATTGATTTTGCAATAGTTTTTTCTTTTAAGCTTGATTGATTTTGATTTATTGATTTGATTGTTTGATTGAATACTAATTAAAAGTTTGTTTGCATAGGAAAAGGTACAGGACAGTAGCCTACGTGTGCTGATTAAGGTAAACTAAAAGGATAAACACCACAAGAAAGCTTTTAGGCTTGGTTTAAATTGGGGTCCGCCTTTCCAAGTTCCATAGTTCTGAAATGTCTCGTGTGACCATCATGATGACATCATCTTTTTTTTCCTTTTTTTTTGGCTTGCTCTTTGTGGTTACACAACTTGTGCATGTAGGATAGGATAGCCTATCTGTGCGTGAAGCGACGCCTGCCAGTGGATCAGTGCATCTATAACAAAAAGAAAAAGTAGGCTAATAACCACACGCGCATTGGCCAAAACGCCAAGATTTAGCCTACGTACAGGTAATATATATTGTGTAAAAGCGTCTCAAAGTGGGGTCCGGGGTCCTTGCCTTCAACCCAGGGGGTCCCCAGCTTAATATTAGATAGGAACCAAATGGACCCTTATGGGGTAGGCCTATGTAGTGTGCAAATGGACCGGTTCCATTTTTATTTTACAATATAAATTGGTGTCTCAATTAGATGGGGGTCCGCGTAGACTGACTAATACATGTCAAACTGGGGGTCCTTGAAATTAAAATGGTTGGGAATAACTGCTGTAAAAAAATCTTCTCTAATGAGTGTCCCTGGCATATCTTTTCAAATGGGGGTCCGCGGGCTAACAAGTGTCAATTTGGGGGTCCTTGACATGAAAAGGTTTGAGAACCACTGACAGCGTAGGCCTACATAATGTCAGTCTGACTGACTGTTGTTGAACAATATTGACATTGAGCTTTAACTGGACGATATGCGTTGAGGATGTGAGGAGGACAGACTCAGTACGCGGGGTGGAGGAGGAAAGTATGTCTGTCTGCGACACACATGGCTGTTGTTATTGTTGCTGCAACAGTCCACGTGAGTTCACTGCCGAGCAGCAGCGCTTCCTACTGGCTCCTCCAGGGCTCTTCAGAAGGGCGCAGCCCACAGCGAGCGATCAACACACACTGACACAACACACACACTGTCCGCTTTCACACAACAATAGATCGCTGTCCAGCCCTGGTCCAGCCCGACTGCTCCCTCCTTGGCCGCGCCAATTATTATTTCCTTTCCTCTCTGTTCAGTGTTCAAACAAACAAAACAGTGGATTTTTTTGTAGGCGGACTGGGTGGCATCATCATTACTACCCCTCCGCATGCCCGACACCCACGGTAAGTTGACAAAAGATTAATATCGTCTTTTTTTTTGTTCACACTACAGCAGCATGTTTGTCATCACTACATCGTTTATTTCTGTATTTAAATGTGCTACTGTCTGGTCAGTTGTCAGTTACTTGTCACCGTGTTGATGATCGACGTTTTGGTGGTCGTGACTGCAGCAATCCGGTGTTGGTGTGGGAGGTTGAGATTCCTGGAAAGTCATTTACAGTTTGGTGAACTGCTAGTGTACTGTTCAGTAAAACTGTACATGACTTTCCAGGAATTCCAACAGTGAAACACTAATAAAGTGTAAAGAGATTTTAGTTCCTCAGGTGGTGGCTCGTATTCTATTATTAAATGCTTGTTGTTATGGTTACTTTCCCATCTCGGTGATGTATTGAGTTTACCATACTTGATGGAATGCAGTCTGTAGACATGGAGGAAATGGAAATGCCTACGGCTTTTTATCTTGAGCTTCTGGTAGCATCACATAATAATGAGTGTCGCATGCCCTTTTCTTTGTTAAAGTTTGAAGGAAAAGGTTTTGGAAGTGCAGGAACGTGAATATTTAAAACCTCCCTTCCAATACCAGTCTCTTTGTCAAAGTAAGGTCTCAGCAGTCAGTTGAGAAATAAGCAACTTGAACTCTACTGTACAGTGACCATTTGCTGGCACATTACATGGATGGGACAGCACAACATTAGGCTATCAGTGTCAGTAGGGCTGTAGGCCTATATAGCATTATCACAATATGAGACTAGATATTGCGATTTTTGAGCGGTGGTCACAACGCTCCTATACGTGGCCGTGTGTGTGGGTCTGTCTGTCTGTCTGTCTGTCTGTTTGTCTGTCTGTCTGTCTGTCTGTCTGTCTGTCTCCGGGTATGTAGCCTGCAGTAACCTTTTCTGCCCACACATGTTAAGGGAGGGGCGCTGTTGTTCAGGATAGGCCAGGCATAGGCCAGGCACACTCACACACAAACACACACAGGGGGCACACACACACACACACACACACACACACACACACACAGGGGGCACACACACACACACACACACACACACACACACACACACACACACACACACACCACTGCTCAGTTCACACGAGTGTGATTTTTTTATATCGAGATATGGCATAAGTGTTGTCTTTTCCTAGTTTTAAAGGCTGCATTACTGTAAAGTACTTCCAAGTGTTCTAGCTACCAGTGGTGTAAAGTAACTAAGTACATTTACTTAAGTGCTGTACTTTAGTACAGTTTTGAGGTATTTGTACTTTACTCGAGTACTTCCAGTTTTCAGTACTTTTACTTATACTCCAGTACATCTCGGATCCAAATATTGTACTTTTACTCCACTACAGTTATTTGAAAACTTTACTTACTAGTTACTTTGCAGATAAAAATGATTATATTATAAAACATACATTAATGCACTTTAGCCCTATTCTATACCTTGGCTATTTGAAAATAGCAGATCTACAAGCTGTGTGTGAGCTTGTAGATATGCTATTTTCAAACATTTTGTACTTTTACTTTTGGTACTTTAAGTGCATTTTGATGCCAACACTTTCATACTTTTACTCAAGTACATTTTGAATTCCGGACTTTTACTTGTAACGGAGTATATCTATATTGTATTATTGATACTTTTACTTATGTAAAATATGTGAGTACTTTTTCCACCACTGCTAGCTACTGTATATCCATAACCCACTATTGTCATTACTGTCACTGATGATGATTTATCAAAAAATCTCATTGAGTAAACAGTTTGTGAAAGCACCAAATAGCCATCCCCACAATATTGTCCCAATATCAATATTGAGGTATTTGGTAAAAAAAAAAATGAGCCTTTGTCCACATCGCAGATTACTACTTAGTCAAAATAGTTTTAAACGTGCAATAGTGTATTTAAACTTTATTCCAGCTGTTGATGCAGATGGCTGTCCACCCAGAGCCTGGTTCTGCAGGAGGATTCTTGTGTTACGTGGGAGGTTTTCCTTAGTTTTCACTGGCGCCAAGTGCTTGCTCATGTGGGAAACACTGCACTGCTCAACAAGTACATTGAATTATATTATATTATATATATTTCTTTGCTGTGTGAATAATCTTCACTTATACGCCTTTATTACTGCAGCCTCTGCAGGTACAACTTCAACAATTTAGGAGCCTCTGGAGGAATAGATTCCAAGTAGGTGTAAACTATTGGACGCAATCCAGCACAGGTGGAGGAACCTCGACACGTGAGAAGTGTGTGTACAGTACAGTTAGTTGAGGCGTAAACTAACATGAGTCACTGCTGTGAAGCGTGTTTGTCGGGTGACGGGTCGTCTGCAAGTAGTAAGTACATCTCTGTGAAATTGTACTATTTAATCACAGGTTTCTAAAAGTTACACGAAGGGACATGCAGAGAGACTGAGCTTGTGATATCAACATTAAACTAGAAGCAGTGCTCTTCCGAGCACAGGTCTCCACCAGGTGTGGTGTGTTGGTTGTGGGTGTGCAATGGGTGGTATTGAATTAGTTGGTTAAAAATGCAGGAAAAGGGTTTGTCCTTGGCCTCTAGGGAGTGCACTTATAAAGTTTGAAACTGATCGGTGGAGTTATAGGTAAAACCACAAATCGGTCTGTTATAGCGCCACCATGAGGCTGATTAAAAAAAATAAGTGGCCTTTCTTCCTCTGCCTAGTGGGAATGTGTGTGTGCGATTTCATGATAATTACACTTTGCGTTTGTGATTTGAGGCATTTTGTTCAAAACGGCTCAATCCTGCAAACTTTGGAGGCCAATTGTAGCCAATCAGGATGGAATATGGAAAATCGGACAGATCCATGTTGATCACATGACTGTAGAGATACTGTCTACCGATTTGTAGGATTTGTGGACAAAATCTCTAAGAGTAGTGTACAGAAATGTGTTTTGCAAACATCGGCCTCATGGTGGCGCTAGAACAGGGCCATTCAAAAAATGTGGGGCAGAGGTTCTGAATTGGCATCCAGGGAGTGTGTGTGCTCATTTTGGCAGCGGCCGGGCCAACAGCGCCGGAGATTAGCTGGTAACAGACGGACGGACGCACACACACGGACGCACGCACGCACGCACGGACGGACGGACGGACGGACGGACGGACGGACGGACGGAGGGGAAAACATACTCTCCCCCATGCCTTCGGCTGGTGGAGACAATAAGATAAATAATGCTACCATTTGGTTAGAGTTGTAATCTGTAATATCAGATGCACAATGCAGAAATGGAGCAAAGTTAAGGAAGGAATGAAAAGTCCCTAAAGTTAGACACAGGAAAATATGTAGTCTGTCTTTCAATTTACTGTGAGTTACAGTAAGATGCTAGGGTACAGTACGGACTGGTGCAGAAAAGGCATAATGTACGTACATGCATGTCACAACATGACAATGGAATGTTCTGTGACTTGGGCCTCTGTTCTGAATGTGCCTAGGATGTTTGCATAATAGGTGTGCCTGTGTGTTTGTGTGCGTGCGTGCGTGCGTGTGTGCGTGCGTGCGTGCACTGTGCAGCGGCAGCCATGCCCTGCATAGGCTTCTTATTGTCAGCCCCCTGGCAATAAAGATGTCCATTGAGGACGGTCATGTGACAGCATCACGAGCAAGGGAAGGAATTTCAGAATTTAGGAGTAGGACGAGTTCAAAAAACGAGGAGAACTATTTTGTTTTCCAAAATAGTTTGGATACAATGGACTAATCCAGAGGTTGGTAGACTACTAGACACTGGGTCTTCAACAGGGGGTCCGGGACCCTTAGGGGTCCTCAGAGATACTGCCACATGTGATAGAAACCTTTTATTAACCACTTGAATCCTCTTCTGTGGGGACATTAACAGCAAATAGCCTATAAACAAGCTCACAAGCCATTGCAGCTTGTAGATTGGCAAGTACAGAGCCAAAGTGTTTCTTTAAACAATATCTTTTCTATTAAGTTGTTGGAATCAAGTATTTTCAGACATTTAACCAAACATTCAGTTATACTGGTCATAACATTGATGATAGTGCTATAAACAAACGCAACATCTATGAATGAAGCCATCTATGAAATCTTTGAAAAAAGTTTAATCTGCAACACAATTTAACACAATATGCAGTGGGGATCCTTGTTTCATTTCTTTCTCAGTGAAGGGGTTCTTGGCCTGAAAAACACTGAAGACCCCTGTACTAGACTATTCGTAGATCATGTAAATAAACTGTGCACTCTGTTTAGGGACAGATAAGAAGTCAAACTGTGATGGTCTGATGATTCAATATCACACATGGACTGGAGATACCATGTCCTTAACAGCAATGTTTGTATTGAATTTCTCCCTAGCTGTTCATTAGTTGAGATGCCATCTTTTTTAAGGCCCATACCTCCTTTGTACATGCTATACATGTACATGGGACATGGGCATGTCATGTCATCGACATGAAAAAATACTGTACAACAATGGTGCTGTGAGCTTGTAGATTAGCAAATCTTTCACACCAATTATCGTAAGTATAAAATAGAGCTTAATCGGGTTGTTGCGTAAGGCAAGTATTCAAATATTGAAGATACCTGGAGGGACATTCAGGTGTTATAGTAGCAGGAAAAAGAGCCTTCAAGGAAAACATGAGTTTGTGTTTTGGTTGTGTGGGTGCTTAATGGCAGAGTAGATAACAAGACGTAGTATATGCACGTCCCCATAATTCTTGATATAACCAGTGCTGGACCAAAATAATTTGAAGTAAAGATAGATAGAAGTGTCCACACACAGTATGCTTATTGGTAGAGACCACTATGTCTTTGAATAACACCACCCTGGTGTCAAAACGGACAAGAGAAGAGAAGTGGTGGTAGTTTGGTGAGGAGTAAAAAAAAAAAAAAGATAGAAAAGCCTGGGTACCGACTCCGAGGCTAGGTGAGGAGTGGGCAACGCAGCAAACACCTACTGGCTTGCACTTCCCGCTCCATAAACAAGTTGTCACAAGATCCAACCAACATGGCATATCCCCAGAAACACCTCCTCCACCTTCTCTTCAGCCCTCAGCAGGCCTTTCCCAGAAGTACAGAACAGAAGGTCAATTTGGTTTTGTTGCTCAATAACCAGATTTGTGCAGGAGTCTTTAAACTACAATTAGGAGGAAAGGATGCACACCTTTTTTTTTTTAAAGTTTTCATTAAGCACTCATTTGTCATTGTCACGCTCTCCCAGTTCAGTTTTCAAGGACGTGATAGTCTATGGAAGCCTCGGAGGGGAAAACTGTCATAACTTAGGAGGGTGTGTCCAGCAGCATGACTCATAATAGGGACGTGTTTTGTTGGGACTTGAGAGGGAGATGGGAGTACTTCTTTCCTGCTGTCAGCTGACTTCGTGTTTACAGCAGGAGAGAGCTGGCTGGCGGAAAGCTCGGTTATTTGGGAGATTACTTCATCTGTGATAGGGTGGGGGAAATACGTAGGAGTACAATTTTTCCCTTGTTGATGTTGTCTGTACCTATTGCACTAATACATGTTTGACCACCAGCCAAATCATGTTAGTCATCATCATCATGTCCTTTTGGCTCCTCAGAGGCTTAATAGGAAACTGATGTTCATGAACTCATAAACGTTGTGTTGTGCTTTTAAAAGGAATATCCACCCCAAACAGAATTCATGGGTTGTTTTTTATATCCACACTTTAATCAGTAATTGTTCGGAAGAGTTTCTCCCAGAGCTTGAGCTATGAAAAGCTTATTATGCAAATAATGCAATCAATCACTATTAATGAGGGTAAAAGTCCACATGATTTGTTTGGTTACATTACTGAATCAGGACTCAGGACATCAAGTGACACTGAAAACAACCGATCTCATCTGAATGCAAGGCGTGAGTGCGTAGATCTGCTATTTTCGACATACGACACCACCATACGAGGTATTATACAGGCTTTATTTTCCCATGAATTGGCAAGGAAGTCTGTCCATGAAATGCCCCTTGGGGAACTTCCAAATGAATTCTGTTTCTGCTTGTTGATTCTGTTTTAATTTCTTTCAGCTGCTCAAGTTCACAAATATTGATCTAAAGGAAAACCTGTTCTGATACCCCTTAAAGGTGTTGATATTACTCAAGACTCACAGAGGTTATTACTCCTTTCCTTGCTGAACTGTGACAGTTGACAGTTATGCGCCCTCAGAGGCTATGGATTTTGCCTTCAGTACATGGTATACTATAGATGATTTTGCATGTCATTCAAAACACAGCATAGAGCGCAACACATGAAAGCCCCACCAACACATGCCTTGAGTAAAGAGAGTAAAATGGTTGTCGCCTCAGGCGGCTAGACGTGTGAATTTGTTTCTCTTTCACGTGTTACTCTTCAGTAAACCCGGGGAACTCACTCACTCATGGTGGAAATGAGCTTCTTTCCTGTGTGTACTGTGGCCTGCGTGCATGTCCATTTGTCCAGCATGAAATGAATGCAGGACTTGTCCCCCACAGGATTTGCATGCAACTACACACTTATGCGAAAATTGTGTATGTGGTGGCGTGCACAACATGTATTGTTAACGGTTGTCCTTCCCTACTGTTCCTATGATTGTGTGTGTGTGTGTGTGTGTGTGTGTGTGTGTGTGTGTGTGTGTGTGTGTGTGTGTGTGTGTGTGTGATTACACTTGTGTGGTGCCTCATTTTCATCCAGTGCAGTGTGTAACAGTCGTCTCTTGGCCCTCGTCTCTCGAGGCTTGGCCGCCACAAAGCTCACTTTGTCACAGTTAACTGGCTTGGGCTCACAGCTGGGCCACTATAAGCGACAGTCAGTCCCCATCTCATTGCTCTCGGGCCAGAGAAACACCCTGAAGGTGTGCTGAGCTGTGCTCTAATAACATGGGGACTGAGTGTAGTTTTTCAACTACCGGTAGTCATGTCCCTCCTATTGTGGAGGGTTATACTGTAGGTCAATTGGCAAATAATGTAAAATTCTGGATTCTGGAAGTGTGTTGCGTTTATCATTTGAAAATCAGTTGTCACGGGACAAAGTATACATTAAGCTTTTTTCTTTTTTTAAGATTTGTTTTTCGGCTTTTATGACTTTATTGATAGGACAGTAGACTGCCAAGAAATGGGGAGAGAGATGGGGAGTGACATGCAGCTATGGTCGTCGGGATCGGGACTCAAACCTGCGACAAGCCGTCAGGCGTCAGAACCTATGTGGTATGCGTCTGGACCGGTAGGCCAGTGGGCACCCCAGTATACATTAAGCTTAAGGGGTTGATTCCCATATACAATGCATATTGTATGTAGAAAAAAACAGATTTTATATGTTTGGCTCACTTTATGATGAACATAAGCCGTTTCCTGTCCATTGTCAGTGGATGGTAGTGATGCATTAATAGTTATGTCAGAAGCGCAGACACAACATAGTGTCCAAGTATGTGATCACCTCTCATCCTGTTCTGTTTGCCAAATATGCATGCATGCGTGTGTGTGTGTGTGTGTGTGTGTGTGTGTGTGTGTGTGTGTGTGTGTGTGTGTGTGTGTGTGTGTGTGTGTGTGTGTGTGTGTGTGTGTGTGTGTGTGTGTGTGTGTGTGTGTGTGAGAGAGAGAGAGAGAGAGAGCGTGTTGGGTAATCTATTTCAGTTTGTCTGTCAGCCAACCGTTTCCTTTTCCTCACAGATTTTCAGCCTTCAAAGTGTGTTCCTGTTGTGCTGTCCCAAGTATTGAAGTAAACAAAGAGCTACTTGTAGACTGTCATAATCTGCATCCTTCATAAATAATTATAAGCGTGGCCTACTAGTATTACCATTCTAAAATGAAAAGCTGTTTTACCAATCAAATCATGTCAAGGAAGGAAAAGCATGTCTGAAAAATATTGGAGGATATTTTATATGGGCTGAAAAACAATACCATCTCATCGACAAACGTCCTGTTGACAGAGAGGGGATTGTTGTCCTGTGCGATATTGGCACTCAGGATGATGTTATCACCATGCAAGCTTTGTTAGCAGCCTACTACAATGTGAACAATGGCAGTCATTCTCTGAGTCAAAGTCTATCTGGGTAGGCTACGTCTTGAGATGTTTGATAATGGGAGAGTCTTGTTAGTCTTGACTCCAGCAAACAAACACATCACAAGCAAGTTTGCTAATCTATCATTCTAAGCTTATATAACACAGGCCAGGGGGGGTGATAATCCCAAGGAGGACTATATAGTAGGATAGATCAGAGGCTCCCAGAGCACCCGAACGACATGTTTTCGAAACCTGTTTTTTTTTAAAGACCCTTATGGTGTTTAGTTATGATTTCTTCTTGTTGCCGTGGTCAACTAATGTCCCATGGGATTTATTTTTAACGATTTGTTGCACCTACCCATTCACTTACTATACAGGGGAAAAAACATCTTTAAGTAGCATGAGGGGTCCAACTAGGGTTTTTTCATGATTCTGAATCCATTGCAAGCGTTTATTTTGCACGAAAAACATTCCTTGGTCAAAACTGTGAAAAGTGACGACTCATCACTTAACCACAATTGTCAATTTTGTGGGGTCCATTTTTAGCCCAAGGAATGTTTTTCGTGCAAAACAAACGCTTGAAAAGATGACTCCAATGATGGATACAAGTCAAGACATCTATCATTCCTAGTCCATTTGTTAACTACTGTATAACTATACACTATATATAATTGTGGGCCAGATGTGGAAACCTTGACACAAAATTGACACAGAAATAACATGCTTTTCTGCGATTGTCTATTCGGACACTGCTGGTATTCCTATATGAAAAAGACGTGGGCTAACAGTCTGGATTTCATGTGGATCTCAGATGTCATGTTGATGACATCTCAAGTTCTCGACACTGACGTGATATCGCTGTGGTGTTATTTGCCTCTCCATTGTCTTAATAATTATACATTTTAAAGTTTAAAAGAAGTATTTAAAAAGCGTGAATGGTTTGGAGATTTCATTCCTTGTGCACAGCGTGCACAAAAAATGTGGTGCTGATCAGTTCAGTGGTTTGCAGGATTAGCCACGGACAGACACACAGACCCTCTTCTAGATGGCTCGGCCAGTCCAGTGCCGCCACACCATAAAAAGTAACTAGACCCATCTTCTACTCAAACAAGGACAGAAACAGTTGCCTCAAGTCTTAAAGGGATAGTTCACCCAAAAATTAAATTTTTTCTACCGATTACTCATCCCATGGTGACAGGAATTCATGGATATTTTTTTCGTTTTTGTCGCATTCCTAAGCCAATATTTTGATGAGCCTCAGTGGTTCTCTATGGAGACACAAAGAGCCTCCTTTGTTCCCTATGGATACACAACGCGTCTCCTCAAATTATTTGTTTAGGAATGCGAAAAAAAAATATCCATGAATTCAAGTCTCCATGGGGTGAGTAATCAATAGAAAAGTAATTTTGAGGGGGGTGAATTATCCCTTTAATGCTTCTCAATGACATATTGTTTTATTGTGTGTGTGTGTGTGTGTGTGTGTGTGTGTGTGTGTGTGTGTGTGTGTGTGTGTGTGTGTGTGTGTGTGTGTGTTCCTTGAATGTTTCTCTGCAGTGTTTCCAGTGTGGCGGGGCGGAGGGACCAGTGGTGCTGGAGCTGGTAGGTGGGCCCAGGGCTGGGGCTGGGGCCGCTGCATGCGATGGGAAACAGGAGGGCCCAGAGAAGGGGCCCATGACCCGGCGTTTGACTGCCCTGTCTGGTGTGTCCTGTGCCGGGGAGGATGGAGCAGGCTCAGGGAGGCTTGTCAGAGACGGACAGGTGCCATTAGACTGCCCAGTGCAGACATGCTCAGCATCAGACTGCCAACAGACATGCTCAGCATCAGACTACCCCAGCTCTTTGACACCCAGCTCTATGACACCCACCAAGTTCCCAAGGTAAGTTGGTGAAGTGAGAAACCCCCAAATGCTGGCCTTAGGCAGGCACGTGCACACATAGACATCAAAGGGGGCTTGAGCCCCTGCCCTTTTATCCGTCTGTAAAAAGTGCCCTCTCCAGACCATGAATGCAGTTTTTACTATGGTGAAAGAAATGCAAATACCCTCTTTCATGCCATACCTGAAGGCAGCATTCAAGAGAATTGCCTTGTCCAAACTCTCCTGACCTTAAATGCAGCTTCTTATGTCGAATAACAGCCCTCTCTCTGTGTAGAAATCCATGCTGTACGCCACATCTCCAGTATTCACTTGATTATGCTTAGTTCAGTGTGGTATCAAGCAACGAAAATAGCCGACCTCCAAGCGTTGTTATTTTCAATATTTTCACCAAAATGCCCTTTTAAAAATGTCAGCCACTGCCTCTCTAACATTCTCTGCACGTCTCTGGCCTTAGGCCTACTTTTCATGCGATTTCACGGCCGCAGACCATGTCGGAATAAAATCGTGACAGTTCTGCTAGAGTTGTGGCACGCTCCTGTCATCTCTAAGTGTAAGGTTGTCATAAAACTCAGTCCGAGCTGTTAGGATGTTTGATATTATCGTAAGTCTTTAGTCTTGGCACATGCTCGGGAAGTCCAATGATCGTCAACAACAACAACGTTGTCAACACCCAATTAGTCTCGCATAGTCAGACGTTTCGATGGCTAAGCGGAGATCTTTGAAATTCTGGCTGTGCGAGACTAACAACCAATCTGCACGCTCTTATCTTTTTATCTTTTCATATTTCATGATTAATTATTTTTTTTACACATTTTCAAAAAGTCCAGCTTCCTCATTAAAACACATAATAATGCAAAAAAAAAAAAGTTTATCTAATTTGAAGAACATTTATTTTAGTGATGCCATAAGCAGTTAGAGATATTTTTTCATTCCATTCTTAAATAGCTAATCAAATAGGGAAATACAGATGCATTAAGTAAGCAATGGGGTTTTCTGTCATTTACTCGAAATGCACTCCTCTTGGGTTATCGCGCCTCCTAGCGTGCGATACAGAGCTACACATATGCTCCCGAATGACAAAGTCGGAGGGTATGCCAGTCAAAACGCCCCGCCCCAACCGAGGGCATAAGGCGCGAGACTGGCATGTGTACTTCCTCTTCCGTTCCTCTGCACGCATGAGATACGGACGTCTACACATGTTACTCTACGACAAATAATTAATTCTTCAAGTTACTCAGTCTAAGATCAGTTCGAATTCAACTTTAGCCTTAGCGGTGAGTAGGACCATCACCCACGGGTTTCGTTCAACTTGGTCTGTTCTTCTCTGTTTTGTTCTTCGCTGTTTGCTGCTAACGATAACAAGCGGCTAGCCTAGGTTAGCTTAGCTTACCGTCGTCATGTCTAGCGAGGGTCTGTTTTCACCACCCCTCCCTCGACGCTGCGGGGATCCGGAGTGCAGCCGCTTCATCGCCGCTGAGGACCCGCATTCCATCTGCCTGGGCTGTCTGGAGCTACAACACGCTTGGCAAGGTTTCTACTTCCCAAACAGCTGCGTGTTCTGCGCGACGATGGACGCGGCCGTTCTTCACCAGCGTCTGCTGGTGGTCATGAACATGGACGCTGCAAGGCCCAAACAAAGCCACGTCGCTCGGGGAGCTCAGATGGAACACGGCGCTCAGATCCCCGCCACGCCAGGACAAAGAAGCGGGCCTGTTTCCAGCACCGCAGCAAGGTTTGTCCAGGCGGCTCCTAGTGTTTGCGAACCTATCCGCAGTAGCTTCGCTCCGATGTACACTATTTCTACCACAGCGCACAGTGGTGGACCCGGCATGTTCGGCTCTACCCCGCGCTTCTCCTTCACGCCCGGTCCTGGTTTGACCAGCACCGGGCCTCTCCAGGCCTCCGCCGCCCTGCAGGCTAGCCTCCAGGGACCACTCCAGGCGGGGCCATTGTCTCCGGTCGCCGCCGAGGCGGCCACCAGTGGGACTCCTCACCCCACCAACCCGTTCCTGATGACTCCAACGGTCACCGCCCCCCCCTCTTTCCCCCCTCTCTTAACGTCCCAACAGAACGTGCCACGTAAAGTGCCTCGCGGCTCGGACGAGTTTGGCACCTCCGAGGAGGAGGAAGATGCCATGGAAGGAGAAGAGGAGGAAGATGAAGAGGAGGAGGAGGAGGACGGTTTGGTTCAAGAGGAGACAAGTGAGGACATTGTGATGCTAAGCCCCCGTCATGGCGGCACCCCTCGCACCTCACCCCAAGCCCCCCCCATCGCCCCTGCCAAGAAGGCAGCGG
Source organism: Nannobrachium achirus (assembly GCF_963921795.1). Lineage (NCBI taxonomy): Eukaryota > Metazoa > Chordata > Actinopteri > Myctophiformes > Myctophidae > Nannobrachium > Nannobrachium achirus. The sequence goes on along the minus strand of NC_137811.1, from coordinate 36,935,187 downwards.
TGGATAAGGAGAAGGTGGGCGCCACAGCAGAATCCACCCCACAAGAACTGGACCTGCTGGCAGTGGTTGAGCTGGCGGTGGCCAAGATGGGCCTCACTATGCCAGTGGAGCCTCGCCCTGCGAGCTCAACGGAGATCAAGTTTGCGGGCAAGAGAGAGGTACAGACACCAGTCCCTCGCTCTCAGAAGCTACCCGCTACCCCGGGGCTCAAAGAAGCTCTCCATTCCACATGGAAAGAACACAGAGAGCCCGGGAAGATGGCTCTGTCAACCTCACTGGCGGATGAGGACAAGTTTGGCGTGGGCGGCCTTCCCCCTGTGGATGTCGCCACTAATCAGTTCTTCTGTGCCCAGTTTAAACCCACGGAATGCCCCTTCACTCAGGAGCCTGTGCCCAAGTTCAAGAACAAGGACGAGAACAAGGTCTCCAACATGGTAAAAAATGTTTATAAAGCTGCAGGGCTCTCTGTGAAAAGTTTAAACGTGGTGGGGCTGATGAATGGAGCCATGGCAGAGATGCTGCTCCAAAACAAGGACCGCCTCCCTCCTGAAGCCTATGCTGAATGGGATGCCATGCTACAGCTGGCAATAGTGAGCAACGTCCATGCCATCCAATGGGCTGGCAGAGGGATGGACGTCGCTGTCAGCATGGAGAGGTTCAGGTGGCTGCAGAAAGTCCCCTTCCAAGGCGACGAACCAAAGGCCAGCGAGAGGCGAGAGGAGCTGAGGGGCCTGGACACAGCCCCCAACAGTCTCTTCGAGGGAGCGTTACCCTTCCTCCGTGTCATCACCGACACCAATAAAGCCCAAAAAGAAGTGGTGGATGCTGTTTTGGGTAAACCTGATAAAGGGAAAGAACAGTCAGGCTACTCAGGACGCTCTTCCCGTAATAGGGAGAGATATCAGGGACCCCCCCGACAGGGCGGGAAACCCCATCGTTCTCCTAGAGCTCCGTCTTCCTCCTCGGGCACGAGCAGGAACAGAAGTCAGAGCAACCAGGGCTCCCAGCACCAGGAGATGCGCCCACCAGCTCGCCCTTCATACAGTGCAGCCGTGAGGGGGCGTGGGAGAGGGTCGAGAAAATGACACTTTGAGAAAGAGGGCCTTCTCACCCTCGGCGCACGGAGACAGGGTCATGGACGGCTCTCCAGCGCGCAAGCACAGTGCACTTTTGATCCTGCCACCCAGGGTGGAGGAATCCAATGTAAATGTGAATTTTGTTACTGTGCCAAATGTTTTCTCCCAAGTAAAGAATGTGTCTGCGAAACAAGGTCTCTTCTTTCACAATGCACACACAATGGAGAATCCCCAGTGGGGACATCCATATATAAATTATGCATGCCCAGTACCACAATCACAAACACAAACAGCCTTCAAGGAAACCCCCTTAAGGGGCATTTCCAATATAAAAGGTTTAATTGTTCCACAGCCTCAACTCAAGGGCCGGAACAACAAGTGTTCCTCCCTTCCGACACGAGAGGGCGCCAAAGCGCCAGTCAAGGTAAGAAGGTTGCAGAGAGGTCTTTCTTGTTTAGCTATCCCAGCCCCAGCTGCGACAGCAGTATTAAACAGGGTTTTAGACAGGACGTGTTTACAAGAATGCGTTCCTTTTTACACTCCTCCTCTGCCTCCTGTCCCACCGTGCAACAAAGTGTTGTCGCCGGTGATAAAGGCATTAAACGTAAGGCCCTCGCTTCACAGCAAGACGGTGTCACGCTCAGTAGTAAGTCACGTGTCTCAGTCTCGAGTCCCTTTGACTTCCGCGTTACCGGTGACGTCAGAGTCGTGTCCGGGGGTGCACATACCGTGCATTCCTATCAATCACATTCCGTTAGGTCTGACGTCAGCTCCCATTCAGAATCCTTTGTCAAAGCATTTAACTCAATGGAAAGCATGCAAGCCGTGTCCCTGGGTGCTTCGCACCGTGAGGCAGGGATACAGGCTACAATTCTCAACCCAGCCTCCCTTGTCAGACAGAGTGATATTCACGCACGCAAAGGGGCAGGCCGCTTTGATTCTGAGGGAGGAGATTCACTCTTTATTGGGGAAAGGAGCGATCAGGGAAGTTTCCACAGATCAGCTCGGTCTGGGGTTTTATTCTCATTATTTCGTTGTGCCAAAGAAAGGGGGGGGGCTAAGGCCCATTCTGGACCTAAAAGCCCTCAACAATTTTCTGGTAAAGTACAGTTTCAAAATGTTGACGAACGTAGCGCTATTGCGCTCGATCAGAATCAACGATTATTGGACGTCCCTCGATTTGAAGGACGCGTACCAGCATGTGGGAATTTACCCCCCACACAGAAAATTCCTGAGATTCGGTTTCGAGGGGAAAGTGTACGAATACACTGTTCTCCCGTTCGGCCTCTCTCTGTCTCCCCGCGTGTTTGTCAAAGTGACACAAGCGGCTATAGCTCCCCTGCGACAGCAGGGAATCCGACTTGCGACGTACCTGGACGATTGGTTAATAAGCGCAAGTTCGAGAGAGGAGGTGACACGTCTCACCAATGTGGTGATGTCGCAGTTAACCTCTCTGGGGTTCAACATAAACTTCAAAAAGAGTATGTTAACACCAGCTCAGCAGACCACCTTTTTGGGGATCTCGCTGGACTCAATAAATATGACGGCTCGACTCTCACAGGAGCGATTAGTCAAGATCGTGGCCTGCGCGAAATCTTTTCGCGTGGGCAGAGTGGTCACGTACAAGCGCTGCATGATTATGTCAGGGCTGATGGCCTCAACTATCCATCTACTCAGGCTGGGCAGGCTGTATATGAGGCCTTTTCAAAAGTGGATGTTGGCACTCAAGATCCACTCGACACAAGGTCGCCGCAAGGTCAAGGTGTCCCCAGGGTGTGTGTACACACTGAGACCGTGGGTGGACGTGACTCTTCTGTCCCAGGGGGTCAGTATGGGCGTGGTGGTGTCACGGAAAGTGATCACAACGGACGCCAGCCTCAGTGGTTGGGGCGCAACGCACGAGGGCCGTTCGGTGAGGGGAGTTTGGGACTCCGCTCTACAGAAGCGGCACATCAATTTTCTGGAGTTAAAGGCAGTGTTTCTGGCGTTGAAACATTTTTTGCCTTTCGTGGAAGGGTGTCACGTGTTGATCAGGACAGACAACACGACGACCATGTGCTATATCAACAAGCAGGGGGGCCTCTCCTCCCCGGCTCTCAATCAGCTGGCGCGGGATCTGACGCTGTGGTGGGAACCACGTTTGGCGTCGATCAAGGCGTCGCACATTCCGGGGCTTCTGAACAGCGGAGCAGATCTGCTGTCCAGGGGGGAGCCCCTTTATGCGAATTGGTCCCTCCACCCGGGAGTGGTGAGACAGATTTGGAGCAGGTTCGGTCAGCCTCAAGTCGACTTGTTCGCGTCAGCAGAGAACGCGAAGTGTACACTTTTCTTCTCTGCGACGGGGCCAGCCCCACTGGGGCTGGATGCTCTGGCTCACGACTGGCCGAGGGAACTGCTGTACGCGTTTCCTCCGTTGGAACTGATCCCCCAGACTTTGGAGAGGGTCAGGCGGTTCGGCCTCAAACTATTGTTGGTGGCTCCGGGGTGGGGCGTGTGGAGGTCGGAGATATCTCCCCTCCTTTACGACAACCCGTTGCCTCTGCCGCCAATCAGAGATCTGCTACGGCAGGCAGGGCAGGAGATCTTCCATCCCGACCCGGCGAAGCTAGACCTTCAGGTTTGGCCCGTGAAGGGGAGTCTTTGAGCGCTTTGGGTCTGACGCCAGGGGCGGTTCAGACTATTCAAAGTGCTAGGGCTTCGTCCACGCGGTCGGCTTATGATAAGAGGTGGAGGATCTTTGAAGACTGGTGTGCGGAGCGTACGTCACCGGTGGTGGCGTTTGAGGCTCCGGTCCAGCTTGTTGTGAATTTCCTTCAGGAAAAGCTAGAAAGTGGTCTTGCCTTTTCTACCATTAAAGGTTACTTGGCGGCGCTGTCAGCGTGCCATGTGGGCTTTGAGGGTAAGACGGTGGGTAGGCACCGTCTGGTGGCTCGGTTTTTAGCGGGTGTGCACCAGCTTAAACCGGTTACTAGGTCCCTTTTCCCATCGTGGGATTTGGGTGTGGTGTTGGACGGGCTGTGCCGTCCACCGTTTGAGCCTCTGGAGGCGGCGAGCTTAAAGCTTTTGAGTTTTAAGACTAGTCTTTTGTTGGCCTTGTCTACAGCCAAGAGAGTCAGTGATCTACATGCGTTATCGGTGGACCCGGTGTGCATGAGATTCTGTGAGGATGGCAAGAAGGTTCTGCTAAAACCCCATTTGGCGTTTGTCCCAAAGAACCGTGTGATTATACATGAGCCAACCGAGTTGGTGGCTTTTCATCCTCCTCCGTTTTCTTCGGAGGAGGATAGGCGTCTACATTGTCTTTGCCCGGTAAGATCCTTGAGGATTTACTGTGAGAAGACGAGGGCTATTAGAGCGTCAAACCAACTGTTTGTCACTTTTAAAAGTGGTCCTAGACGGAAAGCGGTGGCTAAAGCTTCACTTTCAAGGTGGATTGTGCAGGCCATAAAGATGGCCTACACTTGTGCTAAAGTCCCGGTTCCTGAGGGCCTAAGGGCTCATGACACTAGGGGAATGTCGACCTCCTGGGCTCTAGCCAGGGGTGTCTCGATCCAAGAGATCTGTTCGGCGGCTAACTGGTCGACTCCGTCGACTTTTGTGGTTTTTTACCATTTGGACGTGGCTCCATCTTCATTGGCGCATTCGGTCCTGGGTGTTGCCGCCTCCTCTAGTTAAAGACTTTTTCCCCCCTTTTTTATAGCTGAGACCAAGTCCCTTTGCTCTCGGTAAAAGGGGGGGACCCTGTTTCCTTATAAAACGGCTGCTAGTGGGCCTATTAGTGAGTAGGCGGGCTCCAGCCTGTCAGGGTTTTATGAGGCGGACCTGGTCGGCCTATTAGTTCATGAGGCGGATTTCGGTCTGTCAGGGTCTTTCTACTTTCTTCCGCTCTCGAGTCCGGTGGGCTCGGGGCTCCGTGGGGGAGGGGCCACGCCGGGGGTGTGGTCTCCTGTCAGGCGGAGCGGGCGGAATTTGAGGGTGTGCGCTTCCGGGGGTTTATGTGACCCAAGAGGAGTGCATTTCGAGTAAATGACAGAAAACGAAAGGTTTCGTACGAAACCATGGTTTTCTTAGTTTAGGAGAAATGCACTCCTCAAACGCCCCTTCGCGCGCATTTTGCGTGCAGAGGAACGGTGTTGTTAAGAGGAAGTACACATGCCAGTCTCGCGCCTTATGCCCTCGGTTGGGGCGGGGCGTTTTGACTGGCATACCCTCCGACTTTGTCATTCGGGAGCATATGTGTAGCTCTGTATCGCACGCTAGGAGGCGCGATAACCCAAGAGGAGTGCATTTCTCCTAAACTAAGAAAACCATGGTTTCGTACGAAACCTTTCGGTCTATACCAGAGATTATCTGTTTACTGTCAATATTCCAGGATGACCTCCCACTTGGGTAATGACGCCCCCTGGCGATCATTCAGAGAAACTACTTCAGCTCCCGTACTAACGTAGGTAGGAAGGGCCTGTCACTCAAACCGGAGTGACCCGCCTCCAGGCTATATAAACCCCCGGAGGCGGAAGTAACATCCTCTTTTCACTCTCTGCGATATCACATTCAGATAAGTTGAAACTCAGCCTTTGTATTATTATTCTTCGCGCATTAGCCTAAAGCGGTGGCATTGGAGTCGCCCACCGGCGAGTGTTGAATTAACCCGTACTTAAGAATACTTATTCTTGTTCCGTCCTAAATCGACGGTTATTTCCTTTTATAACAAAGGATTATTACTGCTTGTTCAGGCCTCCGCCGAAGCAAGCGTGGCATAGCATTAGCCGTTAGCTTGTTAGCTCGTCTGCTATTTGTTAACGTTAGCTACACTGCTTACCGCTTGTTCAGGCCCTGCCCGAATCAAGCGTGGCCTAGCCTTAGCCGTTAGCTTGTTAGCTCGTCTGCTTCTGGTTAACTCTATCTACAGTGCTTCGCCATGGATCCTCTGGCCTTCCTGCCGAGGCAATGTCCAGGCTGTCCAGGACTCATCGACGGACAGGATCTTCACCCTCTCTGTGTCGGCTGCATGGGCGTTGCACACGCCTTCTCTGCACTGAGTCCTCAGGGGAGAGCAGGACCTTTCTGTGACTTCTGCGTGGCCTACGACCACGATGTACTGATACACCGGTTCTACCTAGCCAGGGCAGGCCTCGGGGCCTGCGCTCCACCAGGTGGGTCCACTGCTCTCAACCCCACAGCCCAGTCTTTCCTTCCCCAGGCGGCCCGCACCGTTGGTCAAGGTGCGGCGCTGCCTTCCGGAGATCCGCTTGGCAAACAGCGCGCCATTCCAAGTCAAGATGGCGCCGTGCTACATGAGACACCGCCTGCCGCGCAACCGACCGCAGCTAGCTCCACTGTCACTGGAGCTGGCGGGTCTGGTGAAGTCGCCGCTAAGAAGGCGACCAAGAAGGCTAACATCCCTCCGGTAGCCTTTTCCCCTTCGGGCGCGGTGCCCAAAAAGAAACGCTCGGATGTGACCGTCGGGGACGTCCCCCTCGACGTGAGCATCACCAAAACAGTCCAGACTTTCAGGCGAGAGTCGGACCTGAGCTCCTGTCAGAGCGAGGGTTCTGGTTCTGAATACTCTGGATACACGGCCGAGGAGGAGGAGGACTCCGTCGAGGACGAGGGTTCTCGACTCACGGTCACTGTGAAAGGTAATGCCCCTGCGGCTCCAGCACGTCAACTGGACGCCGCAGGGAGCTCCCAGGCCTCCTCAGGCACCACTGCCCCTCCACCCGCCAGTCAAGCGAGTGAAGCGGGAGCAGAGGACGTCGATTCTGCAGCAGAAATGCTGGATCATCTCACAGTCTACATGAGAGCTCTGGCCAGAGTTGGAGAGGAGTTGCCACCTCCTCTCCCCTCTGAAGAGGCCGAGGATGATGACGAAATGCCCGGGCAGGAGCCTTCGGTTCCCGCCCCGTATGTCCTCTCCAGGCTGCCGCTGGTGAAAGGTTTCACCAAGGCCCTCCATTCCTCATGGAAGACACATAAAGACCCCAGGAAGCTGCCTTTTTCTGTGTTGGATTTGGTGGGCGGTGCGGAGGCAGGCATGTCCACCTGCCCTAACCTGGACCACCTGTTGGCACAATCTTTTCTGGGTTCCGTCAGACCCCAGTACAAAGATGTAGGCACGGCTAAAAACGGGCCGTTTGTTGGCCCCGTCGGCACCAACCCGCCGGGGTTCACGGTCCTGGAGGACAAGCTGCAGTCGGACAGGGCTCGTAACGCCTACCGGTCCGCTGCTCTGGCCGCTAAGGACCTGAATCTGATCCAGCTCTTGCTCGCTTCCACCAAGGACCTGGTCAAAGGTCTGCCCACGGGGGAGCACACAGCTGAACTGAACACTCTATTTGACATCATGCTGAAGGTCACTTGGCATGCGGTTAAGTGGATGGGCAGGTCCATGGACTACAACCTCCAGTCTGAGAGAGCCCGCTGGCTCGACTATGTCGACCTCGAGCCTAAGAGGGACGTGGGCGAGAAGCCTCTAGGTCCTCGCGGGGAGATGTACAAGTCTCTCATAAACATGGAGAACAGTCGCACCACCCTCATGGGTGGGGGCTTGGAGCTGCTGCAGGGTAGAGTTACCTTCTTCAAGGCGGCTAAGGACATCGTCGAGTCCACCACAGTGCCACAGGAAGAACCGCAGCAAGCTAGGAGGGCGTCCCGCTCCTCCCGCGCCAAGGAAAGGGGCCGCTCTGCTTCTTTTAAGAAGCACTCGTCTTCCTCCAGGGGAGCCTCTGCAGCCAGGGCGCCTGACAGGCCCCGCAGCAAGGCGGTGGTTCCCGAGCGCGCTCAGCCGCGCCGCCCGTCCAAGGATGGCAGGCAGCAGTCTTCATACCGCGGGGGCCGCGGTAGGGGACAGCGCAAATGACACTCTGAAGAGGGGGATTGTGCTGGGGCGGGGGTCCGAGGTGTCTCTCGGTCCCCCTCCCCCCAAACGAGGGCGTTTTTCGGTACCCCGTGTCGGGGAAATGAAAATGTTGATTTTGATGCCTCCTGTGTCGACAATAAACATGTTGAAAGAGCAAAGTCTGTCTCTGTCCAACTCTCTCGCACTAGCACAGACGACCCCATCGTGCATGCCTCCTGTAGTAATGATGAAGTCCTGTCAGGACTCGATAATCAATCACAGGTTTTATCAGAAACCAGTAATGTTAATGTCAAACAATTATGTGGTTCCTCAAGCGCGCGAGTGGGATATCCCTCGCGTCGACAATATGACTCCTTTATGCATGCCTCCTGTAAGAATGATGGAGTCCTGTCAGGACTCTTTAATCAGTCAGAGGTTTTATCAGCAACCAGTAATGTTAACGTCAAACAATTATATGGTTCCTCATGCGCGCGAGTGGATTTTCCCTCGCGTGAGCGATGCTATGAATTTAACCTTGAGTCAGAAATTCTGTCGGCCTACTATGAGCCCGGGTCAAGGGACAAGCATAAAGGCCTTAGAGCAGGTATTAAACGTAAAAGTTCCTCTCCTGTCAGGGGAGAATGCTTTAGTTGTGGGCGAGTCTGTTTATCAGTCGAATCGCTTTGCTCTTCCTGTCGCTCTATCGAGCGAAAACCGAACGCTTCCGGTTTCACCGGATACGGATTCGCTAGCTCCCCGCTTCCGGTCCGGCCGCAAAAGAGCTCCGCTAGTCAAGCGGTACAATCAGAAGGTGTTCCCGCCTTGCGGCCTATTGAACCCCTGCGCTCCGCATCCGGGTGTTCCGGATACGGATACGCAGGTTCCCCACTTCCGGTCCCGCCGCAAAATAGCTCCGCTAGTCAAGCGGTACAACCAGAAGGTGTTTCCGCCATGCGGCCTATTGAACCCTTGCGCTCCGCATCCGGTCGTTCCGGATACGGATACGCAGGTTCCCCACTTCCGGTCCGGCCGCCAAAAAGCTCCGCCGTCACGGAAGCACAGTGGTGGGGTTTCTCTCGCTCAAAACACGCTAGCACGCTGTGCGCGCCAGTGGAAGTTATGCAACCCGAGCCATTGGGTATTTCGAACGATAACCAGGGGTTACAGGTTACAGTTCGCAGATATACCCCCGCTTTCGAGCAGGGTTATTCATACCAGAGCACGTGGTTTAAAAGCAAGTCTTTTGAGAGAAGAGATCAGCTCATTGCTAAGCAAGGGTGCTATAGTGGAGCTGGACAGGACCCAATCCCGCATGGGATTTTGGAGCCGTTATTTCCTGGTGCCCAAAAAGGGGGGGGGGGCTACGTCCCATCCTGGACCTAAAGGCACTAAACGTGTACCTGAAGAAATACGTTTTCAGGATGCTAACAGTACCCACCATGTTACGGTCGGTCAGGCAAGGGGATTTCCACTGTTCAGTGGATCTGAAGGATGCTTATCAGCACGTCCAGATTTATCCCCCACACAGGAAATTCCTTCGGTTCGCCTTCGAGGGTCGCCTGTACGAGTATACAGTACTCCCTTTCGGTCTGTCACTGAGCCCGAGGGTTTTCGTGAAAGTGACCGAAGCAGCCATCGCCCCGCTGAGACAGCAGGGCGTCAGGTTGGCGACGTACATCGACGATTGGATGATTTCAGCGAGCTCCGCCCACGAAGTGGCGCGTCACACACAAGTGGTTTTGGCTCACCTGAAGGCCTTAGGTTTCATAGTCAACCACGGCAAGAGCATGCTGACTCCAGCAAGTCGTCTTACATTCATTGGGGTCCTTCTGGACTCATCCGACATGTCGGCCCGTCTCTCAGAGGAGAGGGTGGACAGGTTTCGGGAATGTCTCGACTCTTTTCAAGTGGGCCAGGAGGTCACTTACAGGAGTTGCATGGTACTGACGGGAATGATGGCTTCCGCAGTACATCTGTTGCGTTTGGGCAGGTTTCATATGAGACCTTTTCAAAGATGGATGTTATCCCTCGGGATCCCGCCCTCCTTGAAGTACAAGAAGGTTACGGTTTCCCCTTCCTGCGCGATCGCCCTGTCTCCGTGGCTGGTGGAGGGGTTCCTCACCAGCGGAGTCTCGATTGGCGAGGTGGTTTCCCGCAAGTCGATCACGACAGACGCCAGTCTCAGTGGATGGGGAGCCACTTTCGAGGGGCGCACAGCGCAGGGGCTTTGGCCTCTGGAGATGAGGGGTCGTCACATCAACTATTTGGAGTTGATGGCTATACTCCTGGCGCTCAAGCATTTCGAGCCTTGGATTTTGCATTGTCACGTCCTGGTCAGGACAGACAATACGACGGCCATGTTTTATGTCAACAAACAGGGGGGCCTGTCGTCGTTGCCACTGGACCGTCTGGCTCGAGAATTGACGGTTTGGTGCTTGTCGCGCCTCAAGTCGATCAGGGCCTTACACGTCCCAGGTCTCCTCAACAGCGGAGCAGATCTCCTGTCCAGGGGAGGTCCTCGCTACGAGGATTGGTCTCTCCACCCCAGGGTGGCGAGCCAGATTTTTCGCAAGTTCGGTCAGCCAGTGGCGGACCTGTTTGCGTCAGCGGAGAATACGAAGTGTCCGTTGTTCTTCGCGGTGAAGGGCAGTCCTCCCTTGGGGTTGGACGCCTTAGCGCACACGTGGCCGAGAGGTCTACTGTACGCGTTTCCCCCCTTCGACTTAATCCGACCCACTCTGGAGAGAGTCAGGAGGTTCGGTCTGGAGATGCTCCTGGTGGCTCCCTACAAGGGCACGTGGAGATCGGCGATCGCCCCTCTCCTTTGCGAACCGGGTTGGCAGCTGCCTCAGTGCAGGGACCTGTTGAGTCAGGCCAGGGGGGAGATCTTCCACCAAGACCTGCAGGTCCTAGACCTGTGGGTTTGGCATGTGAAAGGTTAAACCTGCTGGCAGCCGGTTTTTCTTCTGAAGTGGTTGCTACCATTCAGAGTGCTAAGGCGCCCTCTACGAGGGCGTCTTATGATGGAAGGTGGAATGCCTTTGAGGACTGGTGTGAGGCGCGTGTTCCACCTGTGGTGGCTCATGTGGCGTCAGCCCAGGAAATTCTGGAATTTATGCAGAACCGCTTGAAAAGTGGTCTGGCATTTTCTACCCTTAGGGGGTATTTGGCGGCTATTAATGCCTGTCACCTGGGGGTGGCGGGCAAGGCACCTTCTAAAGTCCCGGAGGTCATCAAGTTCATGCAAGGAGTTGAACGTTTGAGGCCGGTGACTAGGTCTTTGTTCCCAGTTTGGGATCTGCAGGTGGTTCTAGGGGGCCTATGTCGGGCTCCCTTTGAGCCGCTTGTAGGGATGCCTTTGAAACTTTTGAGTTTCAAGACGGCTCTTTTGCTGGCTTTGGCCACGGCTAAAAGAGTTGGTGACCTGCAAGCTCTCTCGGTGTCTGCGGAGTGCATGCAGTTTATGAACAATGATCTCAAGGTGTTGCTCAAGCCTCATCTTAAGTTTGTTCCTAAGAACATGGTGGTTCCTAAGGAGCCTGTTGTTCTTCTGGCTTTTCATCCTCCTCCGTTTGTCTCGGTGGAGGATGAACGGCTGAATTGCCTTTGTCCTGTCAGGGCATTGAAGGCCTACTGTGACAGGACTGCTGGTTCTAGAGCTTCTTCTCAGCTCTTTGTAGAAATGGGCAATGTTCTTGTCAGAAAGCCGGTGTCTAGACCCACTCTTTCGAGGTGGATTGTGGATGCTATTAGGCTGGCTTACTCTAGTGCGGGTGTGGAAGTGCCGGCGGCACTTAAAGCCCATAGCACTAGAGGTGTGGCTACTTCGTGGGCACTGGCAAAGGGAGTCTCCGTTCAGGAGATTTGTGTTTCGGCGAATTGGTCTTCGCCTTCTACCTTTGCAGCCTACTATCACCTGGATATCGAATCCTCTTCGCTAGCGCATTCGGTTCTGGGTGCAGTTGCCTCCTCTACGTCATAGAGGAGTCGGATCTTCCCCTCCCACAGGTGGGCATGTAGCCACCTGGGGTATTTTGGGGGGACCCTGTGTTTTCCTTATATAGTGTGTCTTACTTATAAGGCGGACTGGTCCTTTTCATTTAGTTGAATGAGGCGGACTTCGGTCTGTCAGGGTCTCTCTTTATTTTCTCATGCCTTCACACCCAGGTCCGGTGGGCCTGGGACCTTCTGGGTGATGGGTCACGCCCGTTTGGGCTGTGCTCACCCGTATGAGGGGTGTGTGGGGGTATGAGAGTAGGTTGTGGCTTAGAGGGGAGTTTAAGAATCCCAAGTGGGAGGTCATCCTGGAATATTGACAGTAAACGGTAGGTTCCGTACGGAACCATTGTTTACTTAGATATGGAAGGATGACCTCCCACGTAATGCCCCTCTGTTTCACTGAATGTGGCAGAGAGTGGTATTAAGAGGATGTTACTTCCGCCTCCGGGGGTTTATATAGCCTGGAGGCGGGTCACTCCGGTTTGAGTGACAGGCCCTTCCTACCTACGTTAGTACGGGAGCTGAAGTAGTTTCTCTGAATGATCGCCAGGGGGCGTCATTACCCAAGTGGGAGGTCATCCTTCCATATCTAAGTAAACAATGGTTCCGTACGGAACCTACCGTTTATATTGTCTTCCCTGATTTGACCATTTGTTTTATGCAATGTTGTGTGTTCTGACTTCGTCATTTGTTTTGTGAAATGTCATTGTGTTTTCTCATTTGCTAATGTATTTGGTGTCTTGCAATCCCAGGCCAATGTAAACATGTGAACACCATTTGGTTTTCGTCATCTGTATCCTTTAGCGGTGCAGCCCGTTGCTCTTTCAAAATGTGATTGTACCTCACAGTAAGCTACACTAAGGTTTCATTCACACATGCATGTTTTAATACGATTAAAATGAATCCTGTAGCGTTGTTTGGGCTGGTGTGAAGACGCATGTATATTCATTTGCGTTACGCACAGAGCACAAAGAGAGTGCTCTCTAAACAGCCTATATATAAGCTCTATATCTGGTTTATTGCGGGATTTTGTGAGTCCCGCTGCTGTTTTAATTGTTTTGGCCACCCGTTCCGGACTGCAGGTATTTAAATACGCCCGCAAGTTTTGCGTTGGGTCCTGGTGGTACCGCGGGGTCCCACTCCCGATGCAGGGCTGTGGGTTGAAGAATTTATAAACACAGGAGGAGAGGGCATTATTAAGCAGTGGTTAGATGCCCCGTGGACAGACGTGGTCTAATGCGGTTCCTTGCTGCATGCGGTTGACAACGTGCAGTGTGAGCGCAAACACATTAATTCAATATGCAAGAATGTTGCAAGTTCACCCCTTCCAATCGCACAGAATACTGAATCACTGTGAGAATGTGGCCCAACTTTGTATTCTTGTGGCATTGCCATCATATGCTGACAACAACGCTTTTCAGAGTTCTGATAGATGTACTTTGTTAGATTTATCACAGTATAACCTACATCATGTATAAATACCTATGGATTGGACTGGGAATTACACTCTCCTTTAGGACCTTCTTCATAGTAAAATGTACCTTTCTTTGTCTCCTCTGACATTGTCAGTCTATATTGACTATATTGAGTATATATATCGATATTGAGAATAGTAATAACAAATGTATTGATTGAATTGATTGATTGAAAACGTTATTAGAAGTTTGCATAAGAAAGGGTACAGTTTCATGACAGTACAGTTCACTCGTACAAGGTCAACTAAAAGGATAAACCCCCAAAAACCTATGGCTTGTTTAAATTGAGGTCCTTTTTTTAAACTCATATAACGTTGAATGACAGACAGATAGAGCACAGTACTATACAGAAAATATCATCAAACAAACAGTCGTAAAACACAATGCAAAATAGAAGCTACAGCTACAGTAAGAGCCAGAGGGAGATCATTACTAACCGGACACAAGCCATACAAAATGTAAGTTGATCTGTAAAAATGGACCAGTCCATTTTACTGTGTAGTATTTGACAGACTGCGTGTGACTGGCTCCATTCCTCAGGTGTTCCGAGAGGATGGCATCATCTCTGGCTATCGTCATCCTCGGAGCTCAGCGCTGGACTGCATCCTCAGCAGCTTCCAGATGACCAACGAGACAGTCAACATCTGGACCCACTTCCTGCCAACGTGGTGTGTAGTACACAGAGATCTGCTTCACCTACCCGGATCATAGACACGTTTCATGCATGCATAATTACTATGAACTGATATTTGACAATGGGAGTCGCCCGTGTACTAAGTATACTATTCTATCCAAATACCACTACACCAGGGGTCTTCAAGAGGGGGTCCGGGACCCCTAGGTGGTCCTCAGAATTACTACAGGGGTCCTCCAAATCTTTGAGTGATAGCACTTTTTTCTTTTTTCTCCTTTGTTATGTTAACCATTGAACACTAGTGTCCATATTCTGAAAACTTTAGCCAAAAATAGCAAATCTACAAGCTCACAACTATACGGAATCTATGAACAGGTTGTCCCTGCTTCATCTCTCTCTCAACTATGGGGTCCTGGCCTGAAAACGTTGAAGACCCCTGCACTACACCATCTGTGTGAAACACTGCCCAGAATATAACATTTTCATACGTGAATAAACGTATGAAGATTAGGAGAGAGGCTCTTTACTCTCTACACTTATCAGATATTTGTGGAATTTATCAACACAAACCACTTCACAGGGGTTTTATTTTTGGAGGGTTTCATGACTCTTTGTTGTGTCCCCCAGGTACTTCCTATGGCGCTTCAGCATTCTGTGCTCCATGCTGAACTTCCTGACGGACGGCTTCACGTGGCCGCTACTGGTGTACATGCTGCTGATATGTGTTTACCCCTTCACATCCAGCTGTGCTCATACCTTCAGCACCATGTCTGCCGAGGCACGTCACATCTGCTACTTCTTTGACTACGGGGCCCTCAGCCTCTACAGCTTGGGTGAGAAATCAAATAATACAGGTTTGGTGAGTGGGCGGCAGCTTGTTTGGCTCCCCAGAGCAGTTGGAAAAGTGAATGAGTAACACGTTGTTCTTCTTCGTCAGTTATCCAATGAGTTGTCCATGTAAGTGTACTTAATCCACAATACAAAACTATGAAATGCCTCACTGAACACAACAGCTATAAAAGATTGTACTGGGCAGCTCAGGCATGAATATTAGTCGAATGTAGGGCACTGCTAAAAACAATGCACTTAGATAAGTTGCCCTTGATAAATGAAGTGGAATTAAAATGGTACAAGTAGCCAGGGAGGACTGGCACACTGGCAAAAAGGAGTTCAGATTAGATTCTGGATTTTAAATCGGATACATTACAGTGCTGTACACAGACATTCCTTAGTTCCTCAGTTCAACATGGACTGCAACCTTTACAATTGTATGTACAGCCCTGTAATGACGCAAATATAAACTTTTGAAACAGACTCTGAGAGCAAGACTGCTGTGTGTAACCCTGACCACCGCAGTGAAGACAAACAAAGGACAGTTTGTTTCCACACAAAACCTTCTGTCCCTATTCTCATTTGGTAAAAAATAGCCGATCTACAAACTCACAAGTCATTGCGACTCAAGTTACGCAACTTGTTACAAGCTAGCAGATTGCCTATGTTCCAAGAAAAGATTTGAAGTAGAGGGAAAAAAGGAGTGGACCAAGTATTGACCCCGGTCAACTACTGTAAGTATTTAGGCTTTAGTGGTTAAGGGACAGGCACTGGCACATGCACAGCTCAACCCTTGCAAACCACAAATGGTTCAAGACTTTGCTCAAGACTTTCCTGCTGATTCATGTGTCTTAATAAAGCCAGATTTCAGAATGCCACCACAAGTTGCTAGCAGTCTAAAGCAGTAGTTCTCAAACTTTTGTCAATGTCAACTGTCAAGGACCTCCAAATTAATGTATTTTGCCATGGATCCCTGTCTGAAAAGATTTTGTGCCAGGGACCCGTTGCATCCGACGCGCTGTGGCCTTGTAGATTGCTACTTTTTTGAATCAGCCTAAGTATAAAAACGCAAACCCCACTTTGAGAATCACTGGAAATAACTGCTCAAAGTCGGATGTCACTGGTCACAAATTATACCTGAAAACAGTATAAAGAGTATTGCCTCATGTTTCCTTAGACGGATGTACTGTAAGTGCTAATGTTCAGTTGAGAGCAAAGCCTAGTGGGATCACTGTATTTAGGCCACCATTCATGGCTCACTGGGTTGAGTTGAGGTTACATCCATTGACCAGAACATTTCCAGATGAAAAAGAATTTTGCAAAGTTAATGATCAGAGCACAAAGAACCCTGTTATTCTACACTTAATAAGGTTCACAAGAGTGGGTCAAAATTACATTTGATTTGATTCAAGACCATGTCTTGAACCACATGATTGTAGTGAACCTTACATGCTCTCGCCAAGAAAGTGTAACAATAACAAATATGGCATACTAATGTGGCTGAGGTTTAAATGCATCATCTATAGCAAATTATCTATGACAAATATGATATATACCGGTATATATATATATATATATATATATATATATATATAGAGAGAGAGAGAGAGAGAGAGAGAGAGAGAGAGAGAAAGAGAGAGGAAATGTCCAATCCATCCTGCAACTTCTATCAGAAAGGAGTCTCTGTTCAGCAGAAACCTCTTATCTCCATATTTAACAGCTTTTTATAAATGAATACCCTACTTGATAATACAAAAGTACCAAAGCCAGCTGTATCAAATCCAGCAGATCCACAAGCTCGAAATGCGCATTTTGAGCTTGTAGATCTGCTACTTTTGCTATCTTTGAATCCTTAAGAGTCAACAGTTTTGGACATATGAGGTTTCTTCCACCTAACAGAGATGAAGTACTGTATATGTCAGCTATCTCCTCGTGTTGTGTGGGGTTCAGAGAGAAACTGCTTTTCAACTGTCTAAATGCTTCCTATAAGCCGTGTGAAGAAAATGCCCTGTGGTGTGTTCCTCGGTTCCTCAGCAGGAATTATAGGTTTTGCTCGTCAAAAGATTGAGCCAACCGATCACACCTGTCTGAATCTTTAGTCATCAAAAACTCTCTGATGCCTGCAAAGAGCAAGAGCGATTTGTTCTCTTCATCTTGCTTTTTAAGCAAACAGCAATGGCCAGAGGATGGCAGTGTTGTGCAGCACAATGTTGCATCCTCCATGCAATGTAAACCACAAAAAATACAGTAGGCATATGGTTTTATCCACAACTGACTTGGTACTGTATGCTACAGTGTCACAAACAATTGGGTTGTATTAAGGAGGCCATGGCTACCCTCTGATCTTCTGTCAATGGATGGTCAGACAAAGTCAAGCCCTGCCATTTCCGCTAAGACTGGTGGACTAAGGGGAATGGGGAATGCTACTGCCCTTATATAGATACTGTACAGCCCCCCCTCAGTGGTAAAGGGACTATAACACGAATAAACTGAAGAACATGAGTGATTGGTGTTTATTTTACAACATGAGAGTGCACAGGTGACTGGTGTCAACTTTTTACAAGATTCAGCGAGTGATGAGGATTTGAATTGTGAATAGAACTCCTGCTTCAATAGACATACACACACTAGAAGCAGCCGCTTGACCGTCCAATATGGTTGCCACGTTGATGCATCGCTCCAATGAACAGCGGTGGTCAATGCATTATCTACCGGTACGTGTATATTTAACTATTCCCTCAAAGCCCGGTCAGAGGATGAAGCCTGTGGTCATAGAACTAGATAGAATAACCATAACTCTCGGTAGAGAATGTATAGTTTCCATTTGAGAAAATAACTGTAGAGTTCTATCCAACAAAAACAACGATTTGCTTAAGAGTTCTTCACTATCAGCCCTTAGATCAATGTTTGCTTGGCCTCACATCCTCTTGTCTCTGAATAATGTGTCTCTTTCATTGGTGCAACCCTTAGGGAGGTTTTTCTAACCAAAAATGAATATAAGGGTGCCCCTGTGTGGTATACACCTAGAAATCATTGCCCAAGAAACTAGTAACTGAGAAAGACGACAGTGCAGGTTTGTAGCCCTGAAATGGACCTTTGAACATTTGAGACAGCACACATCTTGTACCTAAAGAGCTCTGAGGCAGATTAAGGACTGCAGTGCCAGGAGCCACATTATTTGAAAAGCTCATTAGTTTAGAACATTCTAAAGCTAAACTCGAGTCTGGTTGGAAACTCCTATAAATATACACTCCTGTAAATATACACACAACCATGAAGATCAGCCAAATACAAACAATGATACTGTACATTCCAAGTCTCTGCCACTGGAATGATTTGTTAAATTAATTAAGTGTGAAAATCATTGAATTATTAATTATATAAATAGACCTATCACAAAGATGCAGAGTAGTCTATGCCATCACCCACATTTAGTCTTGTATTATGTACATGTCATGCACATAACCAGTAAGTGTTATGAGACAACTACAGTATGCAACCCATAAACATAGGTGCAGTATACATTAACTGCACATTTGATTACACTTTCTGGCATATTCTGGCAGTTGCTCTTTGGAGAAGTAAGCAACCTAGCTTGTAGTTTAATAAAGTATCCTAGAGTAGTTTAGGGCTGGGTGCAATAACGGCAATACCGCAATACTGCCATACCGCGGTTGTGTAATGCATAACCGCGATTTATTTAATTTAATTTAAATGTATTTAAAATGTATTTATTTTTTTCATTCAAAACTACTTTTTTGGGAGATACCGCGATACCCTATACCCTAGTCTCGCGTAGCCAGACAACTATTCCACAATCTCCGAATGCTATATAGAGTCTGGAACGGCAGCTCCCGAACGGCGAGTATCGGAAGTAGCCACTGCTGCACGGAAGTTGGCGGAACTGTAGTCCCACTGGAAACCTAACAGAAGCACACTCGCACAGACAGAGTCATTTGAGCAGCATATTCTTAATATGCGTGTATAGTTTAAGAAAACATTTGAAATCATCATGGAAGTAACACCAACAACACCAGAGAAAGACGAAATAACACCCCCAAAAATATTGAAAGGAGACATAACGCTTCCAGTAGGACTTGTTATCGCTACTGCACCAAGGGAGAGGTTGCGTCACATCCGCTCTATCTCGCACTCATCGTTTCTATTTCCGTGCCCCAGACTGTATGCCGGGAGCATTTGCAAATTGCGGAGGCAACAGTCTGGCCACGCGAGACTACCTATATACCCTGAAGAAGGCAAGTTTATATACAGTAGGCTACACTGTGTATGTATATAAAATATAAAATAATATCACCAATACTGTATAGTACTGACATCATGGGCTGGCCTCCAAGTCTTATGTGTTTTTGTCCCTTTTATGTCCAACCTGATGAATGTCTGTGACCGATAAACATTGATTTAATATAGCACAGAAAAGTGTGGGCAGAGTATGCATTTTGGTTTTGTATGAATGTTTCAACTACAGTATGGGTACAACTAGTATTGGGGCATGGGTTTTGAAAATGTGTTTTGTTTCTTTTGTCAGGCTGTGCCATAACCTATGGGTCCTATGTCATGCCAGACTGCTGGGTCAACAGTTGGCTTCATCAGTACTTTGTACCCATCGCCATTGGCAACACACTCTTCTGTACCAGCTTGTCCTGTTATTCCAGGTAGGAGCCTGTTATCCATCCCACCATACCTCTGGAAGAGAAGTGCTACATTTAATTGTGATTGTTTGTGTTTGAAAATACACACTCAAGAACACTTGCTTTGAACAATGCAGATGTATTCACATCCATTTGCAAATGCAAAGAGTGATCAGGCAGATTGTTCCAGAGGCATAAACCTTGATATCAAACTGTAAATTGACCTTGAGTAGTCCTAAAAAAAGTGGAGACCAGAAGATATTCTTGTATGTAGGATAATTGTGTGCATGATTGATGATCACAGAAGCTTGTAGGTGTGCTTTAAATTATTAATGAAAATGTATTTCAGTTAACAACAGCGGTGCTCCCACCAATTACTTATTTCCTGTCAATTAGACAACCCCATGAATCCTTGAATTCATTGATTCATGGATGTTTTAGTTTTTGTCACATTACTAAGCCAATCATTTGATGGCCGGCAGAGTCTCCTACTGACCGATGACTCGGTCATCAAATTATTGGCTCAAGAATGCCACAAAAACGAAAATTAATTCAAGGCTTCATGGAGTGTGTAATTGATAGAAAATAAGTCATTTTTGGGGTGAACTATTCCATTAACTCATTTTGGGCAGAACCCCTTTTGGGGTTCTTGTTGCTATGTACAGTATATAGCAGCGTAATGTTTTTTTTTTTTTTTTATAAGTTTTTCTCTTTTTTCTCCAGAAAACTGGTCATGATTTAGAACAGTGGTTCTCAACCTTTTCAGGCCGCAACCCCAAAAATAATCATATTGTTTAACCGGGGACCCCCCACCCTACGAGCACTAAGAGTTGAGGATTTACATTTTGTATAACATGTTTCTATTGTGAAAATAGCAGATCTACATGCTCACAACGTGTGAGCATGTAGATCGGCTATTTTCACAATTTCTGCCTCTAATATTTGACAATTTGGCCAATGTTTAATTTGTCATTTTAAAAGTATTAAAATGTCCTTAAATTGTCTCTTGTGTGCATACCCTCAATACACTTTGTGTTGGTTTGTTTACTGGTGAGAGAGAAAACAATGTTGCACATTAAGTTAATCATCTGGGGACCCCCCAAAATAATTTGGGGACCCCCCTGGGGGTCGCGACCCACAGGTTGAGAACCATTGATTTAGAAGGCGTTTTTAGAATCAGCCTCAGTCCTAAATGGGTTGATAACCTCCATACATCCACTGACCGGCTATGATAGAGTACCTAAAGACAAACATTGAACTCAGCGGTGCTATTTGGATTAGCACAATCAGTTCTTCCTTTTTATATTGTTATCTGCATGTGTAAGCAGCTCTGCCCTTGCTCACTCAAATGCACCACGCCAATGTCAAAGAAACAATATAATTTAAAGGTTTCACAGTGATTGCATGATGTAGATTAAAAAGTACACAAATGGGATTTCTGCCAAGAATTCCAAGCTTCAGTGGGAGTTCAATGTTCAGTTGCTGTTCAGACGTGATAAAACCAAGTCTGAACATAGCCTTACTGACTCTGCACCCCATATGTTTCCCTAGGTTCCTGGAGTTACAGTTCCCACGCAGAAGTAAAGTTCTTAGGACAGGGGCATTTGTCTTTCCATTCCTCTTCGACAACATTCCTCTATTCTACAGGGTGAGTGTCATTCTGGTCCGAAAAGTTGACTTCCAAAGCGCTTTCTGTACATTTTTGGGGTAAAGTCATTACAGAAAGTTTGTCACATATTTCTAAAATATTCAACAAGCAATCTGTGGAGAATTTTTCAGTCAATGACCTCAGTTATTTTAAAATGACGTACAGTACAGTACTTGCGTGCATTAAGGCCGATACTGTACTTGCTCATTCTGACGTCTGAAAAATCTTCCAGTTCCAAACTAGTTTCGAGAATCAGAATATCTCGGGGTGCACTGAAAAGGTTCTGATACCACCCATCAGAAGTTGGGAATGATGTGGTCAATTTGAGTTATATTACCCCCCCTTCCGAAGAAAGGTTTGGATGTCTGAAGGAGCGTGTATTGCTTGCGCTTTATGTAAGAGCTGAGATCAGATTAATGCCAGTCTTTAATACTTTTTCTCACTAACCTTGAAACTGATGGGGGAAAAAAAGAAACTGATTTGCTATTTGAATAAAAAGTAAATGATGTGTTAACTAATTGATTACTCTCGACTGGAATTACTTGATCCAGGTGGCCTTGTTGTTTTATTTATCTCATCAGCTATTTTCTATTTGATTCATTCATTTTTATGTTGTTCACTTTTTTCTGTATTCACCCGATTCATACTTTCTCCAAATTGAAATCTATACTTACACACACACACACACACACACACACACACACACAGCGCTCAGCTGTTCTTAGTAACTGGACGGAGACGTGCCAATAAAGCTCTGTAGAATTTAATTGATAAGTCCCGGAAAAGACGCGCTGTGATTGGCCAGTAGTCACTTTGACTGGCAGCGTGGTCTCCGGCACTCCCGGACGTCCAGCCTCCAGTCGTTGTGCGTCGCTCCAATGAACTGCAGCGGTGGATGAGGTATCTAGCTTTTAACCCATTTAGGCAGGGACACATTATGACGCAATATTTTATGCTTTAACTATTGAAAAATAGCAGATATACAAGCTCACAGCACGGCACCGAGTGCCGCGCTGCGAGCTTGTAGATCTGCTATTTTTGAAAAATCGTGAGAATTAGAATTTTGAACCGATTCTAGAAGTGTCTTTTGAATCCTTCTAAGATTTTTGGAAAAAACCTATGTTTCTATGTCAGCAATCTGGCCAGCCATCGTCAAAGAAAAGGTCTGTTTCACTTCAACTGTAGCTCAGTTAGTCTGTTCCTGAGAGACTACTATGTCAGTGGTTCTCAAACCTTTTCATGTGAAGGACCCCCAAAATGATATTTATTTGGCCACGGACCCCCATTTCAAAATATCTAGTTCCAGGGACCACCCAGAAGCAAAATTTGAGTTACAAACGTTCGCTTTGAAAATACATATATTCAAAGATGTGCACACATTTTCACGACTTTTTCAAAAATAGCAGATCTACAAGCTCGCAGCGCGGCACTCGGTGCCGCGCTGTGAGCTTGTATATCTGCTATTTTTCACTGGTTAAAGCATTCAATAATTCTAGGCCTAAATGGGTTCATATATATGGTCTCATCACCCTTCATGATTTATTTTGACGCATGCGTGTGTTTGTGTGTCTAGCTGCTGTTGTGGTGTACAGGAGGGGACAGTTACAGCGAGGCATTGGCCAACCACTGTTACCACCTCCTCTTCGCTTTCCTCACCTGCTTCCTGTTTGCGTCTCACCTCCCGGAGAGGCTGGCCCCAGGGCGCTTCGACTACTTTGGTATGTACTGTATGTCCACCATCACCTTTTTACACTGTGGCTCTGTAGGACAGTGGTTCTCAAACCTTCTCGTGTCAAGGACCCCCAAATTGACACTTATTAGCCCGCAGACCCCCATTTGAAAAGATAAGCCAGGGACCTTCATAAGAGAAGATTCTTTATGGCTCTAGCAGTGATTAATTCCCAACCATTTTAATTTCAAGGTTTTCCAGTTTGGCATGCTTTAGGCTACGGACCCCCATTTAAGAGCCTTTCTATCTCTGACACCCCATTTGGTGTGAGTGTGAAAATAATTATGAATTCCACTACAATGATGGCAACATTTGTAAGTACACTTATGAACAAATCTGATCTCGCTTGACAACTTCTATAGACATGCCCTTGAGTAAGGCATTAACCATTTATCGCTCCAGTTGAGCTAGTAGTCATGGGATATCTTAAAAAGTCCTTGAATCAATTCCTTACCAAAACATTTCTTCACCAATGTGTTTATTGTTTATTTTTTTCTGGATGTGGGTAAAATGATCTTTGAGGTCTAATAAAAACATGTTTGGAGTTCACTTACTGTCTGAAAGTATACTGTTTATGCTGTCCAGTGGTTTAGAAGTTTTTCACCACTCTTTCAGAAAGCTCAAATGTCATCGTTGCACCTAATGATCTGATTCTCTACCTGTACAGGCCACAGCCACCAGCTCTTCCACATCTGCGCGGTGGTGGGCACCCACTTTCAGATGGAGGCGGTGATAGCAGACATGTCCTCGCGTAGGATGGGGCTGGTGGCCCAAGGAGCCATTCCATCGTTCCTGGGCACCATCGGGGCGCTGGCCTTGAGTCTCATCCTCAACCTGGGCATCATTTGTATCTTCAGTGCTCCCCTGCTCTGTAAACCCCATCAAGCTGCCAACCAGCAACAGACGTCGCTGGGTGAGCGCAAGGAACAGTGAGGGTATTCTAAAATAGCTGCTGCACCTTCCAGTGCAAAGGGTGTGGCTGTACTAATTGCCACTTGTTTTATTGTTTGAGATAATTATAAATGTTTGTGGTAGTACTTCTGTTGTGACATTTTTTTTATACTTTGACTTTGATACTAAAGCATTATTTCTAACTGTGTTTTAATATTCATTCGTGTTCACTGTTTACTCTCAAGCTGAAAACCCAGGTGTTGTTGAAGCCTTTTGGATGTTACATACCGGTATGTGTTTAGTTTATAGCTCATGTGAGGTGCACATATAAACATATCAGGCTCTGGGTTGAATGAAGCATTTGTCTTAACACAGCACCCAAGTGCCTTATGGTAGCGCTACACTAAATTTACAAAGTTTACAATATGTTATTAAATGCAACACAGTGCTGGTTTGGTCAAATCTCAAACTGGACAAAAAGAACGGTTTCGAATGGCAGGGATTTAAAAATAATAATAATTCCATCCATGTTGGCCAAAACTATATGTCACTGGTGCATCTTGATATTGTTTAATAATACTAATGTGAAAATGTAAACGAGAAAATATATACTGGTATTGGTTTTATAACTGTAATATTTGGTTAGTATGGCTTTCTTAATAAAGTTGTAATCAATGTTGGCCATCTCATTGAAATCTACATAATATGATGCAGATTTGATTGCCAGCCCCTACATATCGCTATTGATTCCACTCTATAATGGCTTGAATTGATTTGTTGGCCAATGTGGTTCTCTTTGATTGTCTGCCTTATGATGAGCCTTAACCTTTACTTGCAACAGAAAATTCAGTAGCATGCCTGTGATTAAAACACAGGTGGCATTTAATAGGGTACGTTTCTATGGTAACTATAGTTGCCTGACAGGGTTTCTTTTTTTCTGTTCCTGGAAAATTTCTGTACTCTCATTATTCTCAAATTACAGGTTGGTAAGGCCTCCGATTGAAAGTGTTTCATTTTTGACTAACGTTGACGGACAGAAACCTTGCATCTGCATATTTCAACTTTTTAGGTTTTTTAAAACGATTCCCTTCTTCCTCATACAAGAGTGTGAACACAACTGTGGGCTTGTAGATCGTATATATTTCATATTTAAAAATGTTTTGAATATAACAAAAGTTAAGGTTTTGGATATACAAGGTTTCTATGAGACAGCAACTCTATAATCAGTACTGTATGGGTTTCTGCCACAGGTGTTAGAGTAATGACTTCTCATGTGGTGCCATTCTTCGCATGAAATGAAGTATTCTGTTCTAGTGGCACTTATGATGCCATTAGTTCACTGCAAACGTCTTGGGGAATGGAGAGAAATGTGCATTTCAGAACAAATTTGAATAACATTTACTCTTTGGTCTGTCGTTTATATATTATATTCATTCAGCCAGATGGTATGTAGCCTACTGTACTGTATTTGAGTTAGGAGTTATAATAATTAGTCTTGGTTTTGTAGTCTTAATATTTTGGTGCATGGTCATTGAAGCCTTTTGTCACACCATTTCATTCCTTCCGCTGTTGTAAAAATCTTCCGAATTTTGCTCTATATTGACCATTGTAGAAAGTCTGTATTTCCAGTTTTGGATAACTACAGTACAGTATATAGGAGAAATCATTCACAATTTGTGATTATTATTTAGATTCAAGTTATTAAAGAAGGGGGGGGGGGCTGCATTCATAGTGCTAGCATAGGAACAGAAGGATAAATGTGCATTGTATTCGGAAAATCACGTGGGAAGGCTTATCTGTATAAAGCAATTTTGTCAACTATTTAAAACCCCCAATAAGAAAATTCCACAAGCACAGAACATGTAGTTCACACAGGTAACACAACCATCTAATACATATTAGTTTTTCCGAAACAGATGTTCTTTGAGTAGGTCAAGAAGAGGGAACAGTATGTGATATTATGGTAGGAGAGGTACATGGATATTATTGCAGGTGGCTTTAGTGC
The DNA here is from genome assembly GCF_963921795.1 of Nannobrachium achirus. Classification (NCBI taxonomy): domain Eukaryota; kingdom Metazoa; phylum Chordata; class Actinopteri; order Myctophiformes; family Myctophidae; genus Nannobrachium; species Nannobrachium achirus. The sequence continues at coordinate 36,909,412 of NC_137811.1, read as the reverse complement.
TTGAGTGGAATACAGTAGCACACTGTTGTGCAGTGGTTCTCTTAACTCTGACCAGCATACAAATGGAACCAAATGGACCTGTTAGGGTCCATTTGGTTCCATTTGTATGCTGTCAGAGTTACAGACATGTAGGGGTCAATTTAGACCCACCTAAAGGAACCTAGAGAGTCCCTTGAATCCACTTTGAGAACCACTGCTGTAGTGCATTTGAAGAATCACACATCGCATAGAGTATGTAATTACGCATGCACTCACGCACACACACAGGCACACAAACAATTTTGTATTTTTGTATGAGAATAAGAGTACGTGTAAAAGGTATTTTGAAGGGTAGAACATAGAGCATATGAGTCATATTTTCCCTATTATCTCTGACAAAACGAGCCTTGGCCCACACAGTCTGGATTCCTGCACCTCGGCGGGGTTTCTATTGATTTGATTTCCTCTGAGGTCATCATCTTACCCACACTTCTCTATTTTGACCCCGTTGATTCTTGGAATTGTGTCATTACTGGCCTCTGATGTGGTATTATCGACCCGAACTGGCTTGGAATTAATTTATTCAGCGCTGCTGTGGAGGCTAATTTGTACTCAAAATCTCGCGCACAACAAAACAAATATGTATTTTCCAACTGAAGAAAGTGTTGATGCAGGCAAAGATGTACAAATTAGCCTGCATTCTCTTTGTCATTTTCAGTTGTACAAGACAGAACATGCTGGCAATTTTGCCAATGTGGAAGCTTAACCCCATTGTGTCAGATCAAAAGTGTTATTTTTTTAAATTTGCAACAACCCCCTTACCCCACAGAAAATCTGACTTTCAGCCCTTTTTGTACCTCAATGGCAGATAGAAACATTCCATGGTCACATTTTGTATATTGATTTATTTATTGTTACTGTCTGTTGTTGCTGTTATTATTATTATTAGGTCCTGTAGGGATTATAGGTTAATTCATTCATCACACTTCATTTTGGGTATTTTGCAGTTTCTTAAGATGTCTTGTACAAAACATAATTTAGGTTGAATAAACAGGAAATATATGTCATTTAGTAGCCTATACTACTCACCTCATGTTTGGGTACTTCCTTTTATGTTTTATCATAATGTTCTGTTCTTTTGTTCATATTGAAGGAATGAAGGTTACGTTTGATAAAACAAAAGAACCAAAGACTTGGTTCAGGTGATTTGGGACCTACACAAATTGTCTTCGTCACTACTCACAAAAAAATGCATGTTAGTGAATTTGATTTAAATAATATTTGTGCCTCTAAAACCATTTATAATGCATCTCCTTTGATATAATTCACTATAGGTTTCGGAACCACTTCTGTAGGCTAATACTAATTCCTTTAAAATGTAAATTCTTAATTGTTCTCTACTGTCTATAATTTGCTAACTTCTTAGTTTACTAAACCTTTGTAATAAATTGTGCATTTTATTTTATAAATGTAACCATTTGCACTGGAATAATTTCAATAAAAAAGAACTTACCACAGGGTGATGTCATTTTGTTTTGAAATGTGCAGTTAAACAGCTGGATTTGACTTGGATTCTCAACTTACTTTTTTTCCAGACAACATTTTTTTTAAATGATTATACCATAAATTAATGAATTCATAATTTGTGATAATTTGTTGCCAAGTTTGCTTATTATAAGCAACCTGCTTACTACATATAGTGGGGCCCGGGGGCATATTTGAGCTTCCTTACTAATGTTTTAGCCAAGCCAGTGATTCTCAAACCTTTTCATGTCAGGGACCCCTTCATTAATATGTATTTGTCTGCAGACACCCCCCCCCCCCCCCCCCCATTGTGCCAGGGACCCCACAAACAAGATTTGTTGTTCAAATGTAAAAAAAAAAAAAATCAAATATGATCAATATTTTATTTTAAAAGTAGCAGATGTATAGGTATAGGTTTCAAGCAGTTGTAAAACGTAGCCTACCTGTCATTTATTGTTGTATACCTGGCCGCTTGTTTCTTTTGCAAAACCTGGCAACACTACATTTCACTTGTGGGTTTCAATACCCTGTCGGCACCGGCGGATGAGAGAAAGCAAAGTGTCATGACTTTTGCAATGAGGAGGCCAATGTCATACAGTAGGCCTACTTTGCTGACTGCTGAGCAACATGAAGATGAAAATGTGCTGCTTTGAATTGTCAACCAGCAGGTGCTACATTGGTGAGTAGCTAGTGGGCGTGTGCGCGCGCGTGTGTTTGTTTTGTTTGGAGGAGTGAGGGAGGCAGAGTAAACTAAAGTTGTAAAAGAGTAGGCCTAGCTAGCCTACTACGCTGTGGTGCACCGTGCAAATCTGGATAGCCTATATGATACAATTGGTCAAGTTGTTCAGACTATTTCAAGAACCCATAGTCCAACCCAAACCTAAAAATTATTTTGAGCCGTTTGATTCCAAAAAGAGGTAGGCCTAGGCCTATCATGGACTATGCCATGGGTTCTTGAAATAGTCTGAACTCCGAGGTTTCCTTTAACTTCCTAGAAAGAAATAGGCCTATACTATTCTAATGAAATAGTAGGCTATGCTATGTAATGCAGCATACATTTTTTAGAAATGTCTCATCATGTTGGCATCAATTAATTCATGGCGCTTAATGACTGTCTTGTAGGATGCCTAGTAGCAGGCTAGTAGTAGTAGTAGTAGTAGCCTACATATATTTTATTTTAACAGGTGTGCCTGATTAATGTTCACCTTTTTCTGTATTTTTGTTGATTTTAAATATGGTTGCCTGCCTGTAGTTATTCCATTTGGACACTAGGTGATAGTCAACCCCACATTAAGTGAGTAGTAAAAAGTTGCCCTAGTATTGTTATGAACAGTAAGCCTATGTGTGATACTGAACAGGAGAGGGCAGAACAATGCAGTAAACAGTTGAGCATTTCAACATTTCTTTCAGAACTTATGAAAAATGTCTATGGCTCCAAGGTTGAGATAGTGATATAATTCTGAAGGACAATTAAAATATATTATCATTACTACATTTGAGTGTGTTTTGAGAGTTTTGTGTTCACACTTGAGCTACATTTGGTATTGAAAAATTAAAGTGATCCCTGACTAATACGACAAATATGTCTTAATACATTATAATTGTCCTCTATAACTACAATGTAAAATTAAAAACACCTTAAATATTTTATTTCTTCTAGAAATAGCTAATCTTTCACTCGATAGGGGAAATACCTGTCGCAAGTTGATGATGTCATAAATGTCATGTGTGATCTATCCTTATTGAATTTATGGCATGCATGTGCAAAAAACACATTTGAAATATTGATTTGATGCTCATATTAACCATAAGAAGTATTACGTTTGTTTTTATTTGCACATGCATGCCATAAATCCATAGGGATAAGATCACACTAGACATTTATGACTTCATCAACTTGCGACGGGCAGTTCCCCTGTTGAGTGAAAGATTAGCTGTTTCTAGAAGAAATAAAATATTTAAGGTGTTTTTAGTTTTACATTGTAGCTATAGAGGACAATTATAAAGTACTAGAAGGGCGGCCCAGCGTCTAGTCGGCGACCTGGCCAACTCGGAACAATGTAAATAGGGAATGAATGCCCCGCCCTTTAATTCAAACCCCATTATACCTGTTTTCATAGGACCGGTTTTGACCATCTGTCTGCCTGTGTCCATTTATGCCCATATATGGAGATATCTGTATCTGTCTGTCTGTCTGTCGGCGTCCATTTTATGTCCATATATGGAGATCACTGCAGTTATAGTTCTGGGTCCATTTTATGCCCATATATGGAGATATCTGTCTATCTGCGTCCATTTTATGCCCATATATGGAGTATCTGTCTGTGCCTCCAACTGTGTTGCAGACACAGTGCCGGTTCCCCCTTTAATGCAAACCTCATTATACCTGTTGTCATAGGACCCGTTTTGAACATCTGTTTGCCTGTGTCCATTTATGCCCATATATGGAGATATCTGTATCTGTCTGTCTGCGTCCATTTTATGCCCATATATGGAGATCTTTGACCATCTGTTTGCCTCTGTCCATTTATGTCCATATATGGAGATATCTGTATCTGTCTGTCTGCAATCCAGTTTATGCCCATATACGGGGGCATTCATTTTATGCCCATATATGGAGAACGCGCGTGCCCGTGGGATGAACGGTTCTCGAGATACGCGGATTACATACATACATACACACTCACAGAGATTTTTTGTTGATTTGTTGACTCGTGTGGCGTACGTGATGTCAGAGCCTTTTATGAAGTGATGTCACAATGAGTCAGAGCTTTCGCCGATTTCCTCCGGAACAGCCTGATGTCAACAATCAACCCCGCATAAGGAGATTCCGAACGTTTCACGCCGGTTCGGGAAAACCGCGCGTCGGGTCGGGTCGAGACCCGGCACTGCACTCCGTGCCGCGGCGGGGAACGCGCGTGCCGAATCTGAAGCCGGTGGGACGAACGGTTCTCGAGATACGCGGATTACAGACACACAGACAGACAGACACGCAGAGACTTCTCGCATTTATAGATAGATTAAGGCATATTTGTCGTATTAGCCAGGGATCCCTTTAAAAACATGATGTTGATCAACACAGTGGTACTTTGGATAAAAGCTTCCACCATTTTTTTATTTATTAGATTGTAATTAGAGATTTGGGTTTTAAACACATTGAGATTTCTGTTGCATAGATAAAAACAAATCTCTGTCTGAACTTTATCAATAATCAACATCTTAACAATGCAGGATCCAATCCAGGTCCCGGCCATATGTATTTTTGAATCATTGAAAAATTCTGAATATCACATCAAACAGTTTGGTTATCATTTTGTCAGCTAAGGATCTTTTATTCTCATGTCCATGTAATTTAAGGATTATAGACAAAAGGCAGCAAAACTTCATTTTGGAGTCTAGCATATAAAACAAATGCTGTATGCCTTTTTCTGTGTAGATAACAGTGAGAAACAGGCCAGACAAGAGTCTTTGGTGTTTTTACCTTTGGTATTCACTCCCAGCACGCTAAAGCAGTGGGAAGACACATTTCTCTTTTGGGTCTCGACCCAAAGCGTTTGGGAAATACTGCTTTAGCTTGCAGAGGATGAAAACTCCATATACTCATGTCTGGCCTGTCTCTCTCTCTGTCTGTCCTATGCGTACAGTATTTCCTCTGTGACTGACTTATACAGGCTCACATAGTGGCTCTCTGTTATCTTACAGCATTTCCTCTGACTGACTTTTACAAGCTCACACATTGGCGTTTCTGACCATCCCAGCACCCTAGCGGAGATCCCTCCCCACCAGTATCATGGTCAGTATCATGTCAATGTATCCATAGTCAGTATTTTGTCAGTATCATGGTCAGTATCATAGTCAGTATTTTGTCAGTGTCATGGTCAGTATTCATAGTCAGTATTTTGTCAGTATCATGGTCAGTATCATAGTCAGTATTTTGTCAGTATCATGGTCAGTATCATAGTCAGTATTTTGTCAGTATCATGGTCAGTATCATGGTCAGTATCATAGTCAGTATTTTGTCAGTATCATGGTCAGTATCATAGTCAGTATTTTGTCAGTATCATGGTCAGTATCATGGTCAGTATCATAGTCAGTATTTTGTCAGTATCATAGTCAGTATCATGGTCAGTTTCATAGTCAGTATTTTGTCAGTATCATAGTCAGTATCATGGTCAGTTTCATAGTCAGTATTTTGTCAGTATCATAGTCAGTATCATGGTCAGTTTCATAGTCAGTATTTTGTCAGTATCATGGTCAGTTTCATAGTCAGTATTTTGTCAGTATCATGGTCAGTATCATAGTCAGTACTGTGTCAGTATCATGTCAGTACAGTATATCCATGGTCAGTATCATGTCAGTATCATTCAGCTTTAACATCCTACTGTTACAAAGGCAGAGTGCAGTAACTGCGTTTTCGGACACACCGACTTATTTGTGTCGCCCAAAGGTCAAATTAGCCTTAATGATATTAGGGGATGAACAGATATACAATCAGTGTAATATCACTTGTATGCCTTTATCTCATTTGGCTGATCAGCTGTAACACTTTTAAACCCATTTTTTTTTGTGAGATTCTTGTAGTTACTGCACTCTGCCTTTGTAGGGCAGTCACATGACTGATAAATGAATCACATATACAGTAGCCTATTGTATAAGAATAGATACAATTTCTAAGGTGTAAACATCTATAAATTGGCTCCATTTCAATAATTGCAAAAAAATAAAAAATAAATCTAAAAGGAAAAAAAGGTTGCCTATGCCTAGAAACGCCCCTCAAAGCTGTGATTTCTTTTTTTGAAAATGTATGAAATTCTTTGAAAAAACTAAAACATTTTATTTCATAAAATCTTATAAAACAAAATTATAAGAAACAAAAAAAAGGTTTCTATTTAGGGATGCACCCATATGGAAATTCTTGGCCGATACCGATGTTTAAAACATCAATTTAGACAATAGCCGATACTGATAACGATATTTGTTTATTTCGTTTTTGGTGTCATTACCCCTTTTGGGACAGGGAACAAATAACTGTTCAGAATCTACTCTCTTGGTAGGCAGCAAATAACCAACACACCAACGTAGCCATTGCAAAATGTATGCTTACCAACAACAGATAAATATCGGCTACTGCCATCGGTTAATGTCAGCTTTATTAGCCAATACCGGCAAACATCGGCCGATACCGATGTGTGGCCGATAAAATGGGTCCGTCTGTCGGTGACCCAAAAAATGGGTCCCAGCCCATTGTTTGGGAAACACTGCGCTTAAGAGGTAAAGGGGTGGGTGGGGTGCAGTAGGGGCTGCATGGTTGGTGTGATAGCATTACTCATAATCCATTACCACTCCCCGAGGAGGCTCCACAGAGCGCAGTGTGAGCAAAGAAAGTGTGAGGTAAGGAGAGGCTGCACTAGAATGTTTGGAGCAGGGTGTTTGTTTGCTCGCAGGCCCTCGGAAGGCAATATGAAACGTGATTATTCCTTTTCAGTAACCGGTGAGTTTTCCACTGAGACGCTACAGGTTATTGATTTCAGTCTCTTGTTGTCAACATAATAGAAGCTGCACTGTTAAGCAGCCTTAAGTGTGGACAGTAATTCATCGAGACTAAACTATATTGACAGCGTGATCGTTTGATTGACTGACATATATAGAGGCAAGATACAGTACTGTGCAGGGGGAGACATAATTCTTTTTAATCGTTAGTTTTTTTTATTTAAGGTCCAACAATATACAAAGTGCTGGGGTAACAATACTTGAAGAAGAAATTTCCTTTTGACAATGATACAGAGTATATACATACAGTATTTACATTCAAAGGCATCACAACGGTTTTTATTTCTTAAAATGTCAGCTTTGCTTTTTAAAACGTCCACTTTTCTCCCCTTTGAAGCATCCCATTTGCGGGTTAACGGTAGGAATCCAACATGAACTGCGGGCCTCTTTCTTTTGTTTTCTACATGCACGTTTCCCTCTGGACGGGTGGTCAGGCACACGCCTCACTATCTCCTCTTTCACCCCCATCTGTCACTCCTCCTGGCGTTCAATCAACTCTATCCATCTGTTGCACTGCAAAAATAATTTGATCTTTAGGCCTTTAGCCTTTCATTCCACTTTCAACCTGGCACTTTGAATCTTTAATTTATCAATGTATTAATTATCATTTGATATTTTATAAGTGAAAACATCTGCCGGTGGTGTGCGTGAAATAGGATAATTTTGTTTGCAGTGCAGTTTCATATACACTGAGTAACGTGTTGTCGGGTGGAAACCTTGTACAGTATGTCCAAAACCTTCCTTTTTTTGTTATTGTTTTAAAACCGATTTAAAATAGTGAAAATAGCCAATCTACAAGCACACAACACCTCGCATTGTGAGGCGTTGTGTGCTTGTAGATCTGCTATTTTCACTACTTTTGTTGCAACACTTCTGTATGATTAAGTAGGGCTTTAATTCACTTTAATTTGAAACTTGGAGATACAATGTTTCTACATGACAGGGACTATAAGGTAGACTGCTCTGTGACTATAAAGATAATGTCACTATAGACATGTTGCTTTACATTGTAAAGTTAATTCATTTTGATAAAAAAAAAATCTGAATTCGTTTAAATCCTTGTACAATGTGTATTATTTTGCAGTGCGCTACTGTACTGTATACATATCACCCCCACCAACTCGTTCTATTACTAAACAATACTTTGATTGATACTGAACGCTCGTGCTTAAGGTCTTTATAATTGCATGTTAAACATAAGTAAATGGTACAAAAAGCCACACAGTACTATGATTCCGTTTCTTGCAGCCAGGCCACATGTCAAACCAATGTTCTTTTGGAAGTATTTTGTTGTTTAAATTGAATAGTATTTGATAAGAAAACGACCAGCATTATATATAGATATATGAACAATGTAAACATAGCCAATACACCAAGAAACACATTCTCTGCTGATAGAATCCTTTTTGTTATTTATTTTTTTGTTATTTTTCTGAAAAATATTACTGGGCACGTGAGACCTGATGCATTAGAAACAAACTATTTTTTTGTTAAGTCAGCAAAATAAAATAATAAAAAATGCACAAACCTTTTAAAAAGGTTTCTGGCCAACGCTCAAGTGCCCTCTTATAATCACTGTTCCATTTTATAATTATGCCAGTCACGTCATAAGTGTCTACTTTTTAGTCGTATAAAATGTTGTATACAGTAACTCACATTAATGACTTGCAGTGACTCAAAGTCTCCCCATCACCCCCCCCCCCCCCCCCCCCCCCCCATATCATTGAAGAGCAGCTGTATTTCGTCGGGAAAGTGAATACCATGTGCCGTTATGCTCAATTTATACTATAGGCTGCATATGGGTGTCTCGCATTGGAAATGGCAGATCTACAAGATCACAACATGTCACAATGTGACGCGCTTGTGAGCTTGTGGATCTGTTATTTTCGGCACACAACACCAGTACACAACAAAGTATAGATTAGGCTTTACTCAACCCTCTTCCATGCTGCACGGCCCTCCACCATGAACTAAATTGTATATCAGAATACACCATGAAACAGTGTGGTAAACATTTGACCGGTCTAAAAGACACCTTTTTTCATTTGTAACACAAGAGGGTAGTGATTAAGGTCCATGCACAAGCACATTGCTGCGTTTCTTTGTTCCTTTCTCGAAATCCAAAAAACGAAAAGAAAAAAAAAAAGAAAAAATTTTCAGGCCAAGGATCCCTTAGCTGAGAGAGAGAGAATGAAGCAGGATGGCAGCTGCGACAAACGAAAGAAATCGACCTTGGTCCGAAATAAATAATATAACAAACAAATAACAAAAATGGGCAGCAGTGTGCAAACATGATTGACATAACATGAGGCTGTTTCTTTTTATTTACTTGCTCTGAAATTTGCTCTGATATTCGGCCTAAAAGACGCAGCAATGTGCAAGGACCTTTAGGGTCAGGTTTGAGTTGTTATGAGAGGATGTTTCTCATCCAGTCCTTCAAGAATCATGGCTGGGAAAAATAGAACATAGAAAAAAGAAAGGAAACCCCCAACCACTGGGAAGTATTAATCAATCAAGTATTAAAGGACAACTTTGATCTTTTACAACAAGGGTTCATGTAATTAGAGAAAAGAAAAAGTGAGTGTTAAAATGTTTTCATTTGCTTCGTTCTATTGTTTTATTCTGTTTACCGTGCTAAAATGTGGGGCATGCATACGCATGGGGGCATGCGTACAAGTGGCTAAATATGTCTTTTTAGTCACAATAAGCCAGCAGTTTCTTTATTGCTATTTACAGTAACACTTCTAGCCCCCATAAGTCACATCCAACCATGAAAGGTTGCATGCATCGTATCTTGGAAATGGGCTTATTCTGTGTAAAATGACATATTTAGCCACTTGTACGCATGCCCCCAACCACTGAAATAAGAATCTCTAAAACAATAGAAAGAAGTAAATGAAATCAATTTAACACTGATCTTTTATATTCTTTAATTACAATCTAAAATATGAACCCTTGTTGTAAAAAAACTAAAGTTGTCCTTTAATCATTCAACCCACTTTAATCCACGATGCTCTTCACTGTAAAATCCTCAGTGTTCATTTGAATATAGACTCATAATGAGCGTACACATTTACCGGGGTCCATTTGAGCCCACTCTTACACTGAGAGTTAAATGAACACTGAGCATTTTACTGTTTCCCCTGGTCCTCTTAACATACCAGTGAAATCCAAAGTTCCAAACTGGAACAAATTACATTAAATTTTGCCAAACACTCTTCCCAGCGATCAGCCATGATTCCACTGTCCCTCAACCCCCCCCCCCCCCAGCCACCGATCTCCAAACCTTGGCTCTCTGTCCCCCAGGCAGCCTCTCCTAACCCAGGATGTCCAGGTAAACTGGGGGGTTCTTGACTAAGGCCAGCAGGCGGCTGTGGATGTCTTTGATGACCAGCCTCTGTTGGGGCTCTCTCTGCCAGCAGCCCTGCATTAAGAGGTGGACCTCCTTTGGGCACGTGCGTGGTCTCTCCAGCTCTCTGCCCTGCGTGATGCACTCAATGGCCTGTCAGTGTAACATTTACAGAGCCAGAGAGAGAGAGAGAGTAGGGAGATACAAAAGAGGGGAACATAATGAATGATAGGGAGAATAGGTGTTTGGATATACTGTATAAGGTAGCATATAAACGTAAAGAGTTTTTATCCCTGCTAGGCTTGCAGCCCAGCTAGCTCTATAATGATCCCAAACAACGTATCTAAAAAACTACAGGGCGGATTGCTTTGGAATTGTTTGTGCACCTTCATGCTCCCCAGACGATAAAGATTGCAGTGACTCCATTAGGCCAAAAATTCCACTCAAGATACTGCATCTCAAATCGATTGGGCAGATTGCCACGAAACTCTCTGAGCACATTCATACTCTCTGGGAAGATTAATCCTAACTACAGTATATGAGTGAACCTATC